>NC_040882.2:16361884-16701884 GCF_900634795.4 Betta splendens | reverse complement strand
GGTACGAGCTTTTGACCAGTTTGCGCACGTCTCTCACTTGGTGGATCGGCGTCTGCAGCTTGCCTTTGCTGTCTCGAATGTCTCGCACCAAGAAATGCGGCACTTTGTCCGAAGCCTCCCCCTTGAGCGCCGCCGCCAGCGCCGGGCACCTGAAGTCGTCCGCTCTGCGCGCGGCTGCGCCGCGGCCGATGTCGGGCGCGCGCAGCTTGGAGACGCCGAAGGGCTCCGCTTTACTGTCTCTGACGCTCCTCAAGTTGATTTTGATTTCGGGCGATTTGGACGCGGTGACGCTCTTGGAGTGTGCCACGTGCAGCGTGTGCTCGGCTGGCCGCCTTATCCCGCACTCGCCCGCGCGTGGAGAACGCGGCCCGTCCCGCAGCTGCCGTCCGTCCCGTGCGTCGCCGGGCGGCAGTTGGATACTTGGCACAAACAAATGGGACATTTTGGTCAGTTTGCCGCCGGCCGCCGCGCGCGGCTCGTCCTCCGCGTCCTCGTCTCGAGCTGCAGGCGGCTTCTCCTCCGGGGTTTGATCGCTTTTATGATCCGTTTGAAACCCTAGCTCCTCGTCCTTCCAGCATCTGAAGGCGCTATTTTGGCTGCGCAGCAGCGTGCTCCTGCACGCTTCCAATGCGCCTTTTTTAGTATCGATTCCGGCTTCGTCCGACGGCTCCAAATTAGTTTCTGCCGCGGGAGCGACCGAGCCGCGTCTCCGGCTCTCGCTCTCGCTCTTGCCGTCGCACGAGCCGCCGTCCACGACGTCCCCCAGGTCGTCCAGGCACACGATGGCGAGGTCCGAGCCGCTCTCGGAGAACCTGGAGCTCTGCCTGTGCAGCTCCCTGCTCCCCTTCCGCCCGTGGCCGTCGCCCTCCGCGTGCGCGGCGCACGGGGGGGCCCCGCGGCGCGGCTCGCAGATCTCCCCCCGCTCCATCTTGCGCTCCTGCTCGAACTGCATCTTCTTGGAAATGACATTTTTGATCAGGCTCGACGCGAATATGGCCTTCTTCTGCGTGCCTTCCATGGTTTTTGCCGGCGGATTCCTGCTGGCCCCTCTCCTCTGGCCGCTTGGCAAAGCGTGCGTAACTTCATCCGTGGAACGTGACCCCGCGGGGGTTTGTGCGATGCCGCCGCGTCTTTCTCCCCCGGACATTCCCGATTTAACATTACACCGAAAGTTCAGCGTCTCCGTGAGCCTGATCAGCCCGCCGTGGCCCTGGCCGAACTGACCCAGCAGCTCTAGCTGCTTGGTGGACGACGCGGCTCCGTGGGGGGCGCCATTCAGGGTGAAGATCTTGCTGGTGGGGGGGTTGATCCTGTTCTCCAGGTTCTTCGCTATCTCAAACGGGGCTCTCTTGTTGGGGTCCAGGCCCCGTGACAGGTTCACGTTGCCATACTTCAGGTCCACGAACGTGGACCACCTGTTTATCCCCACGCCGCGCTCTGACGCGGAGGACTCGCTGGAGGTGCTGAAATTGATGGCGTCGAGGTACGGGTACGCCAGGCTCTTGAAGGCTCTGGCCGTGAGGCTGCGCACCTCCTTGTCAGCGTCGTCCAGCTCGCTGACAGCGCTGGACTCGCCGCTGGAACCCTCCGTGAGCTCCCTGCCCCTCAATTTGCCGACGTGCAGGCGTCCGGGCGCGGCTATGAAGCACTTGGCCCTGTCACACAGCGTCTCCGTCTTCCCATCAACTCCCCTTAACACATAGCGGCTCATGTCCCCGGGGCGCCTGGCATGATAAAGAATATTCCCCCGTTCGTGGATGCTGCCAGGGTCATTTATAGCTCGCGAGGTGGTTCTGATTGACAGGTGGATCTGCCGCCCACCGCCGCGCTGCGCCTGCGGCGGCCGCCGCTGCTGCCGCGCCCTGGACGCGCCCTCGTCCGAGCTGTTGCGCTTGGACGCGTCGCACGGATCGCTTTCAAGCGGAGTGCTGACCCCCGCCGCCCCGTCGCCGTCGAAGGGCGCGTAGTCGACAAAGGAGTACGCCTGGTTGTTGTCCTCCACGTCCCAGCTGGCGGAGGAGCCGCCCCGGGGGTCGCAGTCCGCCTCATGGTCCGACAGCTCGCACAGCTGGATCTCGTGCGTGGTAATGTAGTGGGACTCGTCCTCTACTGCGCACGGGACGCACTCATCGGACAGAACCAAACTGACATCATCGTCCTCGTCGTCGTCCGACTCGCTCTTCCTACTCAGGTGATCGTGATCGCCGCGTTCCTCTTCACCCGCCGCCGCGTCGCGCCCGCCGCCTTCCGGGTTGGTCGCCTCGGGCTGCGTCGGGACGCACGCGTCGTCGTCGCCCGCTGCGGCGCATTCCCCCGACTTTGCGGGAGTTTGAGGACCCGATGACGTCGCGGGACCAGAGGAGCTCTCCTTGACAACGACGGCGACCTGGCGTGCGTTAGTTGCGCACGGAGCTCCGGCGTCACTGTCATCAGCGACAGACGCGCGGTTCACTTCACCGGAGCACGAGCGCTTCTCCTCTGAGTCCGCTAAGCCCACGTCCACGTATTTGCTCTCGTCCCGCATCACCGGGGCAGGCGCCGTTCGGAGGCTCCGATCCCCGTCCTCGCAGCTTCGCTCGGTCTTCATGGCCACAGTGGCAGGTTCGCCCCGCAGAGATGGAGCCCCGTGGGGTGGCTCCGTGCTTCACGCGCGCACGAAGCTGCGGCGCCCAGGCGCTAGACAGCCGCTCCACACATTCCAGCCTAAAGGGAGCAGAGACGCGGCTAACTAAAGTCTGGGCCACATGGCGCACAGGTCCGCGGACCAATAGGGGTCGTTGACAGGTCTCAATAGGGGTCTGACAGGACAGGCTGATCATACCAGACAGAAAATGCAGGTCGCTTGTAATAATTAGTTATTTATAGGCTAATACTTCAAACGTGGGCATTACAAGTTGGGCTGGATGAAGATAAAATGCAACTGAGAATAAGATTTAAACATTGCTTGTTTAAGTGATCATGACTAGGGATGAATTCATGAATTCAATTAGCCAGCTGCTTTACATAATGGAGCCAGAAAGCTCTGGTTTCTCCCCAAACCAGTCCTGCCTTCACAAGTAAGGCCACAAAAAATCTGGAACGCTGTTCATTTGAACACCTGTCGACCAAAACCTGATCAGTTCATCCTTGAGCCCACGTGGAGCCACAGACACATTAGCGACTCGCGTCTTCTTATTATCTGTGACTGGACGGGAGCTGCTGTGTGTGTGTGTGTGTGTGTGTGTGTGTGTGTGTGTGTGTGTTTAGGACCTGGGATTAATATTTGGGAGTCAACAACAAGAGCGCTGACCGACGTGCAGCGTTCCCACGCAGACGTACTGGGGCGCCCTTTAAAAATACACCTGGAGCTCAAATACAGGCGCATGACAAAATGTAAAAAAAGGCATCTCCGTGAGGCCGAGTGCGGTTTGCGACACCTCAGATGACGGCTGGGCGCCACATAAACACCCGAGTGTCGACTAGACAAAACGACAACACAGCCCGCTGTTGCTAATCACGCTTTATACACTTAAAGCAGGAGTCCAGCGAAGACGAGTCGACCAAGTGTGCAGTCGACACCAGGCTGATGAGCTGAAGAGGCTAAAAAGCATCACGTGGTTATGTCAGGGCTGATTTTAATATCTGCTCACCAGTTGATCAAATCCCTAATATTGCAGCATCAGTGTCCGACTCAGCGACTGGTCTCATGCTGTTCTGACCTTGCAGCTCAGTAGAAGTCGACTAATGTCAGGGAGTCCAGACTTATCGCAATAAATAACTGTCTGGCAGGGGCCCTGAACGCACCGCCGGGCTGCGGGAGGTCTGCTGTTGGTGGGCAACAAAATCCCCCCATCGCCCAGTGGCGGCCGTGTTACAGGAGATGCTGACAGGGAAACCAGAGACGGCTCCGGCCTTCACGGAGGGAAACTCTGCTCCGCTTGTGTCGGAGTCGCGCAGAGACACGGCAGACGCGGTTTCCTAAATTAAGAAAAAGACAGAAAATGAGTAAGGACATTATTCCAACGCCTCGTTTCCCAAAGAGAGGTTTAATTTGATTGCCACCATTTCATGGCACATGTCTCGCTTCTCCTGTAGTTCTTCTTCTACAGGCATCATCAGACTCTGCTCCTTTTTCTTCTTCTTCTCTTTCCATCTCCGTTAAGTTCCAGCTGCTCTGCTCTGACCTGGAGCGGCCTTGAGGCGAACGTCCAGATGTCTGCAGCACCGGAGTGGAGCTGCACTGGTGCACAGCCGGCCGTGCAAACGGGATATATTTAGTGCGCTGTTAGCGAGACGCGCTGGTGACTGGAAGTCTTGCGGAGATTTAGTTACTTGGGGAGTTCACATTAAAACTTCAGGCGGTCCATTAGCCACGACGGATTAAGAAGGCGACATGAGCGGTGGGACGATCTAACGTGTCCCTGAAGATGCTCTGCCAGGTCTGTAATGCAGCTGTCGTCGCCTCCTACTCTGCTTCTTCACCTCCAAAGGTCCCAGCGGCTGTTACGGTGCGCTTCCCCGTGCTGCGCATCTGCATGAAGCACGTTTATTGAGACTTTTGAGAGTTTTGCATCGGTGAAGACACCAGAGCAGCAGCCGACGCAACAAAAGTCTGCATATGAGGCCATGACACACGTGCCTGTTGACACGGACGTGCTTCACGGGGACGCGCTGCTCCAACGAAGGCCCGATCAGCGTGTGATCCAGGGGGGGGGGGGGGGGGGGGTGTCGGGGAGGACACCGCAGCGCCGACACCTACACGAGTCCAGAGACCTCCAGCCGATGCGTTCTCCATCTGTCACTGGGGAACGAAAGCTTAGATGAGATTATATTTAACCCCAGCTCTCCTCGGTGCGCGGCCTTAGACAGCGAGCGCTGCTCTGGCCCTGGTTAGTGTGATATGTTACACACACACACAGTTTGTTACCTTCACAGAGTCTCGTTTTACTCCCAGTCCCTGCTTCTAATGGCTTGTTCTCATATCAACTGAAAGACACTTCTGCACGAGGCCTTCACCCATTCCACCACTAGAGGGCGGTGCAGATACTTCTCCACCTCTGCTATTTGAACTAAACTATGAAAATACGTTTCAATTTCATCCAGACCCATCCAGGACATGTGTTAAATATGATCCGTTAAGCTCGGAAACCATCGACCCAACGGAGAGAGAACACACACGCTGGCTCATCATTTCGTATCGCATTTGATGACTTCCTTCATGAATATCAAGAGTAATTTGTTTGCCATTTGTTCACTATGAGGTATTTTATTTTATGTCCCACTGACCTCACCTTACGCACTTACGGAGCAAAGCAGGTCCTAACAAGCCTGTTCTTTTAAATAGTTACATCAGACACAATGTTTTAAATGAGGATATGTCTCATAAAGCTCAGCCAAGTGATGCTGATCTGGCTGTATACACATAAAGCCCCTGCTTTAGTCCATGCTCACTATTGCTATTCAAACCTTCAGATACCGTGAACAGTGAGGAAGGCTCGGTCCTGGTGTGGGTGGAGGTTTTGTGCCCGGGGCCCTGAAGGTTTTGACATGTTCAGCGTGTGGTGCTGCCCGTCTCGTCCCTCTACTGACCGTGTGTTGTTTCCTCATGTGTGGAGGCTGGCTCTCTCAGACGTCAGACCCACTTCCTACTCGCCGTTAGAAGGAAGCAGGCAGAACAAGGCGTTGCGACATCGTCCACTCCCACGAGGATGGAGCAAGAGGCCGCGCTCCGCTCGCACACAGGCCGGAGCCCAACAGGGATCAGCGTTCACCCGCTCGGACGAGGACCGCGAGGAGCCGCTCTTATCTGCAGCCGAGGGAACAAAAGCATGTGAGTATGTGGAGAGAATGAGAGGAATGTGCGAGTGATCGCTGGGGCTTAGGAACCCAGACGTCACAGAGCCGGGTTCTAGAAGAACCTGAGGCTGAGGCGCGTGTGACCGCGAACAAACTGCGGCGTTCCTTTCGGAGGGTGGGAGCTTCCTCCTGATCCGCATGAAAACACACCAGCCACTGGACGAGAGATTCCTACAGATGGTTCCATTTCATAATTATGAATATCAACAGGTGTGAATGGATTAAAAAACCTACTAGTTTATTCTATGTAAATCTGGATAAACTCATGTTTAGGCTCCCATGCCTTTAAGCCTCACTGTGAAACGGAGCAGCTCCATCAATAGATGGAGCCACTGCTTACAGCTGCGTGGCGCCTCACCCATCAGCGTTTTGTTCGTCAGGCTGAGCTTCAGACGCGTCTACATGTTCAGCTACAACCTGTTCCAGTTCTGTGGGCACACGTGGATCCTGGCCAACACCATCGCCCGGTCCCTCCGGTTCGGCCAAGGTCAGATTCCCCCCAGCGGCACGTTGACATGACAGGGAATGGGCCAGAGGGTCGAACGTACGTGACCCGGTGCGACGTGTGCCTCTTGCAGACGCCCTGGCCGACACCTTCTACTCCGTGGGCTTCGTGATGAGCCTGTGCCAGCTGCTCTCCGCCCTGGAGCTCTTCCACATCGCAGACGGGCTGGAGAAGGCCAGGCTGCTCCCTCGCTTTGTGCAGGTGCGTAGAGCAGCAGCTCGCCCCCCCCCCCCGGTGCCGGTGCCAACGGCCCGCCGGGCTGAGCGTGTCGTCTGCTCCCCAGGTCACGGAGAAGAACGTCCTGCTGGTCATGGTCATCACGCTGGAGGAGATGCAGAGCAAACCCGTCGTGTGCGTCCAGTTCTTCCTGTGGAACGTCCTGGACCTCTTACGGTGCGAAGAAGCACCCGAACTAAAGCTGCAACTTTACAAACCAGTGTCACAAACCTAACCTCTGATGCTGCAGAGGCTGGTCATCTCCCAATAACCTGTGTTTATAAAGACAGGGCTCAGCTTTTCAGACACACTGTAAACGGCTCGGATGAAATCCCGCCCTGAATCGTGTTCACGCCTGTTGTATCACACTGTGCCGTGACAGATACCCACACGAGCTGCTGTGCGTTATGGATGAACTGCCACCGGCCATGCTGTGGGCTCGATACACACTCTGGATCCCCCTGTACGTCCTGTCGGTCGTTAGCGAAGGTGAGCGGGTCGTCTCGGTATCTCCAGACCTGGGATCAGCCCAGCGGCCGTGAACACGCGCCGTGTTGTGGCGTAAGGGAAGTGGTGTGGGTGCAGGAAACGAGTTGGCAACGCAAAGGCAATGATAAAACATCAGGAAGTGTGTGAGGACAGGACGTTTAGTCGAGTGTGAAGCACTAAATAAACAGCTTCTGAGTGGAACCGAGCACTAGATCCACCAGTGTCTTTGTTCTCTTCAGGCGTCACCGTGTATCAGGCTCTGCCTCACACCGAGTCGCTGGCCTCCAGCTCCGCTCTGAACTCCACACACGTCCCCCTGCCCCTCATCCTAGTGGTCTACCTGCACGTCCTCGCTCTGGGTAAGAAGGAGTCGGCTACTGTTCAGACCGTAGAGCATCAGAACGACAGGACACTGACTGAGCCACGTCTGTGAGGAAGTAACTGCTAAAGGTTAAAAACACAATCAGAGCTGCAACACTTCACCCATCAGGTAGCAGTACTGCACATTAAACCACGGCACTGTGTGTACTGTACATGTCAATCACCAGAGCACAACAGCACGTTCAGCAGCTCCTCAGGCCATGAAATGATTTATTGAAATGAATGACCAGCGGAGGAACGAAAGCTGTGTAAATGCTAGCAGAAGATGCTGACGGCTACAGTGTAAACACGTGTGAAACACTGCACAAACACTGCCACTGCAGACACAATAGCTTCTTAGTGTGAAGCCCACGTGCCACTGAAACGGCTGAAGTGACCGGTAGGTTTGTGTTTTCACACTAATATGCTGTATAGGCTGCTGTAGGTGATCCTCTTGCAACTACAGCAGGTGTTTGGTTTGCAGGTGAATTCTGACTTTCTCTCTGATCAGTATTTAGTTTTAGTTTACAATAAGGAGCAGCTTTTAGCAGCCACATGGACAAACCCCCCCCCCCCCCCCCACCCCACGCAGACACCTGTGCACCAACTCACTGGTCCCAGCCTGTAACAGGGGTGCTGTCATTTCAGGAGCCTGTGTAACAGTCTGGCAGCTGCTGAAGGAGCGACAGGACCAACTGGAGAAATGGAGTAAGAAGATGAAAAGGCAATGACACTCAAAAAGGCCTGAACTGCACTGGACCTGATATATATAAAAAAAAAAAAGAAAAACAGAGAGACCCTGAAGCCAGAAGTCCCAAGTGGAGCTTCAGGAGCAGTTTCTATCACTGTGCGCCTCCACACGTTTGAGGAAGGTGGCAACGAAAATAAAAGATGCAGTTTGCAGGTGACAAATCTCCATATGAAGACATTCACGCCCGTCGCCATGGTAACAGCAGGCTGAAGGTAACTCTGAGCTACCAGCCACAGGTTCGGGTCCACACAGCTTTCTTCTTGAACTCAGCGGAGGACTTCAGGGCCAACAGGGCACCTGAAACACAGGGACAGAAGCTGAAGCAGCCTGGATGCACAGAGGGTGTGTGTGTGTGTGTGTGTGTGTGTGTGTGTGTGTGTGTGTGTGTGTGTGTGTGTGTGTCAGCATTTATTACTCTGGAGACACATGTTACAATAACAGTCTTAGAGCTTCCTTCACCATTGAACACTCGTTTCCCAATCAAGCATTTTGCAAAGTAATGGACACACATTTGTATACTTTGAAATCTACATGAACTACAGCATAATAAAAAGAAATCCCCTGAGTGAACCATGTTCTGATGATTAAGTTACATACCAACATTCCAGTTGGCTTCATCCTTATTGTTCATACTATTCTGAGGCCTCCCTCAGCGTGCTGCAGCTCATCCGGTCCAAACGCTCTAGTTTTGCTTTCAGGTTTCAGGCTATTTGTGAAATCTAATCTGTTTTTGTGCTGGTACTTAATGCACCACCATTTATTATGGTGACTGAACCCATCTCAGTAGAAGCTGCTCATCCAGAAAATACTGCTCTGGCTTTGAATTATGCGACCTGAAGCGTTTTGACTCAGTGCTTCACAGTTCAACTTAGATTAAGATGATGTCAAATGACTTTGTTTTTAGTAACAAAACATACATTTTAACATTTTTTCTGCTGCATGTGTTTATTTTTACCTCTGGCTGTGCTGATGGTGGAAGCTGATAGGTTTTGCTCAGGACCGTCTGTGATGCTGAACAGCCAGTCGATGAACTGGGACACACACAAACCACATGTCGTTACCATCGTACCAAAACAACCACAAAACGTCTCCATGATTCGACAGTTGCACAGATGATGTCATGGTTGTTATTCTCACATTTTGGGTAAACCTTAAGTTTAAAGCACTCCGTTCAGTGTATTGCTGTCACCTGCAGGAATGAGTGTGAACCATGGAGGTAGGAGACTCCACTGACCTTGTCCGTCTGGCTGCTCCAGGGCTCTTTGTTCAGGAGCAGAGCCAGGCTGTGGGGCATTCCCAGCAGGCACCGGGGCAAGGCTTGGTCAGTGAGCGACTCCGCGCCGTACAGACTGTGAGCTAGAGGTGACGGCCTGGAGCCCTGTTGCCATGGGAACAGCTGGGCCCTGATGCCAAGGAGGAGGGGCATGAAGTGGTCGCCCCACGAAACTACAGCCGCAGCGAAGACCTGGAACAGGAAGTCTGTCGCCTGCGGGATAAGAAAATCATATCAAAGCCCTTGAGATGAACAGGACTATTTAAAAGGGTTTCATTTTCAAGTAAAGCTGTAGTAAAAACATCAGCATGCTGCCTTTAAGCGCCTGTTGTGTTATTTTATATTCAGCTTAAAATGTAACTGCTGATTTGGATTTCTTGTAGAGGAAACACCCAACAGGCCTGGATCTGTATCCCAAACCACCTCACTGGTATTACCTTTCCTCTACGCACTGAAACAAACATGAGGTGGCCAACGTGTGCCAGCGCAGCACAGAAACCACAAGCCCGTACCAGTCTGGTGTTTCCACAGGTGACGGCCTTGGCACCATAGGCAACATTTCGGATGTGGCCCATCAGCTCCAGAAGCCACTCCATTCGCTTGGAGACGCCTGTGACCGAGAACAAACTTCTCTCAGCACTCAGCCGACGCCTCAATCGTTAAACCTCAGCATTTCCCCCTCACCCAGCTGACCTGTAATGGCGCCGGCAGCCAGGCGACACTGATACAGCGCCTGCAGGAGGAGCCAGCCGACTCTGCAGCTCGGCCAACCGCGGAGCACGCCGGCGATGATGTCGTTGAGACCCAGGAGGGGGACCCGGCCCTGAGAGGCCAGGTAGGTGAGGACGAAGCAGCTCTTCTCCATCTGAGCCTAAACACGGGGTGGAGGGTCACGACGTTGGCCTAGCTTAGCATAGGTTATTGTGTTGCTGCAAGCAGAAAGGCTCACCAGTACCTCTGTGACACGAGTGATTCGCTCAATCTCCGTGTCAGACATCTCAGAGAGACATTTGGAGATTCCCACATACAAATCCACTTCATCATCCTGAAACACATTTATTTACAATTTGAAAAAGATTTTTACTTTAAATAACAACAACATATTTAAAAGCCTCAAATAGACATTGGAAAATGGGAAAACTGATCCATGGTTCAGTTCATTACTTAATGTGTTACTGTAGCTACGTTTAAGTTTTAAGTCACCAAAGAAATCTCAATGGTTGGTAAAAGAGTCAGTATGAAATCAGAGTCAGTCAAAGTCTAGATGTTATTAAGGTGATGAAATAAGTTCACTGAAAACACTAATTCAGTACGTGGATGTGGTTGGGCAGCAGGTTGAAGAGCTTCTCGGTGGTGGAGCAGAGAAGGCTCCAGCAGCTGCTGGGGGGGTTTGGCAGGGCCATGGCCTGAGCGAGGCCCTGCAGCAGGGAGCGGCACACGGGCAAGCGCTGGGGTCGAAGCTCCTCCTGGAACTGCTGCAGGCCCAGAGTCTCCAAGTACACCTGCAGTTTGTCCTCAGCAACATGCTTCATCCACGAGCCCAGGGTCTCGTATAGATGGGCCCGGGTCTGGAGCTGACAGGAAAACATCAAATGTCAAGATCCTCAAAACCATGCTTGACTTTCTTAGACAGGACCAGATGAGCACTTAATATAAATGAAGGCCCTGAGTCACCGTAGTTCAACTCTAAACCGCTTACACTGAGGCTGTGCACGAGTGGCGGTGAAAGCCAGGAACGCAGGAGGAGAGATGCACTCTGGGAAGATTGGACTTGACTCGCTGCCAGCGCCACACACTGATGCTGGACATCTGCTCCTGTGAAGGGAGAAACATGGGAGCTTGATGCTTCCATGCAGTGACTCTGTCTGCTGTGTCGTGAGGACTCTTACCAAAGCCGAGTCTCATCAGAGGCGACAGGACAGAGCTCCAGTTGACGGGTGGGTACTGGAAACTAGCTCCAACTGATGCCAGGGAGGTCACGGCAGTCCTCACCACTTCTGGATGAGAGAGCTCTGGACCTGAGTCCACAGGAAACAGGACATATGCAGAAATTAAACAACACAAACTTAGAAATCATTATTGTATCAATGCACTGTCGTTGTCTGTGCAGCTGCCATCATTAGCCCACACAGGAAACAAACCACTATACAAACCTTTTTTTCCAGCCTCTGTGACAAAATCGATGATGGACCTGATGACACTTTTCTCTGGGAGGTAACTGAAATCCAGAGGAACTGAGAAGATGGTGGGAGACAAAAAGATATATTCTGTAATAACTCCTCCACATTTAAAAAAAAAAAGTCAAGACAGATACGAGACTTGGTGAATATTAGACAAAATGGAAACAGCAGCATCCTGGTCTTACCTGCCGTGTGACTGTGACTGGTCGACACGTGGGCCAAGTGCAGATGACCTGCCAGACACGCTGCGTTGGACTGTAAACCAATGGCTCCTGAGAACGTTATGATCTGTAGGAGCAGCAAACAAAACGGAAGAAATGTTCTTGTGCCACTAGAACTGAGGCGTTAGCTTATTGGAAGTAGGGAAAGAAAAACTAAAGGAAAGGGATAGAGAATGGCTGACGTTACCTGTGTAATAGCCCGTATGACCTCGTTGAGCCTGCTCTGCTGCTGAGAGGAAAGCTCCAACTCTCTGTTCATCTACCAGAAACAGTTTAAACACCGTCAGACAAGCATTCATTGACAAACCCTTTCTACCAAATCTACTGCACCAGAACTCTCAGTAGTAGATCTCATATAACACAAGTATTTTCACTTTACTAATAAAGACCGGGGGTTCTGTGCTCTATGTACAAAACACAAGAAAAGTTATTATTACAGGCAATAACATGAGATTGAAGTGCATTTTTACCTGGATGAGGTAACTCTCAGAACCGACTAAGGCCACCAGGCCATTGACAGCAGCCAAACGCTGCATGGTGGGACAACCCTGCAACATGAGGTGTACGTAAGTAAACGTTTAAGAGCAGCACCAGATGCAGCTGTAGCAGCAGCCTCAGTACCTCAGCGAGCAAGATCTTAATCCAAGCAGCCAGCAGTCGAGGCTGGAGGTCCTCTGCCTTGCCATGACCGGACGTCGACAGGCCGTGGACCACGAAACCTAAGGCCAGGGAGAAACCTGGGGTCTGGACACAAAAGGCACACAGTTACACCACACATCTGTAGCAGCAGGCGACCTATTACATTCACCCCCTCCAGCCTACTGACCTGCTGGCTCTCCTCAGTCAGGGTGCGCACGGTGTTCATGACCTCCTCAGCCTTGGCAGCGTCGATGAGGCTCCCACTGAACGCCGAGACCCCCACACATGCCACCGTGTACGCCAGGACCTGCAAAGATGGACGCCTACTTTTAAAATCATATTCTAAAACATCTATATGGTGACCATAGTCTTATATAGCACTGCAATGTAATTATCTCAGATTCATTTTCTTTCAGTAAAACTTTAATGTTTAATATAACAATATTAGACTGAGAGGGTCATGCTGTCATTCTATATATGGCTCAATCCACTGAAAACGAGTGAAGCCACCATTTCGGTGAAGAAGCATGTGACTGCACCTCCTGCTGCATGCGGCCCTGCCCACTGCTGTCCTGCAGCTGGGACAACAGTCTGTCCAGCGTCTGGCTGACACGCACGCATTGTTCTTTTTGTCCACTGCAGCCGAGAGCTGCCAGCACCAGACCCAGACCCAGAACGCAACCAGTACTGAGGAGGGGACAGAGAGACATCACCTGTTACAGCAACACCTGGACTGTAGGTGTCAGACTGCAAACCCTAGCTCTTAGTTGATCTTCTCACTACAGACAATTCCCATTGTACTCCAACGTGCAGCACTAACTTGTACTCCAGGTTGGGGTTGAAGGAGCACATTTCCAGAGCATCCAGAGAGTTGACCAGAAGATCTGTGTCCTTCTGAACAGAGACGTCACTGGAAGACAAAGAACCAAGTAAGTCAAGCCTCAGTCTGTCAGTGCCGGGTTACATACATACAGTAGTTACCTGAGGCGTTGGTGGTGCAGGCTGGACAGCACCATGCCCAGCGCGAGGCCAGAGTGGAACTGAACGGCCTGGGAGTCGTCGGCAGAGGGCGAGCCCGGCAGGCCGGCCTGCAGCGCCAGCAGGACCTGCCCCAGGCCGTCCCTATGCCAGACCACCAGCACCGGGACCAGCAGAGACAGCGCCAGGCTGGCACAGGAGCGAGCGATGGCGCTGGCCGTGTTCTCGCCCGAGTAGGAGCGCTGAGGAAGGACAAGGGAGAGACGGGGGCGTGTCAGGGGTGTCTGCCCGCAGCTGGGTGCGATCGTCACGCGTTCAGTCAGTGGGCCTACAGCTGCTAGTCAGAGGAAACATTAGGTCAGAAACAGGGACCTTACGTGCAGGAACCAGGGGAAAACCTGTCCTCGGGCCTTGTAGCTGCTGCTGATGATACTCAGCAGCGTGTCAGACACCATGGCCAACCAGCTGGCTGTGGGCACAAACTCCGGTCCAGCCTACGACAGCCAAGACAAGACTAATGAATGGAGTCCCAGTTTTATTTGGGGAAAAGATCTGAGCAACAAAATCAGGAACAGCTACTGCAGGTACTTTCCTTATACTTTATGGAATGACAATAGAAACAATAAAAGGAACAATTTGTGAGACATCTGTGTGACACAAATCAAGAGCAGGACCCCACAAGTCCCCTTCCTCCACTCCCTGGATTTTTAGTGTGTGGATTTGCATTGAGAGTTTGACCGTGCCACCACTAAACCGCTTTATCAAATCGGGAAGCACGGCACTGGCGGTGATGAATTGAGCTCCCTCGGTGTCTCACCCCGAGGCTGCCGTCGCTGTCAGCAGGCAGGTTGCTCTCATATTTAGCGAGGACAGCGGCCAGACCGCTCAGAGCCAAGATGGAGTTTCCCTGAACTACAGGGCTGTCCCTGAGAGGCACATGCAACACAAACACATGGGCATTAGTGCTCAGAGGAGTTTACAGACATTTATCACGAGAATTTCTATTTCAAATGCGGGAGAAGACTCACTTTGTAGCAGCTTTTATGACGTCTGTGAGCTGATCTCTGGCCCTGAGAGAGGTAAATAAAAATTTTAAATCATTCAATTTGAGGTCCTACTACTGCCCACTCACACTAAATCAGTCAATTATTTACCTAGCTCACACTACAGTCAGACGGTTGTTCATTGTTCCGATTCATCAAACGGGCAGCTCGACCAATATTTGCATCAGTTACACAGCTGCGTCATACGAAGCAGCTCTAACGGGAACTGTATTTGTAGAACAACAGTACGTGACATGTGCTCACCACAGCCAGGCACAGTGGAGCTTGTACTGCACCTCCGCTGGGTTCTCTTTGCCTTGTTTCTGCTGCATTTCCAAGTCCGCACGTCGTCCCTGGACGGAAACATGAACACAAAACCAGAGTGGTTCAAAGTGAATTGAATCAGTCTTTTTTAATACAGCTGGTCCCTAATTGACTAAAGACATGTGTGAGCTGCACCAACCTGCAGGACAGCGTGGAAAGCTCGCCTCATGAACCCTCTCCATGCTTGGGGTAGGAGCAGAGCTCGGTGCCACTCAGACGGCTGAATGTTCACCTGCGACAGTGACAATCTTTTAGTTTTACGGCTGGTAAAATGTGCAACATGCATCCCGATAGAGGTTGACACGCACTTCGTGAATGAGGGCCGTCAGGATCTGCTGGTAGCTGCGGCTGCGGCTGATGAGGAGGCGATCGATCGCTTTCCCATCACGGTCCGTTTGTGCGGGTATCTCATAACAGTGCAGCAATCCAGCTGCAAACACACACAGCTGTAAACTCGACCCCATGACTCTTTGAGGATTAGAACTGACTGGACTAAAAGTACAGACCATACTTCTTCTCAAACATAAAGCATATCATCACCTGCCAGTCCAGGCTTTAGCCCGGGCTGCTTGTTTTTCTCGTATGTCTTCAGCATGAAGGATGGGATTCCAGCCACCGTCTTCCCCTGGTCTGAACGCAGGTTCCCACCCCTCAGGGCAGAGAAGTACACCCCCCTCGGCATCTGACTCATCTCCTGCTTCACCAGCGACGTTAGGAGGAGCTCAAATGCTAAGAAGAACGACCAGGTGTGTAAAGCTACAGCTGGACCTTCATGCTGTCTACTGAGCTTATTAAAAGGTGATCCGCTGCTGGTCCAGCTGAACACACCATTATGAAATACAGTCTTTGTCCACATGATGAGCCACATTCACCTGGCAGAACGGTTATGGGAGTGAGAGACAACAGCTTCACATAAGATGAACCTGGGACAGACAGGTCCTTCGCCTCCTCCTCCTCCTCCTCCCTCTGCTCATCGCTTTTATCTTGGGAAGGTTTTGCAGGTGGTCTGGCCTAAAGAGAAAAACACGCAGAACAACAAGCATGATGCTCTCAGGACAACGAGCTAAATGTGTAAAAGGCGTCAGTTGACCATACTGTTGTAGTGATTCAGGTACAGCACGAGTCTATAAAGTGAACCCTGGTGGTATAAAGCCATGATCACACTTTACTTCCTGGATTTTATTATTTTAGAGACATACTTTACTGATTCACTGAGGAAAATGGTTTTGTTGGTGAGCTGCCTGACTGTTTGCAACAGTGCTGAGAGGGTTTTAAAGGCTTGTCCAAAAAACCTGGACATGTACAGTAGGAAGGGCAAAGAATCAATGCCAAATGAGCTGCTGCTGCTGGCAGGAAAGTACAGTTGTTGGACAGCTGCCAGACAGGAGATGATGGTGCTGCTCATTTTATATGACACTTTATTAGAGCAGTTAGGTTTTTATGGGATTCTACCATACGCACCATTACTGTTTAATTATGACACTTAATTCTTTAACACTGCTCTATTGAAGTTTGAGGATTTCCGATCAATATCCAAACTTTTATAGTGTGACTGGCAGTAAAGTGCAGTGAGCAACGCTAACGATCAAACATCCATTCTGCCCAGGTCTCTGAAGGTTCTGACCACTATCAGGCCTTCATTTACAGTAAAGTCAAGTTTCAGACTGGTCGAGGTTGTGGAGCTTACAGCCTCAGGAAGGAAAGTTATTGTGTGGGCCGCTTCGGGAAAGTTTGCCAAAGCCTTGTAACCACAGCTGGCCACGCCTGGATCCTGTCAAACACACATACACACACACACACACACACACAGACACACACACACACAGTTAAAATGTTTTTATGAAGTGTTACAAAAATATTTCCAATTAAAGGGACGTGTTTAAAGAGCGCATAGAAAGACACACATCAGGTATCATCAGCACACAGACCTTGCTCACAGCGTATTTCCACAGAAACGCGACCACCTCCTCTTTCAGATTCTGGGGATAAACAAAGTAAATGGGAATAAAACTTAAATAACTTTTTGGTTGGACATTAGACAATGTGAAGTCCAGATTTCGCTGGGTTTTGGACGGTTAAATATTTAGAACATCACATAACTAATGATCAGTCAGAAGCACATTTTTGGTGAGTTACTTGAGCAGGCTGCTGTCAAAAGCAGATTAGCTGAGCCTGGTTCAGCATAAACACTAGATTCACGAGAAAACGTCAACTGGCCTCTGTACGGATCCAAACCCAGGGACAAACAGCAAACCTGTTTTCTTCCCATCGTATTCAACTGCTTTTTATCAAGAACCTACGAAGATTTAATCCTAATTTGTGCTGGTTTCCACAAATCAGAGAGCGGAACAAAGTTCTGACTGTGTCACACAATAAACACACGTTTCATGTACCTCATAGTCCTCTGATTTGACGGTGAGCTGAGGAACCAGCGCCAGCAGCTCAGCTATGGCTTGGACCATCAGCGGACGGGAGTCACCGCTGAGCTCAGGACCCACACTCCTCCACGTAGAGATAATGTCCACCACCTGCAAAAGCACGTGTGTTTCTCAGTGGCTGCGTTGACTGAGCACCCAGTAAATGCTGTGTTGGCGTGTAGGACCTCAGCCTGACACAGTCCCCGTAGTCCTTGCAGGGCGAGAGCAGCAGGAATGGCCACATCTGGTCGGGTGCACTGCTTCAGAGTGAGCGTGATGGCAGCCAGCATGTCCCCTCCATGCTGGTAAGGCCTGACACACAAACACATCATGTCACATGCCATCATGGAGGACATGTGGTTTCTGTGCCCAGAGACTGAACCTACAGCACCTCTCTGTGCAGATATCTCTGATACAGGCAGCCCTGGCCAGGACCTGCTCCCACTGGGCGTCCCTCCCCATCACCACACTGCTGCCATGTTGACCTAACAGACGCTGCAGCTCTGGATAGACTCGATCCTAACAGGAGGGAACGAGCAAAGCATAAGTAATACGTGGGAGAATTATGGTTATGATTGCGATGATGTCTTATTTCAGACCTGTTTCTTCCAGAGGGCGGTCATGAGCCGCATTGCCACAGCTCTCAGCTTGGGGGCAGCGGCCAGCATGTGGAGAGTCTGCAGAACCACTGGGACACAGAGCTGGAACATGAAGGCACATGGAGCACGTTAACGGCCCAACGGCCTAATCAGAGCTGTCTGCGTATTCATTACTAATAATAAGAATGACAAGCTTCAAAAAGAATGCAGTGACAGAAGTGATGGGGGAGATCCTAACAGTGATTAGCGCACGCAGCCGTTTCTATTACATCAATAAACTCATAATGAAGCTGGACAGGAGGCTGGAGGTGCCTGGTACCTTATGGGTCCCGAGGTTTGGCAGGCAGTTCAGCACAGCATGAGCCAGGCCGGGATTCTGTTCCTTTCCCAGTCTGAACAACAGAACAGGGATGAGGGAGGGGACCTGCAGACACAAACACACACAGACACACGCATTGAATAAATCTGTCTGAACCGATCACGCTGCACTGGCAAATTTGAGGACTCTACCACTGGAAAATAGCACATTCACCACATGTTTTCCTTCAGCGGACCAGGGGGGGGAGCTGTGGAGATGGGATCAGATTAGGAGCTGCCCCGCCTGGGACGATGATGGTCCAGGACGTGTCACGAGCGACTAAACACACACAACCTTGTTTCAATCTTGTTTGAGTCGAAGTTAAAGAGTAAAGAGGGTGACGTGACACAGAGTTAACGCCTTCTCATTCCTTTTACTGCTGAGGTCAAAACTAAAAGCTAGTCCTTGAACACTACTCTGTGGTGTGGCCGTTATTAGCGCCCGTTCATGCCCTGCACCTGTAGGGGGAGAAGGGGCACAGAGCAGAAGAGTGTGTTGGCAATCCTAAACCATGACTTTACATCAAATCTGCTCCTTCCCTCCACCTCCTTCACATCCGCACGGCGCTTATTTTTGCCATTACTCTCACCACCTGTCGCAAAAGGACGACGAAAAACTACAAGGTCCTGTGAGTTTGAAGCGTCTTTAAGCGACCAGATGTGAGCTGCTGTGGTGAGCTAAGAAGACGACTCAGAACGGCCATAACCGTCCACCAACACCTCAAACGGCCGCCACGAACGCCACTCGGGGAGTAATTAGAACAGCGAGGGAACGTCTAATGAGTCCAGTAAAGGGACATATAACGCCGCATATAACGCCGTGTGATAGTTCATATCATCCTCCGGAGGGAGCGACTCGTTTCATAGTCCCACAGCATCAGACAGATGTCCGTCCGTTTAAACTGCTCCTTTATAAACAGCCTAAAATCCAGCAGCTAAAGGCAAGAGAGGATCCGATTTAAAGCCAGTTTCAACAGCAAATTATATATAAAACAAATACAAAATAAGGTACATATTATAAATTAAAGAAAAAAACTCAAGAGCTGACTCTACATATATTATCACAGCTTCTGCCTGGTTTTACTCACCAACATTAAATCGTATCCCTAAGATGCCGGTTTAAAAAAATAAAAAAGGACAACCTGTGCCTGTACATTAGATGTGGATGAAAGTGCTTGTTTTGTATCTATTTCAGTCTAAACTGAACCCCCTCCGCTCGGGAGCCTCCGTGTGCTGAGCTGAGACATGCGGATCATCTACCTGGCACGGATCCGCGGCGGCGATGGCTTGGCTCGCCGTCAGGGCCAGCTGGCAGACGTCGTCCTGACCCGCGATAATGAGATGGGTCACAATGAGGGTGAGGGAGCACGGCAGACGCTGGCTGGCTGACAGCGCCGAGCGGATCGACAGCAGCCAGTCGGCGGCCGCCGCTGGATCGTCTGCCGCTCTGTGCAGGGTGGACAGAGCCACGCTGAGCTCGGCGTACCAGGGACTGAGGGGAAGGGCCAGCAGCGGATCAGCCTGATGAGCAGACAGATGCAAAGTTAAACAAGCAGAGATTATTGTCTTTTCCAGCCAAAAATATACCATAAGCACACTTAAATGACAAGTGTCAGTTTATTAGATAAACCACTAAGTCCGTCCAACAGTCCTGCAATAAATCCTCCCTCCTACTTCTGCTCCAACTGTTTTACACAAATCATTGTGGAGCCCGTTGACTGTGTTATACAGGGAGCAGCTTAGTCCACCTTCACTGAAGTAAACAGGGAGGACAGAAACACTGCTATCTCTATTTAAATGCACCCATTCATGCCAACGCCAGCTTTACCCGTCGAGGTCCGTCCCTCGGCCTGCTGATGCTCTGGAGCAGGCGTTGGGTCAGGTTCTGGTTGAGCATGTGTGTCCTCCGGTCAGTCAGCGGCTCCGTGAGGTCGGACCACGACCGAAGCTGCAGCACAGGGAGAACTAGAACCGGGCTCAACCAGGGGCACAGCTCACCCCGCTCAGGGGTCAAACTGAGAGCTGAGAAGAGACGAAGAGACGGGGGAAAAAAAGAGACGGACAAAAATAGATTACAGAGGAAAATAGATCCACGTGAACTGATAATACTGTGATGAAACATACTGCAGGAAAAATAGATATGTTCAAACGTAGTGTATGTAAAGTACAACCTGTGTGTAGACTGTATCAGTCCAGGTAACACGGTTCACTTTGTCCAGTTATCAATTTCACACACGTGGAGCACATTTCTAGAAAGCATAAGCCTTTTACACATTGTGTTTGGAGAACGCTGGAACTTTTTGATTCAGTAGAAGATTGGCTGTCACTTGTAAAGTTTAAATTATATCAAATATGGGAGGGAAAGCTTGGTTTTGTTTGGCCATTTTACGTTCTAAGTAACTATAAATGACAGGTCCCTCTCTGTAACTGGAAAGACATATACACACAGTAATAGCAGCTGTGGTGGCCATGAACTGTATGTACACAGTAGCTGATTGGCTTAGATTAGAATAAAAAAACAGAATTGGAGGGGGAGCTCGGCTGCACGTGCTCCCGGAGCCCGTGAATCAGCATCTTTGCCTGTGTAAATACTCCAACTGCTGTTTCAACAGCCTGTTGTGTGAACATTTACCCAGATGGAGCAGGCTGGTCTGCTGAGCTGCAGGGGCGTCTAGCAGGAGCAGGGCAACACCCATTATCAGTTCATCCACTGGCAGCTCCTAAAGACAGTGATCGAACACACAACGTAGCATGGAGTAACAAAAGCAAAAAAAAAAAAAATCCATTTACACACAGTGATGATCTAATCTTGCGAAAGGTGCTGCGTCACCTGTCGGCAGCTGGGCAGGAGCTGCTGCATGAGGCTGAGGAGCGGTCGGCAGTCTCCGTTCAGCTGGAGGCAGCGGTGGCAGGCGCAGAGCAGCTGTAGGAGCAGCTCGGCCCGCTCCTTCCGCCAGGACGCCTCGGGGGCCTGGAGGAGACCCTGGAGGAGCGCGTCAACAAACCCACACAGCTCCAGGACGGCCTCCACGCTGTCCACCTGTGGGCACAGAGGTACTGACATGACTGAGACCAGAGCGAAGGCCAGGAGCTAGTACACAGGCCTCCTGTAAGTTAAATGCATCACTTTCATAGGGTTTGGGCTACAATGGCCCTAATTACAGCTAATGGCATTGACCTGTCATGGAATCACGGTTCTCTGTCACCTGCATGTGTGGAAGCATCTGGCAGAGACAGCGCAGGAGGCCGTCAGACACCGCGGAGCTCTCTCCCCTGTCCTCCGCCCGGACGACCGCTCCGGCGCCGGGACGCGAAGGCAGCAGCGCCCTGAGCAGGCTGTGTCTGAGCAGGGCGTGCTGGGGCTGCCTCCGAGGCTCACAGTACAGGTACCGCAGGAAGGGAGCCAGCATGGTGATGTAGGCTGGCTCATGCCTGCGCGTATTCACACAAACATGTCAGAACTACGAGTGAGAGGACCGGCGTAATGATCAGAAAGGCCAGAATGGATAAATGCTCCAGTACACATGGTACTGTATGCATCTGTATGTTTTACTGCATGATAAGAGCAGAAAGAGCGACTCGGCACGTGGGGCTTTTTCATTTCAGACGCTGTGGCCATGCTGACCTGTCAGCAGCCTGCTGAATGAAGTCATCAATCTCCAGCAGCAGAGCCGGCCAGCAGTCCCCCCGGTTCTCCAGCGCTGTGATGTATGGGTGAGGGTTGCTCCTGTAACACGGCAGGAAGAGAGCGAGGCTATTGGACTGGAAATCACCAATTATTTCAGGATTCGTTCATAAATACAGCGGAGCGGATGTTTGGTGGAATGCATCCAATAGTTTAACATATTTCACAAGATAAAATAGGAAAATACAGTAGACATTCTGCAGTTTTTCGCTTTGTAATGAGAGTTGAGCAGAACGTGCGACCTGCAGGAACCCAGGATGCTGCGGTTTGATGGCGCTGCAGCCACCTGTCCCCCAAAGCGCCCCCTCCTTTGAACCCTCACCTGTGCAGGGTCGGAGCCTGCTACTCTGGGTGTGTCCTGTGACATGTCACTGCCGGGTGAAGTCAGAGCGTGAAACTTGACACCGGACGCGGCAGTAAAAGCCCCTTTCAGCCAGGACGCTCGCTAATCTCAGCAGACCTCTGTAGCTCCGGGCCAACTCTGTGATCTCAGCAGCTACCAGAGGTCAACACGCATCGCAGTTGTGCTGCACAGATGTCGTGTGACTAACATTGTTACCATGTTCCTCTAGTGGAGTAATCTTTAATGATGAGAAAAAAACCACATAAGATTACCTGTTCCCCATGTTTATGTTTAGAACACATTCATCTGAGCTTCCTCACTAACATGGGGTCTTTCCACCGTGTCCTGTCCTAAACAATAAGCATCCTCCAACAGACACTAAGTCCAGACAACACCTTGGGGTCAACTCCAAGGTGAAGTCTCTGTGCATTGTTAAGTCCAGTCAGCCGACAGGCCACAGGTTAAACCAACAGGGTTGATGTGTGGGGGTCCACTTAACAATTAGTTCATCATCAGTCATCACATTTCTAAAAGCAGGACGGAAGTGCGGTGTCTGAGCCTGTCTCCCACTTTAACAGACTCCTGAGAGGCCAGACAGAGACCCACCACCCCCCACCCCCCATCCACCACACTGCCCACTCCCCCCAGTCTTCACATGTTGTAATCTGTCTGACCATCTCTGTCACCCCTCCTCAGGTTCCCTGTGGCCATCTCCACACCCTCAGCTTTAACTCAGCTTCCATCCATCAGCCTCTCACGCCTGCTCCACATGTATGGGCTTCCACACGAACCAGAGGTAGGAAGTCGAGACAAAGACCTTCCTCCTTCTCCGTCAACTCCAAGTTCACAGATAAGTATAAGTCTGGACAAACAAATGGGCTAGAAAGGTTGAAGGGTTCTGGAGATGAACCAGTCTTAGACCTGATGTACTATATGAAAGCACCCTTAAATTACTCTAGGAATACTTATCTCAATACTCGTCAAGACAAGCGTGGATGGTGTCTGGTAAAAATCAGAGCTTACGCTTGACAACTGCTATTTCTGCCTAATTAATTGTAATAATTACCACTTTTTGAGTGTATGCTTCAACCAACTAGTAAAGTGTTTTGAATTCATGCATGAGCCCAACTCAATGTTTCTCTATGCAGACACGAGGACACAGTGACACCGCAACATCAGTTCGTCCTCGCGTCACCGGTCCCTCTGACCAGCGATCAACCTGTCAAGTAAGGCACAGGCCCTGACACACGTCCATGCTGTTTTGTTATATATAGACCATTCCTTTAAGGAAAAGCAGCCAACAGAGGCACTGGATATCATGAAATATAAAGACAAAGCATGAGGGAGCAAACAGGTCCCCCTAGATGTCACTTGTAATGGATACAAGCTTGATGCTGAAGTTACTCTTGAAAAATCAAAGTCTTTTGCACCATGATCACGTCATTGTACCTGAGCAGACAGTAGAGCATGTGGGAAACCCTGCAGGGGACAGCCGGCCTACACTGCAATCCTACAGCCAGATTAACATCATCATGAGAAATGAGCTGGTGTGGCGGACGGAGCTGTGAACTCGCCCCGATCCTGCTGGGGGCTGGAGTGGCTCAGAGTCTCGGTGGCAGATTGCACAGGGCAGCGGCGAGCAGACGGCCGACAATGGGCACCAGTATGCATCCTCCATTAATCCAGCAGCATTTACAGTTACCCAGCAGTGCCAGGTACAAGGACCAATGGCTGGCCAGGCTGCCCGGCCAATGGCGCCACCCTGCTGCCCCCAACGCATTCATCTTCTCACCGGGGAGGATCGGGCCGCCAGACAGACTCAGACAGCAGAGACAGCAAGCAAGACAGAGTGAGAAAGAAAAGGACAATGGGGAGCGGGGAGCAAGGAGGGATAGAGATGTGGAGGAAGAGAGGTGAGGAGGGAGTAAGATGAAAAAAAAAGAGGGAAGCGCAACAAATGTAGGGAAAGAAAGAAAACATGAGGGGAAAAAGGGAAAAGAAACAAAGCAGCTCAGACTTTTTATCACCCAGTGTAAGTGATTAAAGAGGCCCCAGGATCTTGGCAGAAGTGCAGATTTAAAAGGGGGGGTGGGGTTGGGGCAGCACTACACAGGATACAGCCTGGAGATACAGTCTGGGGAGATTCTCCTTCATCCAGGCGAAGTCTTAATAACAGGACCACTTCACACATCCACCCAAGGGGCCTTGATGGGGGTACGAGGGGAGCCCGATGCATCTGCTCACCGTTGTAGAGCAGGTGTCAAGTCAAATCAACACGGAGGATGAATGTGTGGTCTCCACCTAACGCTACATGGATGAAATGCTCTGACCTACAGACGCCACGACTCCGCTTCCTGACAGACGATCCCACGGCTCATTTCCCTCTATGTGAAGCGCTCAGCTGTTTGAGGCGACGTGTGAACTTCACCTGATGGAGTACGGACAGGCAAAGTGCGCCTCCGGGTCCCTCCGGTCGGCCTGCATCTGCAGCATCCGCCCAATAACCTTCATCAGCCCCTGGACGTTCCTGGAAAGAAACCAGGACACAGGGGGTCTCATCAGCCACAACACATTGAGCAAACTGAAGAAGGGGCTGTTAATTTAGTATGAGTCTGAGCTCTAAAGACAAATGCTACAGTTTGTGCCCAGTGTTCCGACATTGTCTCCTTCACAACACGTTACACTTAACAATGACAGTGATGCCTGTGAACGCAAACCAAAGAGCTGAGAGGCTCCATGAAGCTGCTGATCACATGACCTGCTGATAATCCTCTGACATTTCACCGTTGTGATTACACTTCCTGCCATTACTAATGTGAGCGATTCTTAATATAAATTGACTTTGTGCAGACTTTAAGCCAAATGTTAATTACGTTTGAAGGAAAATGTTTGCTAGAGCAGCTTTGCTGTTTCTTGACACTACTGAGGAAAAAAAAGGTCACTTTATGTGTACGGCGACTGTACATTTTCCATAAAACCTGGATCCTATAGGACAGAAAAGGTCACGCTGTAATGAGGCTTGCAGCTCCTTATGTGACGGTTTAGACGTGAGGACAAATAACAGATGACAGAGAGGGCAATGTGTCTGTCAGAAAGAAAGGAGTAAACTCTAAAATGTGGATGAGTCATGCAGTTTTATATCATTGGAAGAAAACAGTAACTGCCTCATGATGAATGAACACAGTGTAACACAGGAAAAGGTTCAATGTGCAGGGTGGGGGCAGAGCTCACGCCACCTCTACTGCCCAGCAATAATTAGAGCTGCGACTCCATGCTGCTCTTCTGCAAACTCTTGTCCCTCTGTAATCTGGCTCGGGTTTAAACTCAGAGTGAGCCTGGACTCCCGGCGGTGCAGGTTTTGCCTCGTACGCCTGTCTGACTCCCTCTCACCTCCCTAGCACCGCTCTGGAATTTGCTTTTTCCCTTTGTCCTGTTGAATTTGCAGGTCTATTAACAGAACACATCCCATAATTATCTGATAGTTAACATGCCATCCACAACAATGAGCCAAATTACAGAGCAGAACAGTGGGGATTTCATTCCTTACCTCCCCCTGTAATGTTAATCCAACCTGAATGAAAACTTTTTAAAAGCAGTCTTTCCCCCTTAAGTCAGTTTGTCTTGTCTTGCCGGTTCCTGTCGCCCTAAAGCCTCTCTGTTGAGGCTTAAGACAACTTTGGTTGCGACAGATACGTGATACATTAATCATCTGCACAAAACGCGCAAGCACCTATGAAAAGAATCACTACATACATGAGTAATGATACACACAATGAAGGTGTAGTGAACACAAAGTCTGTTGACAACTGTCAGAATATTTGCATTGTGAGGAGCTTTACAGAGGACAGGAATGTAAAATGCATCAGAACAGCCAAATATACAAACCTTGTACAATACAATAAAATTACTAAAATCTAAAATCCAGATTTTTAACATTGCTTGACCCCACAATAAAATGAGAGAGAGAGGAGAAACAGAATGGTCACAAAAAATCCACAAGTCATAAAGAGGAAGTTAGATAAGGATTTAAACAAACTAACAAAGCACAGAACTTATTTGTACTAAATTAAAAATAAAGAAATAGTTTTAACTGTATTTCATGTTTTAACTTAAAAATGAATGTTATTAACATTAGGAGGAATGATGTAAGATACAACTTCTTGTAATTTGGAAATATCTCTTGGACTGTACAATAATTTCAGCAAACCAAAATAAAAAGGTGAGAATAAACTGCTAGAGGCATCTGAGGCTTTACATAGCATGAGTTCAGAAAGAAGGGCACATCGCCCTCAAACCTCTGCATGCGTACCTGGCAGACGGCAGGAGGTTCAGGACGCTGTTGAGGACGTGGTGCAGGTCGGCGTGGCCCTGATCCACCAGCAGCACCACGGCGTCGCAGCAGGCCGAGCGTACCGGCGCGCAGTCGCTGCAGCACTGCTGCCAAAGGGCCTCCAGCGCCGGGCCCTGGGTCACACACAGGACACAGTGTTTACAGACGGGTCGGGTTTGCAGCAGAGGCAAAGTTCACCGACCCCCGCCTGCAGGCCAAACGCTGTGCTACGACCCGCTCACCTGTGTGGAGATCTGGGTTATTTGTCCAGTTTGGCCTTTCTCCTTCAGCACAGCGGCAACGAGGTTCCTCACCGTCTGGAGAAGTGAAAACATGCCTGTGTGTCACATGCTGAGATCTCATAGACATCTACATAGAGACAGTCCTAGACAGAGAACGGGGGCTGGGGTCCTCCATGACCCCCTCTTCTGGGGACTGCAAGCCACGTGAAGGGATGACAGTAACATTATGACTCCTATTAACAACACTGGAGTACACATAGACTGTAACAACACTGTGGTCGTGCTGTAGGAGCAAAATCAAATGAGTCAGGTAGAAATATCACCACAGGCAAAATGGGGGAATGGGGATATAGCTTGTAGTGCATCTTACCTGAGCTTGTATGATGGGGCTGGGAAACTCAAGCTTCACTTTCAAACCCTCCATTATGGCCGCTGCTCATACCTGAGGAGGAAACAGATAGAGTTTCCTCAGCAAAGCTTTAACCAAACAGAGTCAGGAACACTGAATATCACACATAATTAATTCTCCCATCAGTGGCCTTTGAAACAAAAGTCACCTGTTACCTCCCAGGGCTGAGGTTCCAGGGAGGAGAAGTCCTTGGAGGCATTCAGAGACATCTTTGAAAGCCGACTCCCTGACGTTATCAAAGTGATGCCCTACAGCAGCATAACTTTCCATTAAATGAGTCATTGGTCCTGTGAACACCAGCTCTCCCCGGGTCTCTAACGCGAGACTGATAAGCGGGTACGAGGCCTGATAGGATGTGGTGCTGCTGTTTGAGGACCTCGGTGTGTATTCAAAGCACAGCTAAAACACACACGGTCACTTTCCAGCCTCTGTCTGTGCTACAGCACGAACCCAGCGACGTTGCAAACGTGAGCCCCGCGTGGCGGCACCCTGCGCTCCCCCTCCCTCGCTGTTGTGTGACAGATAAGCCAGCCTGCGGTGCTGACCACCACCACCCTGCTGCTGCTGCACACGCCGCACTGGCTCCCGCTCGGCCTGATGACCACATGGACAGGTAAGCACGGCACCCGCTAACAGAACGCTACAGCCTGGGCCGACCGGCGCCAGGCTCGGTCCAACGCTCATTTAGGGCTTTTACAGGAAATGGAGCCATTAAACGTAACACATCTGTGCGTGAAGCCTTTAAAGCAGGGGCTCTGTAGCTTCAGCTGTGAATGAATTAATCACGCGAGAGGTTTGACAGAATTTAATTAATAGAAAGAATGGACACACTGCTGTCAGTAATATGTTTCAGCCGGTCATTCTAATTGTGGCTTCCCGTCTAATATAAGTGATCAGACAAAACTTTTAAAAGGTTTGTCCATCAAACTGTTCCGGCTGTTTCTACGGCATATTTACGTTAGCGCAAAACAATATAGGCCGGTCTGTACTGCAAGGTCTGCATTAGCAATACAAGTGAGGACAATGTATGAAGCGAGTTGAGCCAACAGCGCTTTAGAAATGCCACCACTGAGGCTTTACTGTGTGATGCTGGCTGCTGGAAAGAGCACATGCTGGACACTGTGTGGGATTTCTGACAGAGGTTTGGGTGTTTCTGTCAAACACACACATGCTTTAAGCCAAATAAACACCAATTATTGACTATTATTTTCTATTATGAGAAGGCAAGGTATTATTTTGCTACTGTATAGCTCAAGCTGCATATTGGAGGAATAAGTACGACTGCAAACTCAGGGACGTGACTATTTTTAATATTTATAAGGTCTCAACCTTTCTAATAGAAAATAGAGAGATGCTGTATGCAGATGACGCAATAAATAATAGTCTTAGAGTACAGTACAGTACAGTACAGTAAATCAGGTAAAGAAATGATTAATCTTAATTCCTCTCACAACTGTCAGATATTTGCATGAAAAACAAGACAAGACACAGTTATTTTCTACAGCGAATCATGATGACTGACAAATGCAGTTTCGCCCCTCAAAAGTGCTGCCATTCAAGGCCATGTGGCTGCACGTGCAGCAGGAGAACCAACAACTGGACTGCACTGCGCCGTTTAGGGTTACTGATTAAGACCAGTGCAGCTTTATTTGCAGTCAGCAGTTATTTAGTGAAAGAGCTTAGACAATACACAGGAACGCATAGAAACACGCTGTGTAAAAATGCCTGAAAAAATGTCCTTTAGAGGTGATGTCAGGATCACATTAAAGTGTAGTACTGTGTGCTTCATACTTTTACCCATAGCATGTTAGTGGTCCAGTTCAACGCGTGTTGATTCATCACCCCACGCACTATTATGATTCATGACACGCGTAATTACAGGCATTCTGATGATCCACGCCGCAGCTGTGACGTCACCAAAACGAGGCCGTCCACGGTCAGAATTCAAATATGGGTTTGCTGCACAGCAGATTCTCAAGCTAATGGTGGCCGTGATGCTTGGATACGCACCGCGCATGCTACAGTAGTTACAGGGGAGCAAAAGCACACATTTGTATTTAATAAGCAATCAGACACCCAGAACCACCTGTAATGACTGTAACTGCACTGAAAGCCGGCAAACTAAAGTAGCTGAACTTGCTAATAGTACAGTACGACTGAGTTAGTAACACTGAGCTAACGATAACTCACTGGCTCTGCGTACAACATATGACGACATGTGGACTCACAGAGTCACACAGCAGCATCGGTGAAGCACATTTGCCTTTCAATCACACATTAATAAAAGTTACACTTATGCTACTGGTCAGACTTTACCTCGTTCATGCAGCGTCGCGCGAACTCACGACTACGGTGAGCGCCGAGGGCCAAACCTGACAAGCGCCTCAGCGCGCAACGTCGTCTACACAGCAATAGATTAAAAACTCAGCAATGACGCTTTAAATGTTCACAAATATGTACCAACGCTGGTTAATGGTCTGTTTGTGAGTTTAATGCTGTTAAACAGAACAAGGATGGCATTAGCAAGTTAAGTCTAATAAACGGTTTTGTTAAAAAATAATCACAGTTCAGAATGCAATGAAGTTCTTACGGGTAATTAAGTGAAAAAAAGAGAAAGAAAGCGAGGAAATCTAGAAATCTCATACGTAAGCTAACAAAAGAAAAAAATATCTAACATGCATCACACATTAATAATTTTGACAATTTAAATTGTATTGTTTTATTGGATGGCAAACTTAACTAATACTCTTGTGCTTATCGGGCTTTTTGTTGTGGATTTTGTATGGGTTCAATGCACTGTATACTGTAGGTTTCACTGTTTTTCTAATAACTAATAAAAGTGTGTTTTGTAAAAAGACAGACCTCCACCTTGATTGTAGTTGGAAAAATGCGTATACTTGTCCACAGAGTGTATACAATAATCTGGAAATGGTCGCTAATTGATTGTTTTTCAGAATTTGAAAAAGTTGCAGTTTTTACCCTACTTCGCCATTTATAGTGGGTTTTCCTTTTCTCTGTATTTCTGAGGTAAAGGTCAGGCGCGTGCGAGTTATCCATGAATGTTGACATTTCAAACCAGTTTGAACTCCTCATCTAAACTCTTGAAATATAGTCATTCGCTGAATTTCCCTGGGGACATGAATGCAACATAATTACTGAGGGTTTCCGACCATCTGATTGGAGGTCCGTATGTCTGCTGTTCGTTCATTGGCTCTCTCTGTGTCATGTTCTGTATGTGGCCTCAGCGGGTACACCAAGCTGCGCGTGCGCTTTACCGCTCGCAGCTGTGAAGGTGGCACAATTCATAAAGGAAAGGGACGGAAATAAGAGGATTATGCTCTCAAAACAAAAGGGCGGAGCAAAAAAGTAATAGCCTCGCGTTTTACTACAAATACTTGTATCAATAAAACACAAGTTGATATTTATGTGCTATTTATGTAAAGCACAACGCAACAAAATTAATAAGTATAAATTACCTTAAAAAACGTTTTAGCATATTTGAGTACCATCCAATGATAAGCTAACAGAAAATGCTTTTGCATAATTTAAACACTAGATCTCTAAAGAATGGTCGGAACAACCTAAAGTCGCTCATACTAAGTAACACAATTTAAAGATAACTGAATGTACATCAAAGTTAATATAAATGTGACAATTTAAATTTATTATACTATGGTATCTGCTGAAAATTAATTTCTTTTCCTGCTGAAAGTTTCCCAGCTGGTGAAAGAGGATCGGTTGTTAGAAAAATCATACACAAACCAGTATAATTATTCTTATTTTAATTGTTGTAATAGCTTTTGTTGCTATATATTTAATTGTGGCTACGCATCAGTCAACAGCGCGTCTGCAGGGCTTTATTGTGAAAAGCCCTGGCGGAAGCTCTCTAGGCCGTTGCCGGCGTTTGACAGCCGGCGAGCCTTTGAAAGTCTTGAGTCTGAGTTCAGTCCAGGAGAGACCATGTCCGCCGTCATAGGCAAACTGTATCCCTCTGTGTTCTCGCTTGAAACTCATTTTCCATGAAATAACAGCGACGCGGGGCCTGAAGGATGGCCAACTCGGTGAGTGAGCTGCCGGACGACTCGCCCGCCAGTCCGGCCGCGCGGAGCGTGTTTGGGCATTTTTGCCGTTGTGTCACGGCGGAGGAGCCGAAGCTAGCTAGAGCCGCCGCGAGCCGCTATCCCCGAATGACCAGCGTAGCACACGGCGTCCCCTAACAGCGTGCTAGCGCTAACGTCCCCCCCGCTCGCGCCTGCAAATGCGCTTGGGCGAAAATGCGTGATGTCTCAGGACGGTAACCGCGGCGTAGCGCAGCCGAACCCGGGTTCCAGGCGAACTTTCCCGGGGGAGGTTCTTGTTATTCCCGGCGCAGTGCCACAGAAAACCTGCCCGCAAACGGGACCAGTGTAAAGTTGATGGGGAGGTTTGCTGCCGGGTGCGTCCTATTGAGCATTTAACTGCAGGTCGTGTCCGTGAATAGGGACCGGTTGCGTTCTTCCAGGTGCGGACGCGCGCCCACGACCACGGGGATGTTAGATATGCAGATGAATCGAACGGAGCCTCGTTGCTCTGCTTTTTAATTTCTTATTACGACAGAGACGGCTTCACGACACTTGTAGAGCTAGGTGTTTTTTTCATCTTGTTCTTATTTAATAGCTCTGTCTGAATGTAAATCCGCAGGGTGCTGTTCAGGTGAAACTAGAACTTGGCCACCGTGCCCAAGTGCGCAAGAAACCCACGGTGGAAGGCTTCACCCACGACTGGATGGTGTTCGTCCGAGGGCCGGAGCACAGCAACATTCAGCACTTTGTGGAGAAAGTAGTTTTTCACCTGCACGAAAGCTTCCCGAAACCAAAAAGAGGTGAGCTGCATCATTTTGAGTGATTTTTGCTTTGTTGTTGTTGCGCTTCATGTGTGATTGTGACGCCATTGAGACATAATGGTGTTTCAGGTGCCGAGAGGAAGAAATGCTGCGGTGAACTGAATAGTGGTGCTAAGCTGCAGTGGGAAATGAAATTGTTTGCCACTTTGTACAGGCCGCATGGAAAGGCTGTATTATTTTGGATTATGTTGATGTCAGCGGCAATCTCTTGAGTTGATGACATTTTGAAGCCCAAGTAATCGGGTCATTGTGCTTCTCGGCCAACAAGCCTCGATTCCACTGGCTTTTGGAAGTGTAAAGGCAAAGAAAGGTCTGCAGCCTGCGTTCTGCTACATAGTAAGAATTTAAAGCTGAGGTTCCACTGGAAATGTGTTATAATATGAATAGATGGTGAAACTCATGGAGAGTCTTGCACATATAGACACTGGAGCCAGCGAAGATTGGATTTTATGTTTTATAAATCGGTGTTGTAGATAAATTCTTCACTGATCTGGCTTTGCTTTTCTTCCATATAGCCTTTAGTCTGTGGGTGCATATAGTTGTCTTAAGTCTTTGTTTCAGCTTGCGTTGATATGAGAGGTGGAAATTTGAACAGTTAATTTGTCCTGGGTAATGATTTTGACCTAACATTTGTCAGCGTACAATGAATGACTAAAGCTTTAAAACTGTAATTGAAGGTTTGAGGAAACCATCAAGATATTTTATAGTAAAAATTCCACTCCGTTTTGGCTCATTGTTTCCTGAGTCATCTCTTTGTTCTCTCTTTCAATGCAACGAAAAGAAACGACCATAATACTAAACTGTTTATGCACGGGCATAAAACATCATGTATCTGCAAAAATATTTTTATAGCTTCATAAAAAGTAGTGGCCAAAGTCTAGTTTCTATTATAAGGCTCATTTTTCACAATCCTTGTTGCATGTGATAAGCTTCAGACCATATCACAGAGTACTATCACTACTTATTATGTACTTGTACTGTAGTTGCATAAATAAATCCCTGTCGACTGATCCCTGATGATGTATAATGTTTGTCTTTTTTTACTGAGGTGACCTGAATAATCTGAAAGTCTAAAGAAGTATGCAGGTTTATATATCACCATGAGTAACGAGCAGCCGAGAAATTGATGGACTGTAAAGCTGTCAAAAGTTTAGAGAAGAGTTGTTTGGAGACCGACCCAGGGCGCGCAGAGTTGGAACTCTTATCCCTTATTCATTTAGCCCCACTGCCTCAAAGCAGTGTATAAATCAGATTCCTCTCTGCTGATATGGATCCTCGGGAGCTTTACAAGACCTTTTTGATTGTAAGGTACAAAACAGGTTATGGCTCCTGCCCCCCTGCACCCTTCTTCCTGTACTTTTAGCTCCTTCCCAGTCCTGATGAATGTGATATTTGACCTGAGGGATAGCTTCAGGAAGCTTCAGAGTACCTAAACCCAGGTGCAGCTTGGTAAAGCACACAGATGTGTTCGTGGCCACACAAATGCCTGCTTGGTGCTCTCTGACGAGTTAAGCCTGCTTGGCATCAGTCTGACTCTGCAGACAACGGCAAAGTGACAAACATGTGACTGCTCAGCAATGCTGCTGTAAGCACTGCATATATTGGATTTTGAACTTTGATGTAATAAAGTATTAACGAACCAACTAATGTATATTCATAACAGCTTGTATTCAAAAGCCTGATCTGTCCTGAGATTTGTCAGTTGAAGTGTCAGCATGCAGCTTAGGCAGACCTAGACCTACACCAGTCAACCCTGCTGTGCTCTGCTCACTCAGCTCTTTAGGTAAAGCAGGATACTTCAAGACTTCTGATCACGTCAATAATCAAAGAAGAAACTGGCCAGAAACTGGCTTCATCTCTCCACAGATTTAGAGCAAACATTGAGTAAACAAAAAATGGACAAAAATGTTCAGCAGGAGAATTTTTCTGATCCTAATGTTAAGATAGGCATTTTCAAATATACTAACAAATGGTTTTAACACATTGGACACTTTTGTAGATTTTAGAATGAAATGTTGTCAAGTGTGAACCTGGACCTGCAGGCTTGTGTTTCAACGGTGTCACCTTTAACAGGCCACACCAACAATGCACACACTCGACTTCCCTTTTCCTCCTTTTGGCTCCGCTCTTTAATCCAGCTGCTAAAGATTAGACTCTCCTTTTTCTGGAGAGCAGCCTTTCACGCACCTGTGCGTCTCCGCATTCACTTTAAAGTAAAACGGTGGGCACTGAAACTGGCAGTAAGCACAATGTAAACCTGTCGGCGTGAATTGAGTTCTAGCGTTTTGCTTTCAGACCCACCGCCTCTGTGCTGCCTTTTGCTAACGTTTTCCTTTTTTTTTTACAACTTTTATAGACTGCAGGAATATTTGTGAAGCATTAAGAAAAGTAGCTGTGATTGCTTTCATACTGTGTAGCCTTGGAAACCAGCTCAAACTAAATGGACTGGAACACTTCTCTCTGTTTTATTTTCAAAGGCAGATCTAGCAGCACAGTACCTGCATTTGTTTTTCACGCAGCATTTAAATACAAGCCCTGTGTTGTGCCTCCACCTAGATGAATCTGATGAATGTAGGTTAACAGTGTGAACCTTGCATCATGTTTCTGCGACCTCGTCAGCAGAAGGAAATATTTATGTACCAAGGATCCCCAGTGTCCTGTGAAAAATTCAAAGCGGGGACACAAGTGAAAGCTTCAGTCACATTTCAGCATCCAGCATAAAGGAAAACAATGTATCATTGCCATTTACTTCACACGCAGGTTTCATTTAATAGGCGTCTGCTTGTTAGATGTGGCAGCCACGCTGCCGTTCCGCCTGTAAAGATGCTGACCACAGGTTGTCCTGCTGATAGGATTTCAAACTGCTTTTCCACATCAGCTGTTTCCTTATTCCTCCAAGACTCCTTTGTCTTGCCAACATGTCATCACTTTTCTCTCATTTCCTCGCCCACACGAGGTGCAACAGTCAAAACACAGAAGTCAGTCAGAATGAGAAAGCGATAAGAGGCGATAAGCGTAACTTCTCGCACACTCCCAGCGATTTGTTTTGCAGCCAGACAAGCTGCCAGACACACATTAAGATTAATGACGAATTAGTCGGTAAAGCTGCCGCCGTGTTTCATTATTGCCATGCAGCTAACGGGCCGGCGTTGAGGTGTCGCCATGGAGACGGCCAAATGGCAGTGCCGTTTTGAACAAATGGAAGTAAAGAAGCTCTTTGGAACCAGTGAAGGGGGTGCTATATTGGCAATAGGCGGCAGCAGCTCATGCTGCTTAAGCACCTCATTTGGAGTCTTGCTTGCCATTTAATCTACTCTGGAGATGGCATCTTTTGAAAGGTGTTTGTGATATTTTAGAGGGTTGTCACTTTTATGGAAAGAGGTTAGACACTGTAATGGGAAAGAAATGGGGCGGCTTGGGGAGATTTGTGCTTGTGCGGTGCAGAAAAGACACGAGCTGTGGTTCTTCTTTCTGTTGACTAAGGTGCTTTGGTAACGGGGTAAAACGCTGTAAATGTGATTTAAATATAGCAGATGTGGTGATGTGATAATCGATCTGCCAGTACCGCAGATATTTCACTGGTATGAATAGATGACTGAATATCATATAAATACTGTCTGTTTAAAGATGAGAAATTAGCGTGAATGATAAATATTCTGGTACAGATCAACCAGCCAACGTGTATGGTTTGGCACATGCCCACGGTAGATTTGGGGATTTGGATTATTTTTGGTACAGCTGGAAAAACTACAAAAAGGCATTCGTGTGAGATTTCCTGCTAGTGCAGTGGGATGTTCATATTCCTTGAGCTTGATTTCTGTGTGAATTCATCAGAGCCTATGCAGGTGGCCTAAAGCACTGCATTTATACTGTGTACAGTCTGTGTAGCTCTGCAGGTCCACAGCAAAGTCTTTTTTTTTTTATAGCACTATGTTGAGCTTCTTCACCATTGTGTGTGTGTGTGTGTGTGTGTGTGTGTGTGTGTGTGTGTGTGTGTGTGTGTGTGTGTGTGTGTGTGTGTGTGTGTGTGTGTGTGTGTGTGTGTGTGTGTGTGTGTGTGTGTGTGTGTGTGTGTGTGTGTGTGTGTGTGTGTGTGTGTGTGTGTGTGTGTGTGTGTGTGTGTGTGTGGATTATCAATGTAACATGGTTGAATCAGAAGCTCAGTTGGTTACGTTAGACTTTATAGATGTTGAACGGTAGCAACAGACACTTTTAATTCTTTTAGATATGCTCTAATAGAAATGGGGAGGACACAGTCTGTGGTTTGATTGAGTGGACCAGTCGTCTATGGCCCTGACGTATTGTTGTAATTCTGGAGAGGTGCACATCAGGCTTTTGCAAAAGCATGAATCAAGCAGTGTATTAACCTTGTTAAACTGTGTCTTGTCCCACCAAAGTATACAATTCCCAGATGATATAGCTTATGTTTATGTGAATCAGAATAGAAGAAGGGGGTATGATTGCTGGGTAACTTTACGACTTGCTTGGTTTATAACAGTAAGTCCTTCTCTGAAGCTTAATCATTTCATACAGTGCCAAATAATTTCCTCATCAGCCTGTTTAGATTGAGGTGTTTTGCAGAAATTTATGACGTTAAAGTAAATCTAATTAACTTAAATCATGATTAACCGTTGCATTTTACTCGTGGAGAATAATACGCTGAAGATTTGTTGCCAGTTGAGTTACAGATCCCAAAAGAAGCAGGAGGATGCTCAGAGCATAGTTTGGCTGTAGAAACCTGTAGATGGTCCCAAGGTTCAGCGATGATCACGTTCTAAACTGTCATGTGATCGAAAGCAAGGAGCATGTTTTATATGAGTGGTCTGTAACGCGGCAAAACATAAACGTTTGGGTGAAGAAACAAGGCCAAACAACAGAAACTTTGTCCACTGCAGGTTGTTCAAGGTCACTGGAACTTACTGGAAAACGCACTCTTCCAACCTGTTGACGCTCTCCCTGCCAAAGCCTCGTCCTTAGAATCTGTCCATGAGGCCAAATCTGAATGTGAACCTGCCACACAGCGGGCAATAAATACTTTTGCCCTTTTATTATGGATTCGGTCCCTCTCTTATTTCGTCCTTTACTGTCTTGTGGATAAGCAGGGGCATATCTTTAAGTCTGCAACTCATTTGTTTCCAATTGGAATGCTTGTCAAAAACTGATCTGTTTATGAGATCTCATAAAAATATAATTGCCTATACATGTACGTTACTCTATACAGTATATCCATCATGTCATGACAGGTTTTGCCTCGTCCTGCTGAGACGTTAGACGAGCAGCACAGAGCCACTTGCCCTGAGTGTGGGAAGGTTGACCTCAGATCTTTTTCTCAGAAACATGACACATGCTCCTGTGACTCGAAACTTGTGAAAGTGTAAGTTTCCAGCCGAAGCTTCAAGTTTGTAGCACCCCTCTTTTTTTTTTTTTTTAAAGAGGTTTTTCAAAAGGCCTTTAAGTCAAACTAGACAATAGTTGATGGAGAAACCATATCTGCTTTCCTTAAAGAAAGAGTTTTTTGTTATGTTAGCCAGATTGGCGACAGTAAGAGCCCCTCGCAGTGTACACACACCCACAGATTGATGTCTTAATGATTGGGCCAACATGTTAGCCCCTGGCTATCTCCTGGGCTCTTTGGAACGCTTGCATGAAACCTTTTAACTCTCCTCATCCTCCGCTCAGGCTTAATTTGTGGCTTGTGTGCACATACCACATAAGTTAAGTTGCTGCATTGACCTATGCTTAAGATACAGATCCTCAGGCTGAATTATGTCTCCGACTCTGCAGCACATTCCTTTTCTCTTTGCTGTGGCTTCACTAATGTGAGCTCCCCGAGCTCTGATGATAGCAGTTATTGATATCTTCACAGAAGATGGATGGTTTCCTCTACATGTGTGTAGGCAGAGTTTTTCGTGTATCTGCGCGAGGATCGTCATATGTTGCTTAACCGGGGGAAGCATTTGTGAATGGAAAAACTACACAGATGCACATTCGTAAAAGGCAGTTTAGCTTTGATAAGTGATTAGATGCATCTGCAGAGAAAAGATACGAGCAGAAGATGGGTTAACTAGATATTGGTTTAACAATGCCAGTAACATTTAAATGCTGTTTGCTATTCTCACAGGTTAGAACGCTGAAGGTTTGCAATTGCATCCATGTTGTGTTCAAGTTATTAATTAACGATGTCAAATCAGAATAGGTCACATTAGTAACACTGCTGCAAATGCAAAATGCAGCACTCTTAAAAACAAGAGTAGCAACTTGTCGTCATATTTATTATTCAATCTTGCCTAATGTTTATAAAATTATGGGGATCTGACAAGAAGGAAGCAACTACAGCCTTCAGTTTTCTCCTTGGTCAGCTTTCCTGTTACTGCTGCTGAGAGGCGTCTTGCTGCTCCCTGTGGTTTATTGAAGGTGTCCGAGTTGCTGCTGCTACTGGCTGATGACACACAAGCTCAAAGACCGTAAGACATCAAACACCTAACAGTTCAGGACCCTTGCCTATTAAAGCCTTTGCAATGGATACACTCACAACAAAGTCAGCTGGGTCACACCTAGACATCGGTTACTGCCATTGCGATGCTGCACTCTTGCCTCCCCATCTCTGTAATCGTCATCTGTTTGGCGTAACTGATTGTGTTCAGTCCTTTTAACCCCTGCTCATTTTGCGCTCTGTTTCAGCAATAAATGCTGGTGTCTTCCTAAGAGCAGCTTTTAAAACAAAATTTATAATTACTAAGAATTGTCAAACAATATAAAATTAACCCTAGAGTTCAAGTTAAATTAAACTGTATCAGTGGCTCCAGGTATTTGCAATCAAAATTGCAATTAGAATGCAAATTCAGCCAATCCCTGACAATTCTGGATAGCTATTTACTTTGAGTGCCTCTCGTATATCGCCCTGATGTTCAAGATATATAGTATTATTTACTTCCTGTAAAACCAAAGCGCAAGGGCAAATAAGACAAAACAACAAGAGTAGAAATACTGATGGGTATAATATAAATATCCAATTTAGGATGTTTTAGATGGATAAATTGTCAGTCGTTATTGTTGCATGTGGCATATCAAACACTTTTTCAAGCTTAAATGTCCCTGGTACGGTTGAAATGCGGGGCAGTAGACAAGACAGATGGCCCTGACAGGGGCTGATGCACCCAAATTTATTGCAAGCGTTGAAAGATTCAGGGAAAGTTGGCTTAAATAAGCATGGATACTGGCAGTGTTAGTGTTGTATAAAATCACGTAATCAAGTAATGAAGGCAATAGACATCATAACGTGCATTAGAATATTTGTTGAAAACTTTCCAAAAAACCAGGCACCTTGGACCTCTACGATCTAAAGAAAGTCCAGGTCTCTGTTATGTCAAAGATCCATTTAAAATATGTAGCTCCACAATCGCACCAGCTGCATGTCTTCTCAGAACTTCTAAATACTTGTTAGAACTTCTTAATGCCACTCGCCCAAGGGTTTTTGGGTGAGTAGCTTGGAGAAATTTAGACTGATGTGTGACTAGAATTTCGTTGACTTGTTGATGTCCAGTCAGAAAGAAACAAACCATTTTGTGCACTCCATCATCTGGCGCATCGACTTCAGCAAATATTCAATAATGCATTGTCATTGGCAACAAATGTGTCATGGAGTCAAATGTGAGCATGTATAGAGATTTTTAGAATGAAAAAGTCCAAGTCTGATGTGTAAAGGGCCCCATGACCCCCTCTTTACCCGCCTCTTCTAGTGTTTGGCAAAAATCAAGGACTTGCAGGAATTTGCCAGTAATTGTTTTACGATTCCTCGGAATCATACCTACTTGTATAGGTGGAACACAAAGAAAGCAAGAGCCATGAAAGCTGCAGGCTGGCTGCTGCTGCTGGCATGAAAGGATGGGGAAGGGGAGGGAGGTGCAGATCGACAGGGCAGCCACCACCAAATAACAGGAACTGAGCTGTAAATGCCGGCTCTCCCTGGGTTCAGTCAATGAAAGGAGTTTGGAGGAAGTGGTTTATTGAAGCGTGGTTTATATAGGCTGTCTGTTGGCAGCTCTTTCACTCCTTTCTCACTCGGGCCTGCCATAAAACATTTGTCTTTTATTTAAAGCACCTCCACAGACCAAAGCTGAGTCAGAAATCATCGATGGTCTCTCTCTATTGTGGAGATCAATGGAGTCAAAATGTGTAATCATTAGCACAGCTGTTATCAACTTTTATAGTTTTGATATAGTATATTTTAGTATTTTTGGTGTCTGTAGTAGAGTTTAAATGATTAAATACTAAACTTTACAGTGAGCTATAACTTACTGTTTATCTTGTCTTCTTCTTTGTTAATCTGTGGTAAACACTGTCAGACCACAATGACCATGCTGTTTCGGTTTCCCTTTTTTATCCAGAATGCCGCTCACACACTGAGAATAAAATGTTAATTAAGGACAAGTGGCAGGTTGTTGAATGATCCCATGATTTTGTAATTCGGTATTAAAAGAAGAGAGAAGGAAATGCAAAAACAAGTTGCTTTTCAAGCATTTAAATTTTGAAGGTGGCTATATACTGTAACGGAACTTAATTTTTTTTTTTTAATTTCACATTTAATTTAAATTTGTAGCACATAAGCAGCTTTAAATTCAATTAAAAGTTTTTGAATCCTTGTACACATTTTACATTTTGCCAATATAATGCAACCATAGTTCCCTTCAATAACCTTGATGTATATCCTTGTAACTTGGCCAACAACTGAATTTTTTTCTTTCTCTGCTATGATGAGCCATATTATGAATAACGATTAGGGATCTTCATGTATTAAGATGAAATGCATGGTTTGGATAGTGAGTAGATCCTTTCAATCACTTTAAAGGTCAACCTTGTCATCGTCAAGCATTCAGATTCTTACTGTTGATGAATTGCATCAGTGGCCACTTTTTCTGCTCAAGAGTTTTTCTTTTAAGTGGTGATTTATGATTCCTTCACCCCTCGTCTGTGGGAGCAGTTGTTGCTGTGACCGCTTGTTGTTTTTGGGGTGTTGGATTCTTTTACCTGCTCAGTGAGTTCTGTGTATGTTTAATTTACCAGCAATGTTCAATGTTTATGAAGTGCAGTAATTATTAATAATATCAAATCTTAATGTTCTGGTGTTCATTCGTGCATGTCAAGTGCAGTTCAAAGCTTTGTCTTTTTCCAATATTCAAACCTAAATGCATGCAGGACATAATAATGCCAGATTTCCATGAGAGCTCCCTGACACAATTAGCCCATTTGGATTTTAATGGTGCCATAACCTTTCCATTAGCTTCTCTAAGGATCTAAGGGTAGTTAGTTAAATTAGAAGTGCACAGATTTAACACAGCTGTAGGATGGTCTCCCTCACCAGCATGTCTGCACATGTAAGGTCTAAAAGTGTCTCAGCTGGCAGCTCTGAGGCAATGTAGCCTGCTGCACATATGGTTTGAGGGTACACTTTGAATTGCCAGATATTTAACACTGCAAGGCAGATGTATCAGCACAGATTTCTGATCACTCATGGTTTTCAGTCGATGTAAGGTTAATAAGCAAGAAGGACTTACAATTCAGAGACAGTTTTGCTGTTAGATACAATAATTTTTTTTATTAAACCAAATTAGGGGCCTTTTTTTTCCAAGTTTGTTTATTCGTACTGTAATAGTAAGGCATAGATTTAACAAGCTGCTGTATGTTTTTTCCAGTCCTGGCTATCCCCTGCAGCGATTTATAATACTCTCATCATTTATGACTATATATCAGCCAGGTGTTGGTATTTAATTAGACATTCCTGTCTGATGATTTTTTCCACTATTACACGTAGTAGTTAGGCAGCAGCTTTACCCACTGTGTCCGCTGTTTGTTTAGAACCTGTTGTGTTTTTTGTGTTTTTTTTAATCCCATCCCCCACCCCCTTGGTTCAACCCTCCAGACTTCAACTCCATCTGTGTTTAGTCCCATGAGGTGGGTGTGCCTTCACACCTATGTGGTTTTATTCAAGGATGTACATATGGTGTTTTCATGTGTATTTGTTATGATCCATCCGTTTATTTTACATGTGCAGTCTTCTTTGTACTTCTTGCTTCCCATAGTGCTGTTTTGGGTGCTGGAGTAGCAGGAAATGAGTTTTGTCACTAAATCAAATGAACATATGAGATGTGAGAGCTGTCTGTTGTTATCCTGACCCCGCTTATTCTCTAACTGCCCCTGAGGGCCACCTGTTAGGTTCATCTCCACTGTGTTGGCTGTGTTTTGCTTTAATCCTGGCAGATTAATCTTGACTTCATTTGTGTTGGAGGGTCTTGTTGTTTGCTCATTAGGCTGAGGTCATTAGGTTCAAGAGAGTTCCTATAGGTCTTTGGAGTTGATGCTGAAAGGCTTTGATAAGTAAACTCAAGAAACCAACATTAAGCCCCATTTATGGTTTGTATCACATAGTGACCAGATTTTGGTCATTACCCCAGTCCACATCTGCATGCGGCCTAAAACTGTGTGCAATACAAAACTGACTTGCATATGGGAAACTAGTTCATTTGGGTTACAAATGTATGTTGTTTAGTACAAATGGGCCTTGATAAAGAGGCCAATTAGTGTCCCCCATTGTTAAGGTAACAGTGTCGTTGGACCTCATTTACTAAGAACTTTTTTTACCTAACATTCTGTTCACGGTATTGTCAAAGATTCTGACGTATCCATTTTTTATTCTTTAGCATTTGTTTATGGCTAAAGACAGAAAATATGCAGGCTAAAAAAACTATTCAGGTCATATAGTTTTCAAAATGTATTTTTACTTTATTTCACAAAGCCACAACATGATGTCATCCACTTGCTTTAGAAAATCAACTCACTCTTTTTTTTTTTACTCTTACAGCTTGATAATATTTAGAGCACAGATTGTTTTAGTGCTGCACAAGTAATGTGTGTTGGCAAAATTACCCTTTATTTTAGTGGCCTTTTAAAAGCTGACTAATAACACATGACTTGCAACATGGCGACTTTTTAGCCAGGCATTAACCAGTACTGAATGTGAGGATTTGCTCAAATTAAATATCTTCGCTGTGACTCACTTATCCAGTGACACTATTCAGACTGTGGATGGGGGACAAGAGCAGCCAGAATTAAGCTGAATCAGCCATTTGTTTATCCTTGTTTGTGAAATTTAGTTTTCTCAAACCATGTACAGTAGAGTTTAGTGGTATTAGTCAGTTCTGATCTTTTGATTCACCATATCAATGGTATTATGTGTGTTTTTTCTGACATCAAAGCAGTTTCATTTTTTTTAAATCACCTACAGTGTATGAGTCACATAGTGAATGGACCTTTTTGAATTATACAACTTGAATTATTAGTCAGTAATGCTCAATCTGGTTTATCACAAAATTGAATAAATACTGCTCAATGTGCTAAAACTAGAATGCTTCTCTAAAAGATGAAGGCCACTGTGTACAGTTGTCAGAATGTGCAGCGATGCACACGTTCATCTGACACGTAGGAAAGTCAGAGTCCACCTAAGCTAAATTCTGCTGTGTTTAAAGATCATGTTCATGTGGAATGTCCCTTTTCCCCATAGGTTAGTTGCCAGTAAGAGTTTAGGAATACAGCCAAGATCATTAAAAGCATTCATTAAAGTTCACTGAATGTGGTGTCTGTGACAAACCTTTGACTGGCAGAGGTTGGCCTATGCCTATGTTGTCAACATGTTGTGTTAAACAGCCCAGAATATGTAGCCATGCTGGATAAGTGTCTGCTCAAGTGTCTGAATAATTTATCAAACGGTGTCAATAAGAAAACAATCACACCACCTCCTCCAAGCTTCACAGTGGGAAGCATCTGTTCACCCTCTGTACATCTCTGACAAAGTAGTTGGAACCCGAGATTTTATATTTAGACCCATCAGACCAAAGAATAGTTTTCAGATTGACTGGCACTTATTATCTAAAGTAATGAGGGACTGTTTGTTCTGTTTCTTGCCATAATAATGATTTGTACATTATAGGAGCACTAACAGGACTGTTAGTGGTTAGGAATGACTCCGTACCAACAAGACAGCAGTTGTTCTAAAAATTAATAAACGTCACAAATTAACTGACCGCAAGCCAGTCTGTAAAAATAATAAACATTGTAGATGACTACTTCACAAATGGGTTAAGACTGCCAAAGCTAGATGTAGCAACTTGGCACAATCTAATATGTAATTACATATTCTGGGTTAATGAACACACTTTGCTGATTACATAACTGCACATCTTCATTATTGTACAAATGTTGAAAAATAAAAAAAAGGCAACTTATCTGGGTCCAAACTTGCAGATTTGGTGCACACAAGTCTGTTGTGGGTTAGTCATAATAATAAGGTAAGGCAGCTGTATTTATATAACAAGGTGCAAAGTGCTTTACATGGGCAAGGAAATACAGTTACAGCATGAGAAACATTAAGACGTAAGGAAATAAAAGGCATGAAATGAAAAGAGGTTTTGAAACTGAATAAAGTGTGTTAACTGAAATGAAAAAAGGCCTTGTAAAAGGCCTGAAAATAAAATGTACTGTACAGCAGTTCAGCCCAGTAAAGCATAAAAAGCTCAAAGTTAAGGTTGCAGAGAGTGCAACTGATGGGGGGGGCGAAAAGTTAAGGTCAAGGAGAGTTTTCAGCTTAGACTGAAGCGTGGCTAGAGTTAAGGCGCATTTATGATTATTGGGAAGGTGGTTCCATTTGTGTGCAACATAGCTGAAAGCAGCTTCCCTCTGTTTGGTTCTGACCCAAGGTTCTAATAGGAGACTGCTACCCAAGGATCTAAGAGCCCTCCTGAGTATGTAATCATCAGGGAGATCAGAGATGTATTTAGGCCCCAAATGGTTAAGGGATTTATAAACTAGCGGAGCAGCAGCACTTCAAAGTGTATTCTACATGAGGCTGGCATGCTCAGTTCTTCTGACTCTTGTTAGAACTCTGGCAGCAGAATTCTGGATGAGCTGATGGTACCTAACACACAAGACCACACATAAGACTATTACAATAGTCCACGCTGCTGCAGTTGAAGGTGTGAATGTGTTTCTCTAAGCTGCTCGCTTTTCTGACTGCATATATTTGTACTCGATACAGAGACTGGGTATGAAAAATTTCTTTACCCATTGAAATTAGGCAAAAATTATTGTTGTTCTGTGTGCATGAAGGTTTGTGTGTTGACACTTGTCCAGATGCCTGCCAAATGACTGGCAACGGATGCTGCCATGAATAGTCCCATTAGGATAAGGAGGTTAACAGTAAGTCGATGAGCATGAGGAGCCTGTGTGTGAGCCACTCGCCTTCACTGAAGAATTTCTTATTTGCAGTCTTTTGTTTTAGGCCTCATTACAAACCAGTCTGTGTAGAAAGGGCAAATACATAGTGACTGGCATTGTTCTGTGATTGGCATCTTACTTCAAACCAGGGTCATGTTAATAAACGATACAGCCCTGCTCCTCTTTGAAAGCTTCTGACTACTGGCAAGGTTTCTGTTACAGGTCATCGGTTGCTTTGTGCATCTCTGCCTCTCGGATGCTCCTTCAGATAATAGTAGCTTTTTCAACCTGAACCACTGAACCCCAGCCAAGATGCTGCATTTCTTTACTTTATCTGGTGTCTTCATAAAGCTTCAGGCATTTCTCACAACTGAAACCGTTAAACCGCCAAATTGTTATTTGATGAGGGAAGAATTACATTTCATTTTAGGGTCTACACAATGGTGAACAGGATGAGTGTGTTGTTTAACAGTGAAGTGTTGTCTTAACAACATAATACACATGCAGGATTCCTTCTCAAGGTGTGAAACCAAATTATGTTCCAATTACTTTATACTTTAACGTTGTAATATGGCCTGAAATAATGTCTCATCCTGTTTTAATAAGCTTCTATTTCAAAAACCCAGTGAAAACCTTGGTTATTAATTACAGATTCTCAGTTACCAAGGTGATTTTGTGTGCCTTATGTTCAACAAACAGTTGAAAATGCCCTTTAAAATGATTGAGAGAAGCAGTAATTTTTTCTTAAATAAAAAGCTGCAGCATTTGGACTACTGTTAGTTTTCGGTCTGTTCCCTACCCAAACCAAAAGTTGTTACTGAGGAAATGCCTGGCTTTGAACATGTAAGACGATGGTTTTAACATCACACTAGAAGCAGTATCCTCCTTTTTTATTACTGGGTATTACAAAATAATACAAATACTCCACATTCTATGTAAGGTTTGCTTACAGCTAGAGCTAAATTTTCCATTGAATACATGACATATATATTGATAGTATCATCTTTCAAATGTCAGTCGCTGTTGGGCTGTTTTTGATGTGATGTTTCCTGTAGCTGCTCTAAAAATATCTAACACCTTCTGCATAGTTAGCAATTCAAATAGGCAAAATTCAGCTTGACTGTGAATATTTCTTTCCATTCTGAGGTGGTTCAGCTCATCTTCCCCACCTCAGTTTTTATAAAGGTGTGGTGGTGAATGGACTCTTTTAGCAGGCTGTAATTGAACCTGACCTGCCTGCACAATTAACTCTAACCCATAATATTTGCTCAATGGTATTGGGTTTTGGATGGCTTGGCCCCAGCGGTGAGGTCAACTTCTACGTAGTCAGCCGAGCCATCAATCACTGCTTCTCCCTTTTAAGGGGTGGGGCTTCGAAAGGAAACAGGAGAACAATAATGTCTGGACTGATAAAAAGGCCTGGGTCATTGCTGAGGATGATCCCAGCACATCTACAATTACTGGGAGCAAAGTTGCCAGTTGACAATTTGTAGGGAGCCAAAGTGAAACTGGAACTTGCAGTGTGTGTTTCAAACGGGAAAGAATCCCCATTCAGTATTTGACTGAGCTTTCTAACTTCATTAAAAACAAAAATCCAGCCTTGGAAAGCCATTGTTCAAAGACTCTGAAGTCATTTGTGTATTGAAAAAGGGGCAGCATTTTTTTAAGATAACAATAAGACTAGATACAGTGTAACCAACAGATTTCTGTCAGAATGTTAACAGAATGAATGTAGAAGAGAGCTGTGTCTGCATTGTCACATTTCTTTCTTGTTTTGTTTTTTTTTGACCTTATAATAATGACTTAGCTTTTATTATTAACCCCCTAAGAGAAGAATCTTGTGAACTGGCAGCTGCATTAAGGCATCAGTGGGTTAGATTTTAGCGTCTTGTCTTTTTATAGGGCACTAGATATGGTTTTAAAGCTGATTGTCAAGCGTCTTTCTTTCGTATCGGCTGAAACTTGTTTCCAATGTTATGACTCCTGTTTCATTTTGACATAGTATTTTGCTGGCTCTGAGCAGTTATGTTTATGTTCATAACACATCCAGGACAGTACAAATTCACTTGCATATCGCAACATTGCAAAACTCCTACAAGACGAGAAAGCACGGTCTGCACACCTGTGCTGATCTTGACATTCATCAATCAAAAAAGTTATTGTCATAGAAAGGCAACCACTGGCATAGCTACAGCGTCCAGTAACAAACATCACTGTTTGCCACTGGCGACGTATTTTTAAAAAAGCATGTTGAGCAGAAATGTGCCGCATGATCTTATTGATTTGGTGTAATTTCTCCTCTTTCATATATTGCTGTTTTTAGAGTGATGTTACCATGAATAAATTATAAACATTGAATTTCATTTCCCCATTTTATGGTTATTGGACCAAAAGTATGATGATGAGTATTTTCAAATTATGCTTTTGTGCCAAACTAATCCTTGAAACATCTTTGTTGACAGTGGTTAATTATGAGCCCCAGATTTATACTACACTTGGAGATGATGTTCAAAAACCACACACGATGGATCAGAATTTGGCTCACATAATTGCACTGATGATCTTAAAGTAATGTTGAAAGAGTTCTTAGCTATGGTTTCTCTTTTATCTGTAAAAACTCAAGTCTCGCCATAATAATTGGGTCTTTTCCACAGAGATTGGTGCTGACTAACACTCACCTCTCGGGACGCACACCCGAGTGTTAGCAGTTTGTTTGTCATCATACACCCGTGGGATTTAGGGGAAAGCTTTCACCTTGTCATCAGCTGGTTGGATCCATGAGCTTTAAAGGCCCGTTTCTAATTTAGGCCACATTTCTTTTGTATTGATACACCATCAGATACGATGGAAATGGAAGTTAATGAGGTCTCATGAGAACAGAGCTGCAGGTTTAGGAGCTCAGTGTTCAGAGACTTTAGTAGGCGACAGGCATGTTTTCAGATACTGGTTCTCATTGTTCAAAATATCAGCAGAATGTGCTCAATTTAATGTTAATCATACAAATTAAAATGATAATAATGCTTGGTTGTGTTTTTATCAGAGCAGCTGTCCTCAAAGTGATACACTCAAATGTGGCTTGGATGCGTGCGCTGCTGTGCACTGTACAGAACCAGTCAATTGTAAACTAGTGAGTCTGGTGGAGCTCACGTTGAAGGTTATGGGCTTGTATCTAATTGCACATTTTTCGTCTTTTCAGTGTGCAAAGATCCACCATACAAAGTGGAGGAGTCTGGATACGCAGGCTTCATCTTGCCTATTGAAGTGTACTTCAAAAACAAGGTACCAGTACATTTAATCATGTTTCTCACCAAATTGAATTTGCATCATTATATGTGCTTAGGTTCCCTAGGGGTACTTTGCTAAAAAAGATATTGGATCTTGTTGATCATAATCATATCAAAATTGTAACACCTACATGTCCAAGATGTTCCTAACATTTGTTCAAATTTCAATAAATTTTTGTAGTTTTTAGAAATATTGGTCTGATTTTAAAAATCCTAATTTATGTAGTCGCTATTTTCTTTCTTCTTTCAACTGGATCACCGCTTTCCCTCAGGAAGAACCGAAGAAAGTTCGCTTTGATTATGACTTGTTCCTCCACCTGGAAGGCCACCCCCCTGTCAATCATCTTCGCTGTGAGAAGCTCACCTTCAACAACCCAACGGAAGAGTTTCGTAGGAAGCTGCTAAAGGCTGGAGGGGTAGGAGTCCAGGGTTGGGGCTGGGGTGACATTTCGTGAGGCTACACACACTTGAGTGTGTGGCCTCTTCTGCTTTTAGTTTTACAGGAAAAGTCACTGCAATGGATCAGTAGCTCTACTCTTGAAAAAAAGATGGCCTTGGAGGGTTTTTTTTGCTCACACTACATTGCTAGCAGTTGTTCAGGGCGAGCCGTTGGTTTACAGGAATAATATTCTATTTCTTGTCAAATATTCAAGCCATATCTTAGCTCCCGAATAAATTGATTTACAGTTTCACCAGCAATTTCCTGTCGCTGTTTTAGCAAATGTTACTAACAGAAGGAAATACTACATTTACAGTATTTAAAGATTGATTCCACAAATGAATAAAATGCCTGCGATTTCTATATACACACTCTTTACTAGTATGTTACTGTTTGGTATTTCCATGAAATTAGCCAACTGTAGAAACCAAATACTGAACCCTTTTTCATTGTACTCCTTTGATCTTTTTGTTGAAAGTTTAGGCCCAGCAGCTGTTGTTCTGCGAAAAGAGACGACACACACCAAATGTCATTCTGTTACAGTATAGCAGGTGTAACCTAACCACCTATTTATCTGTTCTCCCACAGTGTTATTGTGTGACCACTGCTGTCTGAACCTTTCACATGTGGTCATTTGACGGATGCATTTTGTAATATACAGTTTCTGACTTTTAGTTGCTTCTGCGTTGTCAGTCAGTTGTTGCAGTGCAGAGGACTCCTGTAGTCTGGAGGTTTTATGGCTGGAGCAAAGTGCTCTCTATTTACTTTGCCCCTCACCCCTTTCTTATCCTCAAAGGGCTCATTTGTGGATAGAGAGCATGTCGCAACTGACTTTCTCCTTTGTCATTAGGGAACAGGCTATTCTATGGTCTTGAGTTACACTCTCGAGTTTTATTCAATGCACCTTGTTTTTATTCAAGGTTTGACAGTAAATTTTTCCAACCCTGTAGATAATAATCTCTCTCCTCTCTTGTCGGCATTTCCAGCAACGAGATCCTAATAAACGAAGTTCAGAAGACTCAAAGGTAAGACTTGACACTTCTGAGTCACTAAAGCCTTATCTAATGATGAAATGTGAACACCTCTAGAGTCCTGCTTGTATAATAATATAAATGGATTTATTTTTGCTGAAACATTTATTCATGTACCTCAGCATTCTGTATAGACACACTTAAGCAGCTGTGCATATTCTGGCTTTAGTTAGAGCTCTGTGATGACTGTGGGGTAGTCCAGCAAAAATAGCCAGTTTTACGTCCTTGAGTATGTGCTGCTCTTGGCACAGTAGATGCCATTGCCCATGTCTTAACAAAACAAAACAGTCATACTTCTTAGAACCCAGTGCTACCTTTTAAGTAATACTAGGTTGATGGGCTTTAGTTCAGTATTGGGATGTTAAATAAGCGCATGTACTGTTTGGCTTGCATCTAAATACATGCTCGGCAGCAAAGCTTTGGTACTGGACGTTTCAGCTAGAGATACGAGGAGCATAACATCTCTGATATGCCACTGATTTTGGCAGGTGATGGTAATGCAGGAAGGATCAACCTCGCTATTTGGCCAGCACCTGAAGCTGCCTACTCTCCCCAACAACTCACTGACATCTTCCTTCTCTGACCCAAAGAAGGCCAAGAACTTCCACGGGTCAAAGGTCAGTGTTAAGTGCAGTCTGGCGAACTTTCTTCTGTACAATTGCACTGAAAATGTATAACCTGTCTAATTATTAAGGCCATAAACCCCACTTAGTTTTGGTTGCTCAGCAATAGGCACTTAGAGTACTTTCTCAAACACGTGTAGCTGGCCGTTGGACAACCTGTAGCTTTGAGGCTGTGTTTATTTTCTCTTAATTGCCTTTTTTAATTATACATAAACCATTAGGTGATGAAATGATTGAACACAAAAACACATCAATGATTAGTCTGTAGCTACATGTGAGATTTGCTTGTGCAGCACTAAATCATGTACGTCAAAGAAGTAGCATATTGTTTCCATTATGTGTTATTTTTAGTCCCTTAAATGGTGTCATTTAAGAGGCAGGTTAGAAGAGGCCCATTTCACATGGAAATGGTTTCCAGTCTAAACAGTGCGTGTGTTTGTGCGTGTGCATGCGTGTGTGCGCAGGTGATGAATTACCTATGGAGCAGGAGGTCACACACGCTCTGCCGGTCTCTCCCTCGCTCACTCTCGTCACATGTTCGGAATTAATGTTCTGGCTTTAGAAAACACTATTTGACAAAAGATTTTAAAACTGAGATAAACTGGCCAAAACCAGCTGTAAGAAGCCTGTGGAGATTTGAAACTGTAATTGTTGCCAATACTTATTCCTTTTATTCAGGGCTCGGTATAAGAGTGTTAGTGAAAGACCCATTTTTTTTTTTGATGGTAAATCCTGATGAAAGCTTAGAACTTGAAGATTTTGTACAGTAAGTGCAATGATTGACTAGAGTAATTCCAAGGTTAGCCCCATGACACCTGCCAGTGTCATTGTGCTGAACGGTGTCTTAAAAATGTCACTTCAGTGATCGCTTCAGTGTCTGGTTCCTGCAGTGGCTGTGTGTGTCCTGTCAAAGCACTAAAACTAGCTTTATGTTGAGCCTCCCCTCAAAGGGAAATGGGTTTACTGCAGTTAAGTATGCTGCATCTTAGATTGAGCTGGCAGCTCTACATCCTAAGGTCCCGGGTCACCAGTGGATAGACAAAATAAAAGGTTTTTGAGGTAGTTGGGCAAAGTTGTAAACACACCCCAGTGTCTAGACAGCTTTAATAGGTTTACAGCGTTGATGAAATATTGACAAGAGGCTAAAGGTGAGACCCAGGGACAAATGGCCCCTGTCGTTAGAATGAATGCATTTCCTCCTTTCTCTACACTGCCCTTCACTCCGCTTTAATGCTTGTGCATGTGCCCAAGCCTCCCTATCACCCCTTTTGAATAGCACAGTTTTAAATAAGCTCTGGGTTTGCTTCTTAAACTCAAAGATGAGGACTGAGAAGACACTTTCGATTTTCATAGAAGAATGAACCTCCGTTCACAGATACCGTAAAAGGGCTAAATTTCAGGGTGGCATGCATGTCGTCTTAGGTGGAGGATCCATCTTCCTTTCATGAGTTTTGATGACTTGGGTTTATTCTTTTCTTAATGAGCTCTTGTAGGTAGACTTGCACCGGTGTCATTGTTCTTTCTATTTTTAGGGATATTTTATGATTTAAAGTTTCTAGTCTCCAGCTCCTAAACTAATTTAAAATATGTTGGTTTTAACTACTAGGATGGCTCCAAAGGTGGTGGAACCACACTTGTTACCACAGCCACAACCATTGGCACCAACAGCAGCGGCAGCTTCTCCAAACTCCACAAACCCTCAAAGGACCACAAAGATAAACCTCCAAAAGACTTAAAAGAGCCCAAAAGTGCCTTCAGAGACTCTGGCTGGGAATCCAGCAAAGCCCCCAAAGAACCTTCCAGGAAACCCAAAGAAAACCAGCCACTTAGAGATATTAATCCTAAACTAGGCTTTAAGGAACCCAAGTCTTTGTCCAAGGATCACCGGACTGAGGGGGTGACCCACGGATCAGTACTACATAAGCGTCAACCCACTCCTGACAGAGATGACCCCATTGCCAAAAAACGTAAAAAGGGATTTGTGGATTCACTGGGAAAGCAGACATCCGGAGCAGATCCTCATTCTAATAAGAAACTAATAAAGGATAAATTGCAGATGCGAACAAGTAAATTACAACCAGAGGCTAGTGAGACTGAACGAAGAAAGATGTCAACGCTACCTCCCTTTCAGGAATTGGTTGACCCCAATGACTCTGATATGGAGGACCAGTCCACCAAATCAGATGTAAGTAGAGCATCCTTTTTATCTTCATGAACTTTAAGAAGTTTGACAAGCCAAGATTGGTATTATTAAAGAGGTGTTAGAAGCCACCCTCATCGGTCAACACAAACCTGGTGCTAGTTCTCTACTAATGCTAGATGGTTCCTGTGAGTAGTGAGTCACCATCATTTATCTAACATCAAAGCTTTTGTTGACCTTCGCAGAAGCCCAGGCTGTTGGAGAAAGTAGTCCTTAGTTCCAGACCAGCAGAATGCCAGGCTGGAACTAGTTCTTATGTGCCACAGCCAGTTCCCTGGCTGTCAAAATTCAAAGAATCTGTTCAAAATTAGGTTCTGGCCTGTTGGTTAGAGTCTACTTGCTCATTTAGGTTTTTCAGGGCAATTCGGTGGGAACAGAGTTGAAAGGAGAATGTCTTTCGTTCTCTCACGACATTAAGGGGGACTGTGGTTTGTTGGTGGTCAGCCTTTCCTTGGTGTGGAAGGGGCTGTAAAATCAAATGACCAACAAGGAGATAATCTTCTTTAATGGAGGTCTAGTGGACACCAGGGGTCTAGGCAGGGGAATTACAAAAAAAGGTGATCACCAATAAACCTAGTAGGAGTCCGGCTGCTTTGGTCTAAGTGGCCAGACAGGATGTAGGAATGTATAGTTACGAGATGTGTTGTTGTTTTTTGTTGTTGTTTTGCATTTTCTGCCGTTTCCATTAACTTCATTCTGTATTGGAAATGCATTCAAATAGAAATGGTCTGTTTTTTAATCACTTCACTTAAGGAGCAGTATAAGAAAATCTTCACCTCCACAGTGCTTCTTTTTATGAATAGACTGACATTCAGCTAGGTTGCCTGGTCCACACACATTTGGTGGAGAACCGTCCCATAAATAAGAGCCATTTTAAAGCCAAATAGTGGGCAAGAGAGATTTATGGTTTTACAACACCTGAGGAGAAAAGGGAAACAGCAGTGAATAGGACAGAGTTCCCTTTAATCCTTTTAGCTTTTGAAAGAAAAGGTTAAGCATTCGTAGATAAAAGGTCTAAGTCCCTGTACTCTGAGAAGTTTTAGACTATGGTGTTTCATTTCGGTTCTCAAATGCTTGTGTAAAACTGGGTCTTTGTCTATATTTCTCTGTAGGGGCAAATTGTTTAGGCAAGGGAGTTTGCACCAGCAGAATCTGTTTTTGACTGCTCTGCAATGCAATGCTGGAAATGCCTTTTAAGTTTTTTTCATACAGGGACCAGGGGTCTGTCCGATTGTAAAGAGGATGTGGGGTGACAAATGCCAGGTGTTTGATTCTCCCCAGGCTCGCAACTCCGGTGGCCAAGGGCCGGGGCTGACAGAGCGCTGCACTCATTTCTCATGTGACCACTTGTTTGATCTCGGTGTTTTCCACTGAGCACTGGGCCAGAAACAGCACAGCGAAGGAAATGTGGAATAGGTGATGACATGAAAGGAAAGCAGGCTGGCGTGTTAGCAAGAGAGGCTCTTTTGGCTGCTGAATGCGGGCTTAGACTAAATGAGTGGTACACCGCACAAAAAGGTTGCTAATATTTTTCATATTAGATCTGAAAGTTGCTATGATTGTAAAGTTATTTGTTTGATTCTCTGGCTTTAAAGATTCACTACTATTTTTCCAAACCTATAGTTACTCATTAACAGTAAACTTGCACACATATCTAAAGAATCTGCAAGAAGTAAACTGTGTGTATATTGGTGGTTTCTGAATGTGAGCCAACAAAACAAATTTGTAAATTTGAACACATCAGCTGTTTTATACAAAGCCTTACAAAATTTAAAGGCCTCATAATGACATGATATGCCTTTTACAGTTCACATGTACTATTTTAAAAGGAAATAGTTGGTAAAACCCCTTTACTTACAAAACCAATGCGTGAGGAGTTTAAAGTAGGGTTAAAGTACATTCATTCTACAAACGTGTCGCTTGTGGGCATCTACAGTGTCAGAGTTTTGTTTGCACCGTTCCCACTGGAAACCAGATAGTCTTGGTGAGGTTGTTTTTGTTTGTTGGCATTTCTTTTCGCTCTCCAGTAAACTGCACATACAGACAATTTATCGTCTTTGAAGTGAGCTGCTTTGGTGACTTTCGGTAAAGCAGGACAAAAAAGCCTTTAAAAGGAGGGGTGTAAAGATTTACAGCAGGCTGAAGAAGGTGTCCCATAAACCAACACACCAGCTGTGTAGTGTTTGTTGGCACGAGGCAACAGCCATTGAAGGCATTTTGCCTTTTGTTTCTCTCATGTCTTCTGGAGAGGTCTTCTCTCAGCTTTGTTTCCTTGGGCAGTGCTGTAGCAGCAGCAGACTTATACATTTCTGTTTTTTTATGCAATCAAAGTGCTTTTTGTGCATCTTTTAGACCGATTCAACATGGCTTTACATGTTGCTTTGCTTGGTTCCACTAAAAATATCAAAGTCTGACCAAAAAAAAAACAAGGAACAACAAGAAAGAGTCATGAATTGTTTGTATGCATTTATTTACCTTGGAAACACAATCTCCAGAACGATGTCAGGATTATGTAATTAAATTCATATTTAAATTATTATGTATGTCATCAGTCCTTGCATAATATAAATTAAATTACAATTCATAATAAGGAAATAACCACAACAATGAAAATTTATATTCTCAGTGCAACTGTCATCAGTTGTTTATATCTGATTAACACCAAAAGCAGTAATTTCAAATTATTCTTGCAGGGAAAGCAAACTACAAAACACTCCCTCCCGGCTTGTTTTTTTTAAGAAATGGCCAACCTCTGTTTATAACACTTTAAAACTGTACTTTCAGTTCTTTAAAGATTGAGTTTAGAATGAATCCCATTTTATCCAAACTGTATTATTTTATATTGTGAAAACAAAATGCAGCCGCTAGAGGCAAGCAGTCACTTCATGTACTGCATGTACTGTAGTATATTATGGATATGTTAAAAGAGACAGAAAACTGTATGTATAAATAAGGTGGCGCAGCTTTAAAAAGCTTAGAAAGATTTGGTACACCAGTTTTAACTTAGTGAGAGTAAGTGTAGTGTAAGAATTGCAATTTATTGCATTTTGTGTTGCAGGTTTGTTACCTTTTTATGATACCTACAAAATTAAAGTGGAGTTGATTTGTTTAATTTAAACAGATGTAAATCTAAGTCTCACCAGTATTTGTTTTTAACCAATCATAGATGACACTACTGTGAATGACACGCTGCTCGTATTTAAAAACTCTAGCGGGTCGACAATGTTGCACTTCCTTAGTTGCTGATTTTGACTTTTTGTCAACTTCTAGAATAATTGGATTTTTACTACACAAAGGAATTTCAATTAGACACATCTTGTTATACCAAACTGCAGCGCTTTGAACAAAGAGGAACAGCAGGACGTTGTTTTCACTGTCAGGGGTCTTCAGAGCTGCTACAAATCAAAAATCACTCAGAAATTCACATCTTATTATTTGGATGCATCTATTTCATCTGCAGCCAAGTCTGCTACTGTGAGCACTTCCATCCCCTGAGCACTGACATTGCACCTTTGGTGCAATTAACGTGATGAACTGTGCAAATATTTCAAACCTGTTTTGAGGTAACGCAATGAGCAACAAATGATTGTATTTTTCTATGTTATATAGTTCATAACAATGAAGATGTAATATTTAGAAAAACTATTTCTGAAGACTATACGTTTTACCTTTTTATCTTTTTTGTCTATTTATCAGACACATGTCTCCATGTCTCACATCCTATGAGTAATTGCGGTACGTTTTGATAAGCAAAAGGAGAAAGCACAGTGCATCGGCTTTGATTGCTGCAGTGTGAGCAGGAGATTTCTGCCTAATAAACAATTTCCTAAAACTGATACATTCATGAATTGCGCGGTTCTGTTTTCTGTCATAGGAGCACACATGACATCATGGGTCGTATTGTTTGCTGGGCTAATTTCTAAGATAAACGAGGTTATTGGAGGAAGCCTGTGCTTCCTTTGAGATACAGAGGAAGTGTTGGTGTGGTGTGTTGGTGTGTCATTCTTTTTAAACTTGGGCCAATGGGATGGACTTCATTTTCATTTTGTTAGTTAATTGTGGCTGACATTGAATGTTTTAATAAGTAACATGACTTAGTTATCTCTGATGTTGTCTTTCAAAAGATGAAGTATTTAAAAGCAAAAGTATCTCTAAGCACAGTATCACCGCTAGCTGACAGCAACTGGGCCCTGAGCACAGACAAGGCGAACGTGCAGCGCGGTTCAAATGTCACGAATGTGGCGCATTGGGGCCTCTGCCCGTTCACACCTGTGCACACCTAGGATCACTGCAGAGCACTGACTGTTTAATTAAATTATAATGATATAATTAGCATGATATCATTCATAAAAGAATTATGATTTATTCAAATATACTAACTACTTCTAAGGGAGTTTTTCAATCAGTACACCCCCCCCCCCCCCCCCCCCCCCCCCCAACTCACACACACACACACACACACACACACACACTTCCTTTTGTGTTTCCATTTTCGACACGTGTGTCATCTAATGTTTTGTGGGGTTTGCTGTAGACCTGTGGCTCTGGCAGTACATGGTCTTGGCACCTCTGTGTAGTTAAACTATTTTGGCCCGGTTGCTCTGCAATGACCTTAACTAATTTCCCACCTCACAACCTTTAACAACTGCACTACAACTAATGTCTGTTAAAACCATAAGCCAGCTAAAGCCTTCTGTAAACAATGCAGTTTCAGATTACCAGTAATTTTAGCATATACCAAAGATTTAGTATCTGACTTCATTTAAAAAAAAATAGCAATTTCACATGCTTTTGTTAAATAACTGCTTATTGTTTCCACAGACAAGGGCTGATGCGTGCAACTTGATTCCTAGCCGATCTTCTGCAAGTTTTTCCACTGGATGGTCATTAGATGGTTTTGGAAAATCGCAAAACTGAACCCTAGATCCCACAGTTCTCACTGGGTTAATTGTTTGTTTTTACAATAGCTGGAAATTAAAGGTATCTCAGTTTTGGAATGATCTGGTCAACATCCAGACCTTAACCCAATTAAAATGCTTTTGCACAACCTTGAGAGCCGTTTACAAGGAACCCCCCCCCCCCCCCCCCCCCCCCTTTATCTTCGTTGTTAAAAAACAAGCTAATCCTCTAGTGAGGTGAGGAGTGGACAAAGTCGTACAGGAAGACTTGGAATTTAAGAAATAGGTACTAACATTCCTCTCACTGTAGTTTGGGGCTGACTGGGATTAAGGGAGCAGTTTAAGAATGATGCCAACCAATGAACCAGCAGGGTCCATATCAGTGTTTTGCAAAGAATGATGTCAGACACACAATTGATGTAAGCAGCCTAATTAGCCTAACTGTCACTCCTGCAGCATATCACCAAATATAAATTCCATGGTTTTACTTCAGCCTGCCTCAGTGGTTGGTTGTTTGTAGGTCTTTGATGTTCAGGGTTTAACATGCAATTTTAAATCTGCACTATGATTCTATTTCCACTATGCTTCAGTCAAGCTTGTGTAATCAGGATCGATCGTTTTCCTACTGCTGATGAGGGCTTTGCATAGCGAGGTGTTCATGCTACTGTATATTAGAAGTCCTGTCCAAACGCTCCTGGTGACCTTTTCCTTCACAGCTCTCTGTCGAGTTGTTCTGTTTCTCATGTTTCTCTTCTTCCTTCCAGTCTGAACAGCCCAGTCCAGCCAGTTCCAGTTCCAGTTCAGGCTTTGCTTCTGCACACCACAAACGACAAGGTAATTTTCTAGAACATAAACATTATACAGTTGAACCCTCTGTTCAGTCAATAATGGATTCTGACCGTTTTGTTAATGTGGTGATCTTACAAAATGCATTTTCTTTAAAACCAAACATTCCCTCTGAGAAAAAAGTTATGTTACAGTACTTCAAATATAACTGCTAAACTAATTATATGTAATTATTTTTATTGCCATTCATAAAAATAGAGCCCCTTTTTTCCCCAACCTTATTTAGAGCAAAATAATAAATGTTTGAAACTGTTGAGCAAACCATAGACACACAGAATGAATATACCACCTCAAACTGTGAACAAAGAAATAGAAATATCTTTTAAAATGCAGTTTGAAGACCAGGAAGGCTAACAGTAGTGCGTTGGTGTCGGATGTACAGTTTGGTTTGTTCTGGGGTTTCTTCTGTGAAAGGTGACCTCTGCTTGTGTGTTTTGCAATTCTCTGTACATGCAGTGGTGGACTTCATCATCAGGAAAAGGGTGGCTATTCCTGCCACCACCCACACAGGTAACGGTGCCACTGAGACCTGTGCGCCCCCCCCCCCACCTCCCCGTCACAGCTCTGCATGGAAAATATTTGTTTAATGCTCGTGTAAATTTGCATAAAGACTCATGCTTCTTCCTCGGCCCCTTGGATAATATTGAGTGTTTAATCACAGATGTGCACCCGCCTCCAGAGCACCCATCACTACTGATACACATGTAACATGCCCTCCTCTTGCTCCCTGTCCAAATACCCTATTAATTCAAATTGCCTTTGTATTATTAAACACATGAAGGAGCCACACTGCTCCACTGGGTGAGGGATTTTACTCATTTATGTAGTTTATTTATTGAAATTAGAGCTGTTTTTAAAAGCTCCATTGTAAATTTCTCCCAGTATTCTACAAGCAACGAGTAAAAATCATACGTTAATGACAGATGGACTGATTTCTGCTTTACTTGGTTTGTCTTTTTGGATTGCCTGCTCTGGTGACATCAAACCAGGTTCCTACCCTGCAGCCTCCACTGGACCATCCCCTCACCTCCAGCACGCAGCATGAACCCCCAAGCTTGACACACTTTCACCTGAGCGTAAGTCCGTTTACAGCGCGCCTTCATTCCACTGTGCTTGTGTCTCCCGCACAGTGCTGGGCCCGTTGCAGTCAGTGATGCAGGATCTGCATTCTGACGACAACGATGAGGATTCAGAGGACGACGATGACAACGACATGGACTCGGACGTGGAGCGGCCCACACACACGCACCACCAACGCAGGTTAGCACACAGCAGCTCGCAGCAACCTCTACATCTACAATTGCTGAAAACCTAATGGAACTAAGGAACTCATGTCCTTTTTAAAGTATTGGTTCTTTGTCATTTCACTGCCTCCCTAGAGTCAGTTTAAGTGACGGCAGTGAGAGTGACAGCTCCTCACCCTCGCCTCCCTCCCGCAACGAGGCCCCGCCTTTGTTAAAGACTACTAACAGCCAGGTAAGTGCATATTATGTGTTTTGTCTGTTTCATATATTGCACCAACGGGATGTTCACCTCAAATCCCTGCCAATCGCACACAGTGACTCTGATTACTGTGTCCTCAGATACTGGAAGTGAAAAGTCCCACTAAGCAGAGCAAGCAGGACAAGAACAAAAACCTTGACTGTGATAAGGTAAACAAGGCCTTCTCCAGTACAACACAATCAACAATGCATGTGTGTTGTTCAGATTCTGCACGTTGAGGTGTTTTATACCTTGTCAGTAAATCAGAGCAGTTGTTGCTCCTGAATTAGGGCCTTGGGACATTCATGAGCTAACCGTTTGACACGCACCATGGAACAGTTTGATTTCGGCTTCAGACCATTTAATAGTCTCTAAAATCGCTGTCTGTGCTCATTAAGCTGACGCCACGCTGCCCTTGTTACAGGCTTACCTGGACGAGCTGGTGGAACTGCACAAACGACTGATGACACTAAGAGAAGGTCACATACTGCAACAGGTGAGCTGCTGCTGCTGCTGCTGCCAGATAGTTCCACCGTTTCCGACACTGAACATATATACACTGAACAAACCTCAGGCAAATACAAGTGGGTGTAAAGACATTTAAATATCCGTGAAGTGTTTCTGTTGGCGCTCATGCTTGTTCCTATGAATTCACACATGCTTTGTAGCTGCACTGCAGTCGTCTGATGCTTGGACCTGGTTTCTTTGCCTCTGATTAGAGGGAATAGGTCTACTGAAAAATAGCCCAAATATTGAGTTATGTCATGTCTGTCCTCGTCTCTACGAACTCAGAAAAATTACTTGAGTTTTGTGGGTTGAACATGACTGAGTCAAGTGTATCTAGGGTAATAATTAGCCACTACTTAAGTGAGTTACACTGAACATGTCATTGCAGAGAACCTTTCGGTGTGTCTTTCTTTATATGTGACTGACTGATTAATGTTTTAGCCTAAGTTGCCTGATTTCAGTGTAGTATTTTTCATTTTCATTTCATTTCCAATTTTTGCTTTGTGTAAAGATTTCACGAAGAACACTAAGCAATGTTGGTGTGCCGTGATCGGCAGCTTTCATGCTAAGCAAAGGTCAGAGTGTTGGTCACATTTGTGTAACCTTCGACCTTCACCCCCAGTTGATGTTTTTTTTGTATCCCAAAGTCCACCGTTTACAGATAAAGACATATGCGTTGGGTTTTGACTGATCATCAATACACGGTCGGTCACCCGGACTGTAGCGCTGGATCAAAGGAAGAGCTGCGACGTGTTACAGATCCTCCGTAATCTGTAGCTTCATCTGGAAGCTATGAATTATTTGGTTAACCTCCCTCCACCTAAGAGACTTGATGTTTTTTGCTTATATTCTCGAGGCCTATCATATGACGGCATTAATGGATCTTCCAGGCAGCGGCTGCCAAGTTCTGCCTCGCTCTCCTAACAAGACGTCTGGCTCTGAGAAACGATGAAATCCCATCCAAAACGGCCTCGCCAGCAATCAAGCTAATCTAGCAGAGTTCACCAACTGGCTCCACTTTCTGTTACAAGAGATGGAAATGATTAAGTCACAGCCTCTCTGCACAGTGTTCAGTGTGACTGTATATTGGCGCTCGCACAACTGTAATGCTGAGGGCTCGTCGTCAGACAGTGGGACTCTCCAGTCGTTTCAACAAGGAAAAGAAAAAAACCTAGAACGCAGCACGACAGTGAAATCAGAGAGAGGTGACGCCTGCGCATGTGACGTGGACCTGCCCTGTTACTACGGTGATCTGTGGTTCTTTCCACGTAGGATCAGTGGTTGTACAGTCAGGCGGCTGGTCATAAAAACGCTGCCATTTATACAAATAAACAAACAAACAAATAGCACAAAGCCGCCTGAACTAGTTTATTTATCGGACACTAGAAACAACTGTTTAACCAATCAGTCTTAACATTGTTTGAAGAGTGAGCTAAAAGTTTTGCTGAGAGAAGGATCCACTGACAAATAACCGGCTCACCTTTTCCTTTACTGTTACGGGCTTCACCACAACATTTGATTACACCCAAATTCTCTGATGGGACAGTGCTGTCATTCAGGGGTTTTGCATCGGATCAGTGGTGGAGCTACTGTTTATTTGGAGCGCTCACTGTAATCACTTGTTCACCTTTCAACGTAGGCACACCTCATATTTGCTCCTTCTTGTGAAGGCCTGTTAATATGCCGCTAATACTGTTAATAAGCTGCTAATCCTCTTAATACACTGCTGTTTGTACACGTTTAATACAGCACTAATACACTGTTAATACTCTGTCAACCCTTCCTGTGCTCACCCACGGAACCTTCTGCTTTGCAGATCGTCAACCTCATCGAGGAGACGGGACACTTCCACATCACCAACACTACTTTTGACTTCGACCTTTGCTCCTTGGACAGAAGTACAGTAAGGAAGCTCCAGAGTTACCTGGACACCTCTGGACTCTCCTGAGGCTCTGTCTCTGCGCGGTACTTTTTTCATGACTAAACTAGAACTTTGGACGCAAGCGACGGCCCCACTGTGGCTGCCTCCAGTTGCTGCGCGTCCGGCCTGCTGTGGGTTGGGCCGGGCTTTTGCGAAACGCAGAGCTGGTCCAGCTGCAGAAACCCGGGCCAGGAGTCACGGGGATGAGCCCTGTCGATCAGGACGTCACCCTGAAAGCCTTGAAAACTTCACTTGATTTCTTCACAACGTGGGAGGCGGCGCTGCCGCTGCTCTTTATGAATGTGCAAACTGTTACCATGTATGTTCCTTGATTTGTTATTCATTGTGACAAACGCATGGTCAGCTTTGCCTTTACAACATTGTGAGTCTTATTTATTGAATTTAATTTGCAGATGTGTGTATGTGTGCATAGGAAATGGTTTAAAAAGAAATGAACAGGCAAATTCAGACTTTGTTGAAGCACTTCACACAGACATATTTGATGCTGTGACACATTCAGCAACATCATTTTAGTAGGAACAAAAATCTGCCACAAGGAAGAGGGTGACACCGATTAGTTTCCGATTTGTCATGAATTGGTTTTCACTGTATTGTTGTAGTAAATACTGCTTCTAAAGATGAAAACTATGCAAAAGAAAACCTCAGCAACTCTGTTTTTATGAATTAGCAATCAAAGTCGATGTGTAGTGGTTCAGAAAGCAATACTGGACTGTGTGGACTGAATCAGTTCTGGCCCTGTGACGAATCGAGCTGTATTTTAGTTTTTGGATGCTCGTCTTTGCCAACGAGCGGTTTGCGACACACAGCCTACCGACGTGCGGCGCCTCCACTGCTCTGGCCAGCTGCAGCTGTTGGCATCATTGTTTCAGATGTGACCAGCTGCGATTTGCACTGGAACTGTCATGTTTTTCTATAAATGCAAAATCCGTCTCGCACGCGGCCGCTTGAAATGTGTGAAGAAGCTCACGGCAGAGACGCCGAGTGGCTTCGTGTGCGCCTTCACATGCAACGGAACGTGGCAGCTTTTTCTTCCCAGGTTTTGACACTGTATAGCATGAGAGATGAGTGGCTCCTGGAGTGAGCCAAGCACAAGCCGCTGAGGTGAATGTTCTCATGAGTGAAAACGCATAAAGGAAAAAAAAACACATCCAGGAGTAATGTGCTGCAGCAGCAGGTCCTGTCCATCTGCTCACTGCGTGCAGCAGAAGAAGGCTTTGTTTTCTGTTGCAGGACCAATGGTACACGCTCGAATCATACTTGATCTGCGGAAGTTGATTTAAATCTGTTAATTCTTGGGGGAATTAATTTGTACAGACCAAACGGATGAGTAAAGGAGCAGCTCATGTGTTCTGCATTTGTGAAATGTTTGGGGGTAAATCTGACGGGGTGGGGGTGGGATGGTTGCCAGGTCCTCTTTAACGAGTGTAGGAGAAAATATTTATTTTTGGAGTTTGAGTTGGTAAATCAAAGCTCAGTTAATTTTCCACGGCGAATGCCTTCGCTTGATGTGTTTAAAAACAGACAGACACACACACACACACACACACACACACACACACACACACACACACACACACACACACACACACACACACACACTTGCCAGTGTGATGGCGACCATTTCCAAATGACCTTTAAGGGTTGTTTTTTTTGCCCTGTGTTCTGTCTTATGGTTTCTTGTGTATTTTGAGGACATACAATAAATATTCTGTATGATGTACAGATGACTTACTAAGTTGCTTTTGCATAAACCTTCTTGCTGCAGTTTTTGTCCTTATCTTCATAATGTTGATTATCTCTTCTGGCTTTTCTAATTGGGGGGCGGGTTGTCATAGCAACATGCAGGGTTTACCCTGGAAGCCTTTTTCTGAAGACGTCCAAGGAGTCCGTCTTCCAGCCACCAACCAGTTAATGGCCACCCAGTCTGCTCACTGGGTTTCTGACGCCTGGATTCACTTCCAGCGTCGTCTGGGTGACTTTCTGTGGAGTTTGCATGTTCTCCCTGTGTCACCAGTCCAAGAACAATCTAAGTAGCCCATGAGTGTGGCTGGTTGTCTGTGTGCGCCCCGTGATGGACTCGTGAGTCCCCCCTCGCCCGATTGGGAGCTGAGAGGCTCGTGGGTGAGAACTTCTCATATAGTAAATGATTTTGGCCTGACTTTGTTGCCCTCTAGTGGGAATATGAAAAACACTGCTGCACAGTGATGAAGGCGCAGGAAGCTAATTAAACACTGCATCAGTTTCTCCTGTGATCGTGCACGATGACTCCTACAGGTGAACAGCAGGTGAAAAACACGTGTTCCACATCCTCAATTCAAAGTTTTCTCATGATGCGCCATTTTTTATTCTATTCTCTCTCTCTTTTATTCTCTCTCTTTCTCTCTTGTCTCTTGAATATAAATAAAGCAGCAAATAATAAGATTATGATACAATTGACGGACAAATAATAAAATAAAACACAGGGGGACTAATGTGGAGTTGATCAGTATGAAAACATTTGTACTGAAATTAGTTTATTGTCATGTGCAAATAATCACACGCTCACTGTGAGGCAAAACCCGCTGAAGCCTAGTGCGCATGTGCCCGGTTGGGTTCTCACCATCCAGAAAAAAACTAGTAAATTAGGTGTCGTGGAATTTAGTTTACAAGTTTGACACGTGAGTCCCGTGGTACAAAGGAAGAAAGTGTCTGTCAGTACGAGTAACCCACATTGTGGGAGCGGCGTCACCGCAAAGATCCCGATCCGAGCGCCGTCTGTTTTTCTCTCATCGCGAACACTGACAGAGTGACGCACTTCGGATTTAGCCGCCGACGCGTTGGCTCCGCCCTGGAGGTGAAGCTGATGAGCGGCCTCAGCGTGTTTGTAGTGGAGGTAGAACTAATGACTCGCACGATGCTGCGCAGTCGCTCACCGTTATGAACGTGTCTGCACCGTGGTCAGTGTTCAAGTGCGGCGAACGAAGAACGGGGCCGTGCGTGTTCGTCCCCGGTCGCTCTGCGTGGGTGGTCTGACACAAGAAAACCTGGAAGTCATCCAGTTCCCCCATTTATTGCCAGCAAAAAAAAGAGAAGAATCTCGCGCGCTTTCATCCGCCTCCGCGTGTCACGCCTCCATCTCAGGCCTGCGCTGCAGACTGGAGCCTCGGTGTGAAGAATGTCTGCGTGGGCGTTCATCGATGCGCTGTATTTATATTTAGTGGGGATTCGTTCTTGTCAGTTTCACTGCACGAGTCACGTCCGCACACGCGCGGTAGCAGCGAGGTCCACGGCAGCGTTACCTGTCTGCGGCTCCGACTGCGCGTGACGTGGCGAGTCTGGACTTCTGGATGAAAACACACACACACACACACAGGCGCGGGAGACGCACATCTCCGCGCACCTGGCTGATCGCGTCACGTGCAGTCATGAAAGTCAAAAGTCACGCAGCTGCAGCCGCTTCGGTCCCGCATGCGGGTGCGCGCGAGGCGTGCGGGTGCAGGCCGAGGTGCGGGTTCGAGTCGATTCTCTGCGGTGTGGGCGCAAATGCAGGAAGATGTAAACAAAAGCTGTGGTCCTGACGTCACACCTGGTCCAACAGCTGTTCCAGAACCGTCCACTGTGCTCAGTAAATGTTTATTAAACCTTTAGTTTTTGTTAGTTATTAAATAAGCTCAGTTTCACCCTTTAATTCATTTTGTTTTTCATTTCTTTGAGTGCCGAATTTGAACGTCTGCATGTCTGAAGGCCTTTGGCCGAGGCTTGTAACCATTAACAGGACAACAATGCTTCCCTTTTTAATAACGTAGTCTCAGTCGGTCATTTGTAAACTATTTGACTGAAGGTCCCATTCACTGGAGTTGAGCGGTCGAGCTTTGTGAGTTGATACTTTTGCATTACACGCATGCAGCTGTCTGCTCCGCTCAGGATCCGTCTCCTGAGTCCCTCACGCCGTTACACCGACACCCCCCACACTTACACGTGTGCCGTGGACTCGGAAACCCCAGAGTTAACACAGATCATCAGGTACATTGTGTTTCAATATACTCCCCCACAAACCTCACATATGAGTTCCCTTAAGTCACGTCTGTCGCTGTGCTCCTGCGTTGTCTTAGGTCACGGTGTTGTGCGTCACCAGCGTTTTGCTGTGACCTTCCATAGTGTTGTGTTGCCTCTGTCCCTCTGCTGTTAGAAGCGTGTTTGAACTGGCTGCGACCCCGCGACGCATTCGTGGCCTGACCCCTACGGCGAAGCTGGGACATTCGGCTTGTGATGGGCTCATGGGAGTTTCAGTCTGTAATTGTTATCTTTACATCCTGCTTAAAGGGCCTGGAGGTGCTGATGTTATTGTGGCTGTCTAAAGCTGTGGATCCTCCTTCTTGTCCCGTGGTCCCGTTCGGCTCCAACCAAACCATCGCACTTCTGACCCTCTCGTGTTTCACTGAGGCGACACTGCCTCTTTAAAGGCCATAGGGTCGCGCTAATAGCAGGAGAGGTCCCACATGTCATGAACACAAACAGCTGATCGCTGTAGTCAAAGAAAGACCCAAACGTGTACTGGAGTAAAGGTCACAACTAATCACAAATAGTCACTGGTAATGGTCCTGTTTGCATGAATAAAGATCTTAACTTTAATTACTAAAATTAACGAAGCGCTAATTCACAACAAAAGTGTTTTTTTAATATTTGTGTGTGTGTGTGTGTGTGTGTGTGTGTGTGTGTGTGTGTGTGTGTGTGTGTGTGTGTGTGTGTGTGTGTGTGTGTGTGTGTGTGTGTGTGTGTGTGTGTGTGTGTGTGTGTGTGTGTGTGTGTGTGTGTGTGTGAAAACACTGAATCCCAGGGTGCACCTGAAGCCTCAAGGTGTTGATCGCTTTGGATAGAAGTGTGAATTCTCGCTAACATGGACAAATCTCACCACGACGTTTGTCCTAAGTTATAGAGGGACAGACGGCTAAACAACGCTGGTAAAGGGCAGAATGTAGTCCAGGTACGACTTGATGCTCTCTTCCGTTTCACCATCTGCAGACGTTTTAAGTGCGAGTTCGCTGCAGATGTAGACACGAGGAGAAAGCGGCTCCTTGCGCTCCTGGATTAATTTAAGCTGTTTTCCTCCGAGAGAATGGAGCCGAAGGAGACGGGCTGGGGGCGAAGGGGAAGAATGGAGCCCGACGAGGGGGGCGGGGGGTGGTGTTGGAGGGGGGATGGGGGGGGGTTCCAGGCCGAGCAGCAGGACATCCTGTTTGAGCTTCCAAATAGCATTTCCTCCTATAAAAAGAGGGGAGACCTTGGAAATAATCTTCCATAGAGGAGACACAGCGACATTGATTGTCACCCTGGCACGAGGCCAAGGCTGAGGAACACACACACACACACACACACACACACACACACACCCCACGGCCGCTGGACGGCAGTCAAAAAGCACCTCGAGGAAGTCATTAAAGCTGAAGGTTGATGAAAAGTCTCCCGTCTCTCGGCAGAATGTCGCCCTTTGCATGTTTAACGTGTTCCACAGAGGCGGATGCGTCGTTATCATAACTACACAATCGCCGACGATCGCCTCCTCCGATGAGCCGGGCCCCGGCCCACGTCGCTCGCGGGGCCCGGCTCATGCAAATGGGCTCCTTTTGCGGCGTTTGTCATATTTGCCTTCACAGCTCGCTGCCGTCGCCTCCAGCGGGGAGGCTGACGGCCCGATGGGGACCACCAAAGCATGTGCGGCCTCTGTTTGCAGAGGGATTTCAGGCCCCTGACCGCCGCCATTGTCATCAAATTTGCACAGCGCTGCAATAACTCAAAGACACTCATCATATGCCTTTGGCGCCTGTGTTCCCGGTTTCCCCCTGTGGCCAATCGCGTTGACCTTCCTGTCAGCTCCTCCGTGGAATTCTGGGTGGCGCGCGGCGCTGGCCGGGCCCACCCCCCTCCGCTCGCTGAATGCATACAAATTAGCCTTTCAAAAATCAGATCAAGTTATGTAAAGAATAGGAGCAGGCGGACTTCAAAGGGAAGGGACGAGGAGGTTTGCTGCACGCGGAGGCTTCAGCCAGCTCCCTCAAGCGGCCCGGTCCTCAGACACTCCGATTATTGTTTTTATCCCCCCCCCCCCTCCCCTTTGGCTGTCTGAGACCCCCTGCACCACCAAAATGAGTCCAGCCTCTTGGAGCGAATCACAATCCTAAACCTGGCCTTTGATTTTGGGCGGGCTTGGCACCGCTCCTTCCCCCCCCACCCCTGTTTTGTTCCTCTTGATGGATCTAGGCGGGCCGGTGAACCGTGACCCCTGCCAGCCCACCCCGTCTGTGTGAGGGCGTTCACACACACACACACACACACACACACACACACACTGACAATGCCAAGCTGCCTCAGAACCCAACAGGAAGGGAGGTGGTGGTGGGGGGGGGCGACAAACGTGCTGAAAGCGTCTGCGAATCAAAGTCTCATCCCTGACAGAGATTACAGGCGTGGTGGGCAGTGCTGCTTTCACTGTGCCTCTTCTGATAAGTTAGCCATGTGTGGTGGGCGAGGACGGGTCTGGACCGCCGCCTATTCAGCTGCTCTCAACCACCTGCCGCCGCATGGACCCTAGAGTGAACTTGAACAATCCCCAGCCCTCCCAGCGGCTGCTCCGTTTTCTCTGCAACTGTGTTAGCAAACCTTGCTTTCATGTCCGCTTTGGATTTCACTCATTGATCAGTTGATGAGCTTGTACGTTTTCTGAAAGCATCTACGAATCCCACGGTTTTTGACTGTTGTGTGGTTAATCTTTGGATCAATATTACGATAGAGATCTATATTTTTCCCCTTTTGTTTTTCTGTTTTATTGCTTTAGATGACTTTTGTTGTGAATCAGTGCTGTTTAAATACACAGAAATGAAATGAGCTCATTCTCAGACGTGAGAAGTTACAGTCATGAAAGCAAGACGAAATGAACAGTATCCAGAGTCCTAACAGACAGCGATGATTCACTTCTTGAGATTGTGATGTGACGCTGGTACTGTATGAAACACCTACTGTAGATGAAGCAGGATGAGGGTTTGGGCCTAAATTATGAATACAACAGCACATTTCCTTTTTAGCTTGAGCTCAAACTTCTGTCTAATAAATGTGGACATCGTCTGCATAAAGGTGGACGCTGGACTGGGTCCAGTCAAATGACTGAAGATGGTAAATTCTTCATCTTACTCGCGATGACACGCTGCTCTGCGCTCCGTGCGGCCCAGTAAAGGCTCCAGCTGTCCGGCGAGGCCAGATGTTCTAACGGCTTCCAGAGAGCGCCCGGCCTGGAGGTGTACGAGCGACCGCCGCCGCCTCGCTTCCTGCTTTTTAATTGAAACCAAATGAAAAGAAGCCTCGCCGCCGCCTCCTCCCCCACCGCCGGCCTTCTTGTAATTGACTTGAGCGGTGCCCTGTTAGGCTGGAGCCGGAGCGAAAGCCTCATTAGCGCTCCACTTTTCACCAGGCCCACCAAATAAATCACCACTAGCTTAGCAGACGAAATGCGCTTGTTAGAGACTCCAAAGGTTAATTAGGGATTAGCCGGCCTCATTTTGAAGTTCATTACACCCATTCTGACTTTAGGACAGGATACGTGTTCATCCTATTCCAAACACATTACATTTAATCTACATGAGTCGGGATGAAAACATTTGCTGCAGAAAGGTCTGCGAATATTAAAGAAATCAGAGTTAAAAACAAGGAATGAGAAGTGGTTGGACGGTTTCAGTCTCTGTAATTCTTGACTGATTAGATAAAAGCAGTATTGAAGCATTTTATCGTTTAAAATTCCTCAGGTCATAAGTTAAGCATGACTCTGCTAATCACTAATGAGCATAATGTCCCTAAACGCCCCATGTGGAAGCTGTTGCTGCTCAACCCAGTGTGTTCGATGGCGCTGCAGCAGCATTCAGGCGTCGCGTTCAAAGACACCTCGCCGTCGGCTGTTTAGACTCCCGGTGCTGCTGCATATGGGATCAGTTTCCTCATCATTCGTCTTATTGTGAAGGAGCTACAGTGACGAGTGCACGGAGGGGATGTTCAGCCTCATTTGTCCAGTTAAGGACCTCAGCCTCGCTTGTGGGTTTGATTAGTTTGGACAAGCCGGTCGCTGGCGCTCTGGTGCGTACAGGCCGGGTACATGCCACGCTGGAAAAATATTCTTAATTATTCCCAGTGTCACATCTGATCTTATGTCCACAAAGGCTGAGAAGGGAACTTATTTATTTTAGAAACTCCCTTGCGCCTGTGACTGTAATTAACAGGGAATTTGCCGTTTCTGTTGGTATTTGTCTTGGTGAGACGTTTAATGCCCCCTGACTGATTTGGTTTCTCACCAAAGTGACTGTGAACGCTTGTATGAAGGCCAAGGTGTCAAGTGACAGGATTAACACTGATCATATCTTTTAATTTGTAATATGGTGGGAAATGTTAAGCAGCAAGTGAATCCAACTCTGCAGAAGAGTGTCTGAGTGACACCTTGCTGAAACTGTAACACTGCTTGTTGACAACAATTGGAACACAGACATGTAAATCATGAGGATAGACAAGTGTGTGAGGCGTCATCTACCTGTGCAGGAGATGTCACTGTGATGCATTGTGGGAGTCCGAGCCATGGAGGCATCAGCTCATGACATGCATGACTTGAAGGCAATGTTGCCTGAGTGACAGCTGGGACAGGCACAGCGAGCGAGCGAGTAAGTTATATATTTATATATATATAGTTATATTTTTATTGACAGCTGCGTGAGTGTTCAGACCAACATTTCCCAGTGGACAGGCCTCCATTTTGTTGACCTCCTGTACCCACACTTGCTACACAGTAAAGACTTAGGGGTCCCCTGTGAAGAGAGTAATTCCCATCCCAGGTACTTGTCATCATCCTTGCTTTCCGCTGGCTCCGTGACAGACTTTTTGTTCCGCTGTGGTGGATGGATGTACTCGTTCAATGTTTTGTAAAGACAGATGCTCTTTCAGACTTCAAAGGTCAGACTTCACCTTGGGATCAGCACAGTAGCTGTTCTTGATGGACTCCATCAGAACTTGACCAGCTATGTTTCACTTAGGTCTCTAGTGGCGTTCGTCTTACTGATTATTATAGTACCTACATAACACAGTTAACTTGATATGACCCATCATTGAATCGATTCCATCTGCTGGTAAAATGTGTTTTTTCCACACTATGTTTATTTCAATAATGTTTGAATAATGTTTGAAATAAAACAAAGAAAGAAAGAAAGAAAAACAATGAGTGAATTGAAAAGCATTGAAAAGCATTGCTTATAACTAAAGAACAAAACATTTATTAATGTTGCTACTTTGATGTCAACCCACATACAAAGTCATTCACTTTATTCATTCAGGTAGGTCAGACACCAATATTAAGTCCGATTCCACAATGGGGAAATTTCTGTTTTCAGCAGCAATTTGACAGGAAAGAACAGAAGGTAAACAACAACCAAAAGACAATTGTGCAAAAAAAAGTAATACTTGTACATACTTGTACTAGGTAATACTTGTATATGCAGTAACATTTAAACAGTAAGTTACTTTAAAACAGATTACATTTCCCCCTTAGCCCTTATTGTGCTTCATTTTCTATGTTCTCCGTTATATGTGTGAAACGGCCCCAGTTTTTCTCAGAAAGTGTTTTTTTATTTTTTAATGTATAGGTGAATCTTACCAGAGGTCTGCTTATGCTTTTCCATGAGTGCATTGATCGCTTGTTTGATCTAATTCCTGAAACCTTTCATTTTATTACATTCCCAGACACAATGAAGAAAGGTTTCCTTGTTCTCTCCACATTTAATACACACATAGGGAATGTTATGGTTGAATTTGTTTTGATAGGATGTGTTTTATTTATGCATGAAGTTCATGTCCATTTTCAATAACTCTGGTACTTCATAATACATTTCATAGTTGCCCTGCACTGTCCTGCCTACATCAGGAGGCTTCCCATTGTGTTGCGGCACCATCTAGTGGTGCTTCGATGTTGGCGTAAACAGATAATACATTTTTTGTTTCATTTTATGCTTAACACTTTGTTGATCCCCAGAGGTAACTTCTTAGAGACAGAGAATTGGATTCTGATCAATATCAAGTTCCAATATTATGCCTCAATAAAAACTCAGTTTTAAAAACTGTAAAACTGTGTAGCTCTGCAAGTGATGAGTAAAAGGCCACAGGTAGCAGCAAATCCCAAAGGACATGATCTCAGTTATCCTATACAGGTTCTGGTAAATTCTAGCTTGAAAAGGGGAAAGGAGACACTAATATGGATCATAGAAAAACTAGACAACAGGATAGAAGCTGGAAACAAGTAAGACTGTTTTGTGCTACTCTATAGTTGTAGGAGGAAGCAGAGGTAAATGTGAACCTTAAGGAGCTGGACAGAAAGTTGCATTTAATGTACAAAAGCTTCACAGTTCAGTGTCTTAACATAATTAACCATAGCCATCCCCTCTCTGATAATATTTATAATCATAGTTTGTTAATGATAAAATGTATGATTAATATTCCACAGAACACTGGATATTATAGTCCTAGAAATACTATTATAGTGACCAAACCCAGCCCTGTTTATCCCTGCCCCCCCCCCTGCAGAGGGTTCAGGCCCTCTGCACTGGTGTGGTCAAGCAAAAGACACTGGAAGACATATCCATTAGATTCATCTAGATTGAGCTAGACTGATTGGTATTACATGTTTTAAAGAGCAGTGGGAAGAGTAGGTTAGGAAAATAGTGAGGTATAATTAACTGACTTCCCCCCCACCACTAAGTATTGAAATTTAAGTTTAGTTTTCTTAAACAGTCCAGTTGGTCTGGAGTGTAGTGATTTATGACAAGTTTGCATGCTAGAAACTAGTTTTACACTTAAGTGGGTTGCTTAAATACAACTTTTGCATGTAATTAACCAAACCAGGGCAACCAACCTAAAGCCACAAATAAGCTTGTGGGTAAATGAATAACTCAAAACAGCAAATGCTCAGCAAGAGCTTTATTAAAACACTACAACATGGGAATGCCACATAAGCAAATTAGAACACAGACTGCAGAAACCAGGAACAAAGCAAAAAAAAAAAAAAAAAGAAAACAAAAACACAAAAAGAGCTTCTTTGAAGCCACTTTTAAAAATACCCCAGGTGAGTAAATGCAAGCTCAACCATAAAAACACTAATGGTGTTCTAATCTAAGACATTAACCACTTTATGTAGACTTCGTCCTGAGATGGCACAATATCCAGAGCACTTCAGGTTATACAGTCTTCTGCTGGCCCTTCTTTCCAATCAGAGACTTGTGGATGTGAGGGATCACACCTAGAACAAAGATTGCCAATAATGAGCCAAAGGCATGTACAGCACAACAACAAATTTAGGACACCACATTTAAATTATTACAGTAAATAAAATCCAATGAAAATGTGTTCTTTACCTCCACCAGCAATAGTGGCCTTGATGAGTGAATCCAGCTCTTCGTCTCCTCTGATGGCCAGCTGCAAGTGGCGTGGGGTAATACGCTTCACTTTAAGATCCTTTGATGCATTTCCTGCCAACTCCAGAACCTGAAAGAAAGACGGACCTTAGGATTAGAAAAGGAAGACGGGGCAGTTCTCCTGAGACGACTGTTTTAGAGACCAGTGAGGGCTAGCCTTACCTCGGCGGTGAGATACTCGAGAATAGCCGCGCTGTAGACCGCTGCGGTGGCGCCCACTCTGCCGTGGCTGGTGGTCCTGGATTTGAGGTGTCTGTGGATACGACCCACTGGGAACTGGGGCGGAAAAAAATTAACGATCAGTCAGAGGCGACCGTCAGCTGAGTAACCCGTCTGGTTGCTATCTTGGGCTAGCATGTATGAGAATGAATGAATTTGTGCACCAACCTGCAGTCCTGCTCTCTGTGAGCGCGAAATAGCCTTCGTCTTGGTTTTCCCAGAGTCTTTACCCGCTTTGCCGCCAGCCTGAAAAAACACGGATATTGTTACTCAATGTGCAGCCACGGAGACCTACATCGTCGGGAGAAAACCGGTTAACGGTTAACGTTGATCCCTTTCATAAAGATTCTGCAGCCACTATTTTCTTTTTGAAGAACAGATAGCGTCAAGTTAGCCACAATGCTAACTAAGCTAGTACAACAGCTAACGGCTAACAGTTAGCTAACCACTAAAATTAAGAAGCGCGCACTCATTGCTAATAAACGCTGTCGTACATAAGCATTACTTCAGTTGTCTTCACTTAGCGCTGAAACGATAAGAAATACGCACCATGTTCAAAATGCAAAAATTCGTTCCGACGCTGCGGCACAAACACAAGTAGCTTAGCGCCCAGCACCGACTGTCGGTTTGAACTACAACACCCGCCTACAATTGTCCTGTATTTATAGTCAACCTTTATCCGGGTACCGTGATGTTGCGCACCAACCAATCATATGTCAATATGTGTTTCCTGCTGTGTGGCTCAGCCAATGAACGAAAAGTGGACTCACTTTGCGGGAAAAGTGGCAAGTTCCCGTTTAAAGTTGTGATGGGTAATGTAGTTCCAAACGACATCCACGCTGTTGTTTTTCCTCGCAATAGTTGTGCTCATTTCTTTTGCTTCGAATGTTCGTGTAACTTGAAAACGTGCAGTATATGTTTATGTATGTAAGTATACAATGTGTATGTATGTAAATAATGCTAATGCAAAAGGCAGTAATTAGAGGTATTCACTATACGCTATCAATAAAAGTAGCTTGTATGTCATTTATAAAAATACATGTGTACATTTTTGTCAAAACCTTTGTTCTTAACCGTCAGTTAATTTTATTATTAGATGTGGTCTAAACTAGCATTATTTTAATATTGGTGATGTCTCATTTGAGTCACTTGAGTGTTCTTCGTGACTGTATTGCAATTTGCTCATCATAAATAGTTATTTTGTCTTGAAAACGGCATTTTATTCGCCATACATTCAATGAAAATTAACTATATTATGAAATTACTAATCCAAAAACCTTTATTCGTTATAAAAAACAGGAACACAAAACAAAAATGTTCCATACAAATTTAAATAAACTAACCAATTACAAGAACAAAAAAAATTTACTCCATGTGGATTTGATTTGATATTTACATATTTATTTTAGATAAACCTCAACATCAGACTGCAGTGGTAAAACTCCCACTGTTGACCATTGCATACACATTTTATACACTGGATATCATATCAATCATCAATCAACTGCACTGTTTCCTACAAGTGATAATATCAAATGTTATGTTTTGGCATATTTTATATAGAGCAAATGTTATTGCTCTGTGGTGTAAGAGAGAAACTCTTGTTGTAGGAGTGCTGACAACTCATTTTTTGTAGGTTATTCTTACTATATTCTAACTATAAGCTGCATCGCATGTATCCCAAATGGAACAGCAGAATTTAGAAGCCTGAATTTGACCACTGGCAAGCTGCAGCTGCAGACAACAGCTTGATTGACATAGGAGCAATATACAGATTAGTTTGTTTGTTAAATTATGCTAAAGAAAACGTGTACGTAATAGGGAAGGATAAAATTATATCTAAATATTTTAAACGAATCATGTTTGTTTATTTGGAGCAACCTTCCTTCTGACAGAAATTAGGTTTGCTTGGATCCACGTCGTGTGAGACGGTTGTTCTGTCAAGGTTCTGCCAGCAGGCGGCAGCGGCGAGCTGCCGGCCACTACTTTCTGCTGTCATTTGCTACTGCTTCTTCTTTCCTCTTTCTTTCTTTCTTCACTTTCCACTCACCGCTGTCTGTTTGAGGCATATGACCTTTCACCCTTTGCCTGAGTTTGCAAGTAAAGTCACTTTTCTTTTTGCTTAGATCTCGCTGAATAAAGATTTATTTATTTATTTAGCGATTTGCTGCTATAAAAATAAAATACACTGAAATACATTTGTACTCTTTAAAAATATTATCAAACTATTCAGTTTTGTTGTAACCTATATGTATTATTGGTGTTGGTAACTTGTGAAATGTTTCCAGTGTTTATGTTAGGTACTGGGTGTGTAATCAAGAGCTGATAAGACAATCTGTGTGTCTGAGACAACACGCACAGCTGGTGGTGGGCTGGTCACATCCAAATCACATTCCATTCATTCTCAGGCATACTCTCCTTTCAGCAGTCCCTCACTCACTCGTTTCTCTGACCTTTTTTGCTCAGCCACCTCCCTTCACACTGTCCGTCATGGCCTGAGTCACTGACCCTTTAACAGGCCGAATGCTTGGAGGTCTATTTCTCTGTGTCATTCATTTGTCACACACTTCCTCCAGTTGCAGAGAGTCCATGGGTCCCTCACTCGGCTTTCAGAGGTCAGAGATTATGAAGACAAAGTTTCCACAGAATCCTGGCGACTGACTAAAGGCTTAGTCTGCGGATAAAGATAAAAATGTGTCAGTGAACCTGTAGGTACCACTCCCGCAGCGGAAATAAAGCTTCTTATCTCTTCGCATTTGCGTTTTAATTGTCCCTTTGGCGTTGTTGCAGACTTTTATACATAATATTAATAGAGAGATTGATGACGTATACGCATGTCCTTAGACTCTGCTCATAAAACTGCTGCTATAGTTTATGTGCAGTAGTTGACAGAGGGTAATTATTGGCCCTGACTGTCTCCACGCGTCAGGGATGTGACTGAAAACTAACAACGTCTCTAAAGCCCAGTCAGGAGAATGCAAATAGATGGGACAGGAAGAGAGAGATGGAGCTCAGAGGAAGGAGGAATGACCAAAGAGCGTGGGAAACTGATGTCACTCCCCGTGATAGGACTCGTGTGGATACTAATAAAGAACTGGTGGGAACAGATTGGAGAGCGGTTTGACTGGAGATCACTGCAAATTCAACTTTATGGCATCACTTAAATTTTATTGTTTAGGATTCAGGCTATTTTTTTATCAAGACAAGAACAAACTAATAAATGTAATCCAAGATAATATGAATAGCATTCTCCAGATTCCACACTACTCATTGACATAATTGAAAAAGCATGTAGGTCAGCGAAAAACATGAATATTCACGTTCATTAGCAGGAACTTTTGGTTTATGTCACTGGTCTTTTGTTGTCAGCACACTGATGATGGACTCACGCATGAGTGTATCAGGGTGTGTGTGTGTGTGATTGTTTCGGCTCGTCTCATTAGACCTCATCAAACAAACGTGCTGCACTGGAACACTCTCCTTGAAACCACAATTAAGTGGTTGTTGTTTCTCACATTCAGGTTGCGGCCAAATGGTGACACAGGAATTCTATTGTCACAAACATCATTCTCTATGAATAACAACAAATGAATTCATAGTAATAATTCTTCTTCTTTTCTATTCGGCTGCTCCCATCGGGGGTCACCGCAGCAAACCTTCGCCTCCACCTGACTCTAATCTGGACATCCTTTACTCTGGAATTCGTATATACTGATTCTCTGAATTTTTTTTTATTATGAGGAATCATCATATTCAGGGTAAGAAGGGGCATTCTGAGTGACCATAACTGTCTCTGTATGTCCTGTGTTTTGAACCCACATTGGTAGAATGATCTGGATTGCGCTGCATTTATGCATGACTCAGAAGCTTAGAGTGTTGTTGCTATAACCAGCCCCAGACTGTTGATAGTTCAAGTCTGAAACCAAACCAAGCCCAGTTCAGTTGAGCTTTGTAGCGACTCTGGACTCTGAGAAAGACCAGGCGTTCAAAACACCAGCCTCCAGCCTGAAGCAGACGGCTTCAGTCGTCCAAGTATCTGTTTGGTGTAGTCATATTTTTAGATGTACTGTACTGTAATTGAGTCTATTTAGCCTAAAGACAGAAACCCACACATAATGTACTGTTACATACTGGCAGCTTGTGTTGGCTTTTACTGTACTGTACTGCTGCAAACTTCTCCTTATGCATGTATATATTTTGTTAATATTTACTAATTTTATTATGTTTATTAACTGATTACAAGATATTAAGCATAAAATTATGACTGGAAAGTAGTAGCATTTTATATTGGTCTTCTGCAGCCTCCCAGACAGACTAAGATGGAAAACATCCCCAGAAGTGGGGGATGTTATTCTGCTTTCATTATAATCTCATAGAAATACAGTGGACAGAATGAGTTAACCAGTGAATGTTAATGGATTTTACAAGTGCATGCAGTGAAAGTTAAGCCCCCCCCCCCACACACACACACACACTAGCTGTGGTCGCAGCTGGGTGCCCGGTCCCAGGACTTTGACAGATGGTCCAATGGGACACTGGGGAGGGAGGCTGGGAGGAAACAAGGGCTGAGGAGGAGGATGGAGAGGTGGGGACAATGCAAATTGACGCAGAAAGCGTGCGTGTGTGCGCGTGCGTGTGAAAAGAGAGTCATCTGGTCGGGAAGAATAGAGGAGGAAGAATAAAGGTTATAAACCTGAAAGGAGACACAATGCAGAGCTGCTGACGCTGCATAAGCAGATGTAAACACGTCTACGTAGGGTGGCTGTCACTTCACCTGAATTCATTCGATAATGAGGGCAAACAACTACTTAGCACGGGACACGGGACTTCCTGCCAACTTCAGGATGACTTTATGCTTTTATTAAGCGATAGAAAATGTCGGTGCGCCTCTTCCTCTAGTTGCTTTGCTCGAAGCCGATTGTAAAACTACGCTTATTAATATGCATGCGTTGTGACAACGCCCACTCCTCGTCTGGTCCACGGCGCTGGCTGCGCCCTTCCGAAAACCAGCCCTTAAAGGTGGAAGTGCAACTGCTTCGCTCTATTTCCGGCGGGAACTGTCAAAGTAAATTCTCCGTAAGCGATACGATTGAGAGAAACGTAGTTAAAATCCATGTATGAGCTGTAACCTGCTACCTTTGTGTCGGTGGAGAAACAATACAATGTTAAACTAAAAACTAAATTATATCTACCTATATTTTTTTGCTATGTACTTTTACTCAGTACAGCCGTCCGACTGACAACTTAATTATTGTTTTCAGTTTTTACAATGTAAAAAGCCTGGGCATAATTTATGCGCCATAAAGACTATCACAAGTGTTAATATACATCCCGCCTGCAATAATACATGGCAATTTTTTTTAAGAACGCATCGATACAAAGAGCATAAAAGCAATAAATTTTAATATAAAAGTAATATGATTAACGTATTTAGCAAAGTAAAAATATTATGCTGTATATGGACTAAAACGTCGACCCTACCTTATGTAGGAAAATGGAAATTCGAAGGATTCAAGCGTTTTAAAGTCAATCTACACGTAAAGCGGATGCGTTTTTCGGCTTTTATTTTGAAGGAAGGACGTAAACGTTCCTTAGCGACGGCATCGAGTTTTGGTGTAGCTTCCTGAAAAATTGACACCCAGCGCCGCCGTTGAGCAGTAGCGGACCCGCGAGCTCCCGTTGTGTGGAGGAAGCAGCCGCCAGTCGCGCCGCTCGCAGATTCGCCCGTTTCCCGGACTCGGTTTTGCATCTTGAAAGTACTTTCAAACGAGGCAGGTCCCGCGTCGAAGGACTTCACGGGGCATGAGCGCGCGGGGCTCGCGTCAAACAAAGTAAGAGGCGAGGCAGAGCTGTGTGTTTGATGGCTGCTGGGGATGGAGCCCAGCTGCCGGCCACAGTAGCCGCGAGCCGCAGCGTGGAGAAGGCGCTCGAGGAGGCTGCCGCGAGCGGGGCTCTCAACCTGTCCAACCGAAAGCTGAAGGAGTTTCCCCGGAGCGGCCGGAACTACGACCTGTCCGACATCACGCACGCCGGTCAGTTGGTTCTTCTCTTCCCGTGCTGCTTTGAAGTTACCGAGAAGTGAGCGGGCGGTTCTCGGGACCAGCGCCTTTTGTCTTTGCGCCACCTGCTTCTTTCTTCCTAACGGGGGGAGGCAGCATCCTTCCTGCGGCGGCCCCGACGCGCTCCGCCGGCAGCATCGCCGGAGTGTCACGGCCGTAAACGTGACCGCGGGTGAAGTGGAGCTTGTTTTGCGTGGCCGCCGCGCGGCTCCCTGCGTGGATTCGGTGCCCGTAAAGTGCGGCGCGAGCTCCGCTGGAGTTGGCTCAGTTGCCGCTAGCTCGCAGCCCGCGTGCGTAAACTTTTGAGTTGAGGTGTGTCTTTCCTCCGGTCGCTCAAAGGCCCAGTTCTTAAGTCTTGTTTTCTTGGAAGAGAATTAGGCAGAAAGAAACGTCAGCCGTGCGAGTTCCTCTTCCCCAACATGTCTTCCTGCCGCACAGTGAGCGCTCCTCTGCGCCCACATCCCTCCGTGGAGATGCTTTGTATTAAGCTAGCGCCCACTTCACAGTGTTTGCGTTAGCGTTGCAATGATTTAAGCAGCTCCGCCGTTTTCTCCGGCGCGTCCCGCTGCTCTGACGCCGGGTCTCCGGCTTCGGGGCCTGCTCGGCAAAGTTTCACAGGGCCCTCGTTGAAGTCTGTCCACGACACGAACACGGGTTACGGCTCAAAAGTGAAGCAGGTGCGGGGCTGAGTGCGGGGAGCAACCTTGGCCTCGCCGCGCTGAAAAGCGGATTAGCCGTCGGTCTGCGGCGTCGTGCCGCTCCTGCTCCCCGGGCTCCGTCGTCTGGAGCCACCTGCTCCTTCCACGGGCCCGGGACCGCGACGCGACGCGACACCGGCTCTGCGCGCGCGCGGACACGAGACACCTGCCGCCGCAGCCGCCCGTGCATAGCGAACACGCAAGCGAAACACTGAAATGAAAGTTTAATTGCTGAACGTCCACTGCTGAAGTCGGGTTCCTGCGGTTGTCTGCGTTTCGACCCACAGAGGAACATAAGACGCAGTCAAAGACACAGCTACTCTTATATATATATAACTACAAAAGTGGGATGTGGAGCTGCACGGTGTATCTTTCTCAGAGTCATTTTCCAGTAAATATCTATAGTTGTACTTTGTCATGCCACATAATGTTGGTGTGTTAAGGGAGTGACGCACTAAGCTTTTGTCAAACTACTGTAGAGGCAACTCAGGGCCAAAAAGGCTCTAGGAAATAACACAGCAGGTTGTGGGTTTCTGCATTGGTCCTTATGGAGAGAGGCTGACTGTTCATATCTACTGTGCTTCACATGGACAATAGGCCCATAGAGGTTGTGTGTTGCCTTTTGCCACTGAGCCACTCCACACTGAGCCAGGCTGTTCCTGCTGACATCCCTGTCATTCACACTGGCTCATGGTGATTCATTTGTTATTCAATCAGCTCTAATTCTAGGCTTGCGCTCGTCTGTATAGTCTTGAGTACATGTTCTAGCAACACCTAGGCTTTCTGTGTGGTAATGTCTAGTATTTCTGTAATGAGGTGCTTTTCGTTTTACTGACAGAGCTGCTAGTTACGGCAAATCACAGTCATTATAGGAGCTCTGACATACACTGAAGACAGAACTCTGCCCCTGCACCTTCTGTGTCTGGAGATGTGTCAGTTTGGGAGGTGACTGTCACGATGATTCACCAAGCTTCCGTGGTGAGATTCAACCCCACTGAGCTAGCTGTGTTTACTGATACATGATATGAATGAAGAGCTCGAAAAATCTTTAATTACTTCATTATGATATTGGAAAACAGGATTCAGTGTGTTCAGCATCATTATATAGAAACATTTACATGTTTGTTGTGATAGTTTCCTCATCTGAATGCTTACAGTTAAACAGTAACTAATGCTACATAGCGTCAATGTCATAGTGAAGAATAACAAAGAATAGGTAGCAGACTCATTAGCATAAGCAAATCAGTGCAGTCCAGACCTCAATATGGTTGTGTACAATACAGTGGTGATGTCATTTTGAACCTTAGACTAAGCCACAGATTCCTCTATGAAGATCTTTACTTGTCTTTACATTAAGGAAGCAACATTAAGTCTTGGGTTGGATTTAGTTTTCTGCCAGCAGCTGCGCTGATGTGGGGCTTTCATGGTCCTCAACCCTAATAATATATGTAAGTCCCAAGACATGAATTGGACCTTGGTTAAAAAAAATAGGATCTGACTTGACCTCTGGATTTGGAGAATTTCAGAGAATCATTTCTAGACTAGTCCACTTGGGTAAACTTAAACTAGGCTGTCTCCTAGTTGTCTCTCGTCCTGTCTGAACTTGTTGTGAATCTGTTGTCTCTCTCATGGCCTCATCTCTTGTCATGCATTGATTGAGACATTAGGCTTGTAAACATCTTGCGATGTTTAAATCCTAACCTCTGTTTAAAGTTATTTTAGTGATTGTCAGTTTCAGGGATCTTAAGGGAGCTCTGTGGCTACTCGATCAGAATTAATATCCCATGTTTAAATCACCCTGTTTTTACTGTAGCGCTCTCACCACCTGAAACAAACATAGCCCCAAAATTCTTCTCCTTCTCTCATGTAGAACTGTAAAGCAGGCTGCAAATAGTTATGGGAATAACACTACAATCAAACCAGATTATCAGTATTATCAATATTTATCACATTACTTTTTAAGTATTTTACAGCAGGACAAACAGCCAGTATCACTACACTACCTCAATATCCACTAAAGGTTCAGAGTTTAGGACAAGTCTATGGTATTAACTCTAATAATGTAAGTATGTCGCTACATTTATTTTAGACTGACTCTGAACTGCTGGGGTTCTAGGCACTCTTTTAACAATAGTTTAATTTAAGCATCCTTCCGAGGAACAATAAAGCCCATCATCTCTTTGTGAGATTGTTGCAGGCAGGGTATTAATATAGCTCTGTAGGGTTACAGAAAAATGCTGAATATGGTGTTTGAACTGGGCCCGTGGAGAGGCACAGCAGTATTTATGATAGCATCACCCCCCCCCTTTGTATCCACTGGAGCAGCTTCCCTCAGGAAGGTCAAAGGTACACACACACACACACACACACACACACACACACACACACACACACACACACACACACACACACACACACACACACACACACACACACACACACACACACTTGCGCCCCCTCTGATACACAAAGAAGGAGACTTGGCTTGCCTCCTCCAGAGTATTTCCCGGTAGCTCCAAGCAGTCAGCGGGAACAAAGTCCAGCCATTGTATGCTGTGCGCATCTTGTAGACTCACAAATCTGTGTGTTGGTGGAGAGTGAGTACACAGAACCTACCCTTTGGCATATGCTTTTATAATCAAGGAAAATCCATAGTCTGTACAGGTTTGTGAGGGATGTGTCTGGTCTTGAACTGAGTTTTTCATATGAAGATGACGATGCCAGTATTCTTTCCACCACTCTGTGTTCTGGAAAGACAATCTGTAAAGATGCTGCCTGATAAATAAATGTGTTTATACTTCCATTAGCATCACTTAGGAGACGACGTTGTTTACTTCTGCAATAGCAGGCAGGATGTTTCACACTATAACGGATGTATTGACGTCCAGTAGAATAGATAATAGAAGATCCTATGAACAACTTGAGTCAGGGTTAAAAAGTGTTTATTGGTAATCAAAAACTTCTTGAATAAAAGGCATTGGGTCAATTATGTCGGTGCTTTCAGAATAATCTCACATGTCATGGAGGAAACAAGAGCTCTTTCACGCGAGAGTAGTATTGTATGGAGACCTTTTATTCAAGTGCTCTCTAAATGGACTCTCAATAAGGTTTTGACCACAATTCACCATAGAATAATGGACAATATAAGATTTTAGGAATTGGCCTCTACTGCTTCACTCCGATGTATCTTTTTACTTTTTCTCAACACAAACAGGCTGAATGTTTCACATTTAAAGCTACTGTAAAGCCAGCTGTAACACTGGTATCTCTATGAACAGTACTACATCATTACACCAATGATGCTACTGTAGAAGTGTGTGGCTGTTTGGAGCCAGTATAAACACTGATACGGACGGATAAACAGGATAGTGAGGTATTTAATGAACTAACAACTTGCTGCCAGCCTCTGGATATAAACTTTATTCTACCCATGCAGTGTTGCGTTTCATCCAAGGTACTATTTATCATGCACCTATCGGTCAGCAATTACAGATTCTAATTCAAGCACAGTTATTTATGCTATGTGCTTTTGTTAGAAACTCAACCTGAGTAATTATCATGCAATGTGCACGTTGGTACTATGTTATCTTCTACCGCCTTTGCCCAAGACATGCTGTAGGGGAATGGTTCCATGTCTAAGCCTAGGCCTTAGCCTTCCCTATGGATTTGAATAAAATTTCCTACTGGAAGCTTTGCTTATGCTCTGTAATCACTTTGGAAAGTAGCAAAAAAAATCATAAGGCACTCTATATAAAAATAAACCAAGGCTGGGACGTTCCTTGTATTAATCTTCTGTAGGTATTGAGTTTTCCTCTGCTTCGTCGGAGAAGGGTTTCTGGGAACGGCTTGTGTGGAAGTGGAGTTTAATTTTGTTCAGTTGCAGAAACAGCGGAGATGCTGCTGCATGGGCACAAAGTTAATAAATTGACCTCCAATCTCATATGACCTCTGGGCATGTGGAGACAAGAGCCTGTTGTTGAGAGCAGGAGGGGAGCGGGACCGCCAGTACACACACTCATACCACTGACAGGGCCAGCAGCAGTCTTGGAAGGAAGGGGGGGGGGGGGTCTGGTTTATACTGTTTAGTTAGCCACCAAAAGACTCCATTATTCTGATGATTTACCATCATTTGTGTGTTTGTGCTGTTAGAATGTGCTACGTCTTATCTTTCCGATCTTTTCATTATCCACTGGTAAAAAATTGAAACATAACTCTGAAACACAGTGTACTGTAGCGTTCAGCAGCTGCCGTTGGCTTGGACCCCGCAACAGCTACACTGGGTTCAAATCATGAACCATCTCATGGCACAAAAATCCTGGCTGCACTTCTGCATATTGTGAGTTTATTTTGGTCCAAGGAAGCTAAACGGGGTGAAGTTTCCACACCTGTAAAAGATTAACATGCTACTTCAAACACAAAATTGTCAGCTAGCTTGCAAATGTATTCCATTCTTACAGTTTGTGGGGTTATGTCCCTCTTTGTAATGGTTTCCAACTTTGATCAACGTACATTTTCAGTGTACATTACAGAATTTACATCAAGCCTAATGCTAGGTAGCTACGTTATTAACTAGCAGCCTTATTTGTTTTATCTTCATTTAAAAACATCTATTCTGTTTTTGTCTTATAGTGGGTAATTTGACAATTTTTGTTGTATTTTGTTTGGTTCCATGTCTGTGTTTTTGGCTGAAGATAAAAACGAGGCAGTAAATGACTCCTCAGATGAGTCAAGTGTTCTCTGGTTAAGCTTCAACACACTGTGACATTATGGTCAGGTTGAGCAACTCCTGACTTCAGCTGTGTGTGTGAATTCAACATAAAGTATGGATGTGTGTCAGCTGTTTACATCTGTTTCGTGTCCATGCATGCTGGTGAAGTGCATGTGAGTGTGTACCCCCCCCCCCCACCACCCTCGTGTTTTATTTCCTCCGTGCTACGGATGTGGGCTGCCTGTTAACTCGGTCTTCACTTCTGTTTTGTCAGTCATCTTCTCTGAGTTCTCACTGCTTTGCCTGAGATTACCCCACACACTTCTGTTAGCTGGAACGCTTTCATTCAACTGTCTGGGCTGTTACCGCCCCTGAAAAGACCAGCAACTAACTACTATGAACTCAATCAAAAGGCCTGATTTACTGTATGATGAACTAGTAATTATTGAGCCTGCTTTAACCAGGACCAGAAGGACCAGAAGTCACTTACTTGTCATGTCTTTTGTCAGGCTTTGACTTACAGTCATTTCAGTGTCACGTCCAAAGCTTGTCTCTGTCTTTGGCTCAGAGCACAGCAGCTGGTGGGGAGGGGAACCCCTGCTCAGTCCCATGGGAGGTAACCAGAGAAAATGTAGCGACACAGACACAGAGGCTGTAGAACAACACTAGCAGTCTGCCGGCAAACATATTTGATGCCACACATTGCCTTGACCTGGCGTGTGTGTGCATGCTTGTATGTGTCAGACCCACTGTGCATTTGCCAGACCTTTCCTTCCTTAGTCACAGTGTTGGGTGGTGTACAGTGTAGCAGGGTTGTGACATGTGTTTGAGGCAGCCAGTTACAGTAGTGAGCTACTCTGTATCAGTGCTTCCTGGGGGTTTTAGATTGTCATGTACTGCTGCAACTTGCATAGATTGCATCATGACGACCTAAAGTCTTTTTCACGAGCTAACCTCTAAAGAGTGAAGTATTATTTTCTGTATTTGTTGGTTGATTGTTTAATTTGTCTCAAATATGCGCTATTCTTGGTGATCAACAATCTATTTATTCATCTCATTGTGACAATATTTGCATGTGTTTAATTTTTATGACAGTACGTATTTTATATAGATAAGATGGATGATGGAAGAGGCTGATGACTACTACATACTACTATACTATACTATACTAGATACTACACCAGAGGCCCCAAGCTGAATTTAAAAACCAGGGCAGCAGCGCTGCATGCTAGAAGTTTAAGTCCTTTTGTTTGTTGTGTAGCTGTTGTCTCCTTCAGGCTCAGCAGGCAGTCCCATTTAGTTAATGGCCTTTAGTCCCATTTCCCCTGGTTCTGTATTTGTCCTGTCAAACAATGTAACACTATAAGAGTGTGTAAATAATCTAATGGTGTGGAATGGACTGACTGGTGAATAATGAAAGCTCGACTCTGCTGGGTTATGTAAGACAGGCAGCTTCATTAACTCTGTGTTTGGTGTCCAGATGGCTGATATACAGACAAAGTCAGTACATACATAGAGAAGGCATGTGTCCTTGGAGCGACGAGAATGGTCTGAGTGGGGTATAAAGTGGAATACTGCTCGCTGAATCACAGGCATGTGAAAGTAAAAGTGAGTTTCTGGGCTTTGTGCTCTAATGCTTGTACATAATACTTCAACTTGCCTAAAAAGTGCGACGTTGGAGTTCTTTATTGGGATTAAGTTTGTGGGTTTTTTTTAAATTTAATTTAGGTAAGAGTTAGTTCTAAGACTATTGTGTGTGTCTGTGTGAATGTCAGTGTGCAAATAAAAGTGTGTAGCTGCTTCCTGTTTTTAGCTGGAACCGGTCGTCACTGATGCCACTTAAAATGTCAGCAGATCAAATCAGCTGCCACCAGTTGATGACTGATGACACAAAGCAGAGTTTAACGCTCGGTACCTGACTGACCTGTTACCCTCACTAATGTCTTAATCACGCGGGGCCCGAGCTGACCTTCATCTACTGGTGGTTGAACACCAGTGGTACAGTCACTTTAAAACTCATTCAGGTTTTAGACTGGATTCATGTCCTATGTGAGTGACCTGTCTGAAAAATAATGTTACAGTTCCAGATGCCCAACACACCGCTCCAGGTCACAGGTGTTTGGAAATCTGGACAAGGGATTAGCACGAAACCAGGTTTCTGTTCTACACTCACTTAGTTAATCAATCTGAAGAAAAGAAAATCTGGAACATTAGCGCTAGATGCCACTCCTGTTGTCAGATTAAGCACTAGTAGGCTTCTTATAGATGAAATCTACTGCCAGACGCAGTAGCATTCTGAAACACTTAACAGACGTGGTACCTTCTAACATATTCTAACATTGCACCTTTCTCCCTTTTATTTTAATGAGCTATTTAAGCAGAAAGTCTAATTTTGTAACCCTGCCTTTAGCATATACGTGATTTAATTAAATAGCTGCAGTATATGAGTAGCTGCATGTGGGGGGTACACATGTATGTGTGCTGACATCTGGATCGCTAATTGGTAGCAGGTTCTATGTGGATTTATCGTAGACGTTCATGCTAACTTTCAAGCCGTCTTTCTTTATCAACTCTACAGAGCATTTTACAGGTTAATCACTGCACCTCTTCACGCCCGTGGTCACGTTGATGCTTATTTATTCCCACGGCCTGTGCCTGCCGCCCAGTTGGACAAGCATACTGGCTCTACAGGATTTTGTTTTGTGTGTTCATTAGTGGTCCTGCTGCGTTGCCGCGATGAATCAGGCCCTGTGCTGTATGTGTGTTAATTTGAGTGTCATTTGAAATTCTCATAGGCATGTCCTTCTTTTGCATGAGCTTTGCATACAAGAGCCAAAGCACTGTCTGCAAGAGGTGGAAAATAAGGAACACGACGTGCAAGATGGAGGATACGAGACAAGTGTGTAGGAGGAAATAGCCAGAAAGTGGGGGGGACATGTGAATTGAGCCTGGAGCAAGGAGCAAGTTAAAATTTACATATAAAGTGATTTAAGTCATGGAAACAAGCAATATTGCAGCACGTAACATAACCATCCTTTTCATCCAACATCCCGTGTTGGGTTTTGGGCCAGCTAAGTTACCCAGGTCCTGGTTAGCTACAGCTGTTCATGCATTACTCCTACCTTTCCATTGTGTCATTTGCTACTGGCAGAATACTTAACGTACTGTAGCAATTAAAACATTTAGCAATTTATGTTGTTACTTAAGCGCAATGGATAAACCTTTTAAAAGCGGATGTTCCTAATTTTTGTATATATGGAGTTCTACATTTTCTATAGATATTTGTGCCATGTTATTTAGGTGTGCCTACACTTGTCTTTGCTGCCAGTCAGCTTGTCTCTGTCTTTCTCTGTCTTTTGTCCAAGGTGTCATTTTTGTGCTGCTGTTGCCTCACATGAACACACATACACTGCTTTCTACTGCATCTCATCCTTCTAATTGCACTTTTGCTAACCAGCTCCCAAGTAGGTTTTGGAGGCAGATGCCATGTCACCAAGTTGAGGGTTGCACCATCGCACTGCAGCTGTCAAATAATGCTACTGTGGCTGATGAACAAATAATCTGATCGGACTTAAAACTAAATCAGAAGTGTTTAGCACAACTGCCCTGTCTTGATGCACCCCTGTCCTTTACTCACAGCATCAACACCACTTACATCACATTTCTACCACATCCTTAGCTAGATTATGTAGTTGTCTTCAGTCTCTCAGTCATGCAACTGCCTCACCCACACTCGAGCCCTCGAGTGTTCATGAATCTTCTAGAGTGCATGTGAGACTGTGCTGTAACAGGAATCAACACTCCCACATCCTGCCTTACAGCACACGCAACTTGTGTTGTCATTGGCAACTCTGTAAAATAAGTTCGAAAAACATCACATCAACTTGTAGCGAACATGACTTTCTATAGCTTTTATTCAGTCAGGGTACGGTGTGGTAGTCAGGCAGAATAGTGACTTAGCTAATGCTGCTGTGAATACGTTTATGTATATGTTGCGCTGTTTGAGATTCATAGTCTTCGTGTGTGTCACTTATGTCTATTTTGCAGAAACAGGTCTTTCCTCACATTTCCTGTACGCTTGTGTGCTACACCCAGCAAAGAGCTGCCCTTTTCCTTTGTGTCACACCTCTTGGGGGGTTTGTTGTATTGGCATCACTGTGGTCGGCCTGTTTCTGGCCGCTCCCCAGCTCCTTTGTCAATGCTCCCCTGTTGGTATTATCAGCCTCTTACTCATTCATTCAAGCCCTGCTTCTTTACGAACCTTATCTTCCTTGTTCACAACATGATATGAGTTGAGAAACAACCCTGCACACACAGGGACATGGAGATTCCCTGTACTCTCCACTCTACCGCTGAGACAATGAGACAACCTTGGTGCTTTATTAGTAAAGGGGGATTTCTATCCAAAGACTCTTTAGCAGAGATGATGTTTTTTTTCTCAAGTTTTATTTTTACTTATTGCATGCCGTTGTTGAGGTAGAGCATGTACTTTCTTCTACTTTTTCTTTTTTATGGGGAAATACAGGCTTTACTTCTTACACCCTCAGAGAACACAGAGCAAGCAGGTGAGACATTCTGACATTCGATACCCTCCTTTTCTGGAGGTTTCTGGTGTTTTGCCAATTTCCTTGTATTAAATGCCAGATTCATCTCATACAGACATTCATTCGTTCAGTGCACCCTCCTTCATTTACATTTTCTTGTTTGTCCAAACAAAAGACTTGTGGGAAAATACAGTATATGGACAGATTTAAACTAGAACTAGGTGTGTGAACTAAGAGTGGATCGGCAAAAACAAACACAACAGAATCATCATACAAAGATAGATGTACCATCAAACATGGGTGATGATATGAGCCTGTTAAGCAGCCACAACTCCTGGACTCCTTGTAATCATTACTGTCCACAAAGCTCTCTTGTCTCTCTGACAGAAAAGCATGATCAGGATTAAAGTCATGTGACAGGACAATGATTTGAAGCACACCACACCTAAATCTGAGATACTATGCCTGGAAATTACTTGCTCAAAATCTATACCTCCACCCAATGGTAGCAGTTCTGCTGAAAGTTACAAAGGCTTCAAGATTGAGCTTCAGCCACTACCTGATGATCAACTCCTTCTTGCTTCATGTGCCCTTGATGCCCCAAGTTGAACCTAAGGATTGTTTTAGGCACGTTCAGGCATATAACGCCTTTGAGGTATGCTTCCCAGATATCTAGTAGTGTTGAATTAGGCTACTCGGTGTTTCAGAAAAAGACAAATTCATATTTGACTTGCAGTCGTTACAACTTCCTGTCTGAAGTGGGAAAAGTCCACATGACTAAGCAAGTTTCTGTTTTCTTTGACAGTGTTGTCTCTTGTTGTCAGATTTGCATGACTAATCGCACTAGAACTAAATTTGTTTGTCTCTAAGCTTTTTTTGGGCCTTTCACTCATCAATTCACATGTGCAAAGTATCCATCAGCGGTGCCCTGCTAAACTGAACTGAAAAGAAGTAATTGTTCAGGCCTAGCACATGGCAGAGAAGCTACTTGGTCAGTATACAGGAGCAGTCTTGTTATTTGAAAGGTAATAGGATTTAAAAAAGGATTAGTGTGTTGTTTGAGTTCAGCATACAGTAGGGCAGGTGTGAATGTTCTACTAAACACCTTTTAGGGACACCTTGGTAACACAAGTTCTCTTTTACTTTTGGGAACATTTAGCGAGTAAAGCTGCGCCCCGTGTATTGCCAATATGTCTAAGTAGAACAGCTTATTCACTTTATTGTAAAATGAAGTGTGACTGTGGGAGAGCAGATTAAAGAACTTCCTCATTGCCTCATTTCAACTATGCCTCGTGAGGCCCCAGGTTTTGCAATCTAATCTGTTAACGGAGACTGCTTTGGGTCTTACATCCTTGTTTTGTACAACATATTTGCTAACCAGTTGCACAGTACTGACTGCCTTTATGTTTAGAGAGCCTGGGTTTTAAAGCCTCTGTTTGCAAAGTGTTACAAGTTCTAGAGGTCAGTGGATCAGGAGGAGATCCCCATCCATCAAAGCTTGCTCTTTAATTAGACACAGTCCTCGGCTCTGACTGTCCTTCTCCTTTGGATAATCCTTTGAAATTGTGTGACAGGCTCTATGATCTTGCCTTATAGCTCCACAGCGTGTACACATCTGTCGTTGTTTTAAAGATGCATGGAAGGATTACAAAGTTGGTTTTTATTTTGATAAAATATAGATGTGAGCTTTAACCAGATCTTTGAATTAACATCCATTGAATGCCAACATCAGACTATGTGATTTGAGCCTGATAATTGCCCGACGCAACAGACATGGTGTTACCTACGAGGCATAGACTGAACATAGGCATGAGGTCTGACCATTTTACTTTTTTACATTTGTCATACTGGAGAGTAACGGATGCTGCCTAGTGCTAAGAATCAAAAGATTTAGTATTGTCTTGGTTCACTACTGTATATTAAGGTTGTATGTATGTTAGGATGGTTACAATGTTTTGGCGACCAAAGCATTAGAACCATCTCCTAATAAACTACACTGTACTGTACACTGCAGCACTCTCTGTGACCTCAGCAATAAATGTACAGTAGAATGTTGCCTTGTTGACAGCTTCTACTTAAAACTTGAGGACCGTCCAAATGTACAGAACCTAATGAATGCCCAGTTGCTGAAATCACTATGTACTGTATGATGTAATCATTTGGCTCTATTGTGTCTTTCTAATTCATGAAAAAGCTTCAAACATTTGGCATCAGCTAACACAGAGTTCATGTTGGTCTGTTGTACGTCATAAGACTTCACAGTTAATTTGACAATACCGGGTTCTTCATACATAACCCACATTACCACCACGTCGCAGGATCCTGCCATTATACTGTGTGGGTTAAAACTTTAAAGCACGTTTCGTCCACAACACAATCGGTGACTTCATAGCAGGTGTTTTCCATTAGCTGTCAAACAGGGTCCACATGTTGCTGCAGCTGAGCTTGCCTGGGCTGGCGAAATCTCCACTTATCTACAGAGTATTGTGTTACTTTACTACAGCAGCCAGCTGTATTGGAATACAACAGGTGAGGTTAAAAGCAGTTTCTTTAAGTTTTCAATGGTTGATATTTGCAGTACCTCCTCATTTTCTGGGTTGTGTGCCTCTATTTTGGACCTATTGTACTGCTGACGTCAATCTGGTTAACTTGTCCTGTTCTTAAGCCTTTTATAAAATCAACTCAGTTGCCACATGAGTAAGGGCCAAGAGGGTTTGATCCAGGTCAGCAGAGATCCTAAAGAGACTAATCCTTTCAGAATGCTGTGTAGGGGCTAGTTAGTGAAGTGCTGACCTTTTTACACAAAATGTCCTGTAGTTATATCGATCACTTCTCTGTTTGATGTTGATTGAATGCCGACTTTCAGGTTGTGCAGCAGTGGCCAAAAATCTGTATAGAATTCTGTTTAGTCATTTTTCTTCATTTTGCCAAAACCTGTTGTTAATCTAGCAAAAATTGGAAGCTACTTAGTTTTCAGGCCCCAGGTTGAGTTAGATGGACTTGTGATTGATACAAATTTGGTATTTCTTTCTATAATTTGCTTTCTCAAGCTGAATATTGGCCTCTGTGCTGAATCTTGATGGTGTTCCACTGTAAAGTTTATAACAACTAGTGATCTTCTTCAGATGAATATAGTAAAAAAAAACATACAAGGTTATGCTTGTCCTTACTGTATATTCAAACGATACGAAACCTATCTCACAGAAACCACAACCTTTTTAAACCACAGTTTAATTTAAACCAGGGGAGCCAACAAATGGTCACAGTCCTCTTCTTTCGCTATTTGGCTGTAGGGATGGCTGTTAGCAATGGGAAGGAAAGCCAGATCTTGCAGCAGGGAATCCAAATCTGTTCACAAGTGTTAAATCATTTGACAGTGACTGCAGTGCCAGCTGTAAACTGTCTCAGCTGGATCCAGACAATCTGGAAGCAAAATACATCACACATATGATTGGGGCCAGCGTGAGTCATCTCATTTACTGGAAGGTTTCAGTTCTTGTCATTATGACATGTTGGCCCCCTCTTCACAAAGCTTTGTTGAGACAGAGATGGCTCTGGGCCATCTAACATATCTGTTATAAAGCCAATGTCCTGCTGTCTGAACCACAGCGGGCCAGAGACTGGACATTTAACTGCCCATTGTGCAGCACATGCTTTCTCTCATGTTGAGTCAGCCTAGCTTCATACAACAGCTACTAGGGGGGAACCCTGAGACTCTGTTACACAAACCTCTCCAACCCCCAGAGTGACACACACACACACACACATGCACACACATGCACACACTACCTCCTGCTTCCACCCCCACCTATTGTTCAGACACCTCCCCTCTAGCTATGGGACAGGGAAGATGGAGAAAGATCAGGCTTTAGTGCTACTGTACAGCATCTAGCCAGGCTTCCACATTAACTGTACAGAAAGACACACACTCGCACACATAAATCCATCCTGCAGTGTTGCAGCCATGTGAAGTGGTCCGGGTAATGAAACCTTTGCTGTGGTTCCTTTGTTCCCCCTTAGATGAATAGAGAACAGGACTTGATAGAGTGAGTGTCCTTCTGTTTTATTAACCACAGTTTAATCCGATGTTTTATTAATGGGGCTCTCCTCCTGCGTAGTCATGGTTATTAGCGTTTTCATGTTTTTAGAGATCCGATATTGGGTTGTTTTGACATTTCCTGTGATTTATAATTTTGGTTGTTAATTTTTTTTGTTAGTGGCTGAGGGCAGAATTTTGATTGTAGGTTAATTAGGGCTGTAACTATTTTAATCCATAGCTAACAAGTATCACGAGATTGTTTTTGGTATGTATGATTACCTGTTTTAAAATGTTAAAAATATAAAACAATGTACATTGCAGTATGAAAGAACATCTTTTGTCCAGTTCCCTAAATACTTACTTTATTTTGTCTACTGAGATGATTTAACCAAGAAATTTGATACAACACGTGATAAACACATTTGACATCACAAACCAAACAATACTCGGTTATTGTTTTTTTTTTCTTCCTTTTTAATTTTTCATTTTCTTGCAAAATAAAAGCCCCCTAACAAAGAGAGGAAGTACCTCCTCATCCTCCAGGCCAGCCTTCCAACAGCAATCAATAAACAGCCATTGGGCTGTCTGCCATTGACAGGCTGTCTCATTTGGCTGCCAGTGAAAGCTCAGTGCTAATGGTGCTTTTTGGAATCTCGGCAGCTCTATAAACAATCTATGGAGGCTTGGTTGTGTCTGCTGCATGCTTACAATTCTTTTATCTAGCACACTGCCTGGTGCAGAGTTTAAATGACACATATCTGTGTAGAGGAGAGGTTATGAGGATAAATGGGTCAATACCAGCCACAGAGAGATCATTATGGGACAGGGGAGCTGGGGAGAGTCAGTTAAATTAAAAAAAGGCAAGTGTTTAAAGGCTTTATCTTATTAACAGGACTGTTTTAATGTCATATATCAATATATTCAACAGTTTTGCATCTATAAACGATAAGCTACTTTGTACCTTGTAAGATATTTTTATTCAATTTCTGATAATCGTATAAATAATTGAATTTAAATTTTTAAAGTTAAAGCAAACTGACATTTGGAAATTTGAGCGGTACCAAAGAAGTCAGTCTATGTGTTTTTTGGAAATGGAAATGTTGGATCAAGATGATTATTCAGTTTTAATTGGACTGGCTTTGCAACAGTCTTCAAGGTGAATGACTATGGCCTACATACTTAAACTGGGTAAACTGAAAGTGGGGAGTAGCCAGTGATGGCTATTTTTTGACATGCTCACCAAGTTTGTTATCAAAAGTGGACAAGCACTGGCTTTAAAACGGTTCTGTCACAGTGGAGTGGGTTGTTCACTCAGTGCTGGTTGGTAATTACAGGCTGGTGGTTTTAGAAAGCATGACTGATGCTGTCACATGGCTCAGGGGCACATAAAGCATCAATCACAGATGTTCATACTGTATGATGCTGCTGTTATTGGGGTTACTTTATTTTAGGTTGGAATTTGAACAGACAAACACAAGATGCTCTTGATTTGCATCAGTAGAATTATGGAATTTGGCTTGTTACTTGCTGAGGTCAGAGGTCAGGATATTTATGTCTTCTTTTTTTGCTTCTTTTCTGTTTTAAACTTGTGGATTGTAAGTTTGTGTAAGTACATGTTTTTGTGAAGACACTTTGAACTAACATTGGGTCACTTTTGTCTTTTCAGATCTGTCTAAGAACCGTCTGTGTGATCTTCCTGAGGACCTCTGTCAGTTCATCTCTCTAGAGACACTGAGCCTTTACCACAATGGCATGCGTTCCTTGTCCTCCAGCCTGGCTAACCTCCAGGCCCTCACCTACCTCAACCTCAGGTACCTCAGCACAGCATTCTTGCTCTTACACGACAGGCCAATAGTTTTTAATTATGCCATGTTCAATGCACTTGGTTTGTTATTTCACATGGACTATATATGCCAATTTAATTAATCCTTTTTCTATTTATTTATTTTTTAGTAATTGATTGGCAGGGATTACTGCCTGAGATTAATGGGAAAATGTTGTGCATAATTGGTAACAGCCCAAAAAACTATTAATTAAAGATTATCCTGTTGCTGAGCAGCATTAAACATGTCAGTCATGTTCAGCGCTACTAACCAGGGCCTATAATTGTAGTCACTGATACATAAAACCTGCTAGTGTTTAAAGACAGTCAACACAGCTGTAGTTTTAAAGCTGTATTTGATCTTCAGTGTTTATGTTGAAGATACGAAGATCTCCAAATCCTCTTCAAACCATCTTACAATAACACAACCACACTCGCACTCCTCTCTGTCCACACTGTAATCCTACTGTTGCTAGGAAACCTGAGAAACCCTTCCAGGTGGCCCCACAGGCAACAAAAGTATGTAGTAGGCTGTAAACAAACGAAGCATATCATATAGCAAAATATTGTGTGTCACTCTTTAAGCAAGTGGAAGCCACCAAACTAGCACAAGGCAAAGGTGGATAACTCTGGAATGACATCACTCTGTTTGTGCTTGTCTTCGCAGCCGAAATCTTCTGTCCAGTTTACCCCCGTCTGTGTTCCAGCTTCCTCTGCTGCGAGTGCTTATCGTCAGCAACAACAAGTTGTCTACACTGCCCTCCTCTATATACTCCCTCACACACCTCCGACAGCTGGTATGGCACACACACACTTGTGTCTATCATCAACTGCTCCCATCTGTGCTCTAATTCACTGTCTCTCGGCAACAGTAGATTTCCATGGTGATACAATGAAGAGAAGTCAAATTACACCAGTGTAGTTTGCTAAAGATATATGCTCGTAGAACATGTTTAAAGCAGGAACTCCATTTCGGTTGTAATAAAACAGGTCATTATTTCAAATCTTCAGCCTTTGGTTTACTCCCTTATCCTTCTTCTCTGTCAGGACGTAAGCTGTAATGAGCTGCAGTGTTTGCCTGCAGAGCTCGGTCATCTAGAGTGTCTGAGGGACCTAAACCTGAGGAGAAACCAGCTCAACACTCTGCCTGAAGGTACAGTCATGCTTGACCTGACCACTGACCTCCTTTAAATCCCATAAAATGTTCATTATCCCAGAGTCATTCATTAGACCTTTCACTTAATGTGTAAAACTAAAAAGAACGATAATGGGGTAAAACAGGGCTCGACATTATCTATTACCCACTTACCTACTTTTTTACTTAAACAGACTGTGTAGCTGTTAAAGTTATTTTGTGTATTGCATCTTAAATCTAAGAAAATCCTGGTGTACCTTCTGCTGGAGGCAGGCACTCCCACATACTCCTAAACCACCCTCTCTTTACCAGCAGTCAATCACATAAGCAGCAGAGAAATGAGGGCAGATAGTGTTTGAATGATATTCAGCTTTTTTGTTTGTCTGTGTTTTTAAGCTTCATCCATTGATTAATGTGAGAAGATTGCATATACGTTTAAATGCATTCCTTGATTAGACAACATGTCTGGAAAAAAAACAAGAATTTTAGGCCCAAATATTTTCCTGGATATAAAAGAACATTAAAAACATCCAGGACTTTAGCTTTTCTAAGCAGGCATAAAGTAGGCTAATAAACAGGCAACCACAGCTTCCCATCATCTGATGGGCAAAGGAAAAACATAGCCCTAAGGAAAGCATATATACAATAAAGCTAACTAGGATTTACTGTATCTGATAAAAGTAAACAAGATTTTTAGTTAAGAGTACCTAAGAATTTAAATATGACTGTATACACTACTGAAGTACAGACCCAAAACAACAGCATTCTAATTAAAGCCACTCTTCTCTGTGCCTCTCACACACACACACACACACACACAGAAATATCGGAGCTCCCTCTTGTTCGACTCGATGTGTCCTGCAATCGAATTTCCCACGTGCCCTTGTGCTACCGCAATCTCCGGCATCTCCAGAGCATCTCGCTGGACAACAACCCGCTGCAAATGCCGCCGGCACAGATCTGCTCCAAGGGGAAATACCACATCTTCAAGTACCTCAACATGGAGGCCTGCAAGAGGAGCCAGGAGGAGCTGGAGAGACACCTGAGACCCACTGGATTTAACAGCTGGTGAGGCGGGAGGGAAAAAGGAAGTAGAATGAAGTATTAAGGGAGGAGGGAGCTTGTACTTGGCAGTGCATCACTTTAGTTAGTTTTTTTTTATTTTACAAGAACAATAGCCTCACTGTAGTGCCTAAATACTCTTTGGATATTGTGACAGCTAATAGCTACACTGTACATTGATCATTTTTGGAAACAAATATTTTTGCCTTCAAACCATCTACTTGGTGACTACGTGAAACAGAAATATTTTCAAGGAGTGACTAATGTATTCTAAAAGGTGAAGGGAAGTGAGTTGATCAAATATTTATAAACCTAAATGGGCCCTTTTAGCAGCCTTGTAAACCATTTCCAAGAAATAGACAGGACCAAGGACATAGATTAGAGTATATCTGGCAGAAAACACACACACAGAAATCTGGAGTCACTGCTCCTTAGACCAATGATTTCTGCTCATTAGAAAAGCGTTGTGTACTTAACAGTGTGCTTGTTTTAAAGTTGTCCTAATTGTGTTCTCTATGTGTTTCTCTGCAGTCTGTCAGACCAGGAGCTGTTTACAAGTCAGTTTGGAGGCCTGGACTCTGGTTTTAACAGTGTGGACAGCGGTAGCAAACGGTGGTCTGGGAATGAGGTAAATTGTAAAGAATTTATTTAATGAGAATGGACAGAGAGCAATGAACAAAAAATATTGTATCTAAAAAATGTTCAAATTTTACGTACTGTATGACTTTCCAAAAACATCATAGGTAAGTATTATGCCAGAATAGCTGTGTGTTTAGTGGGTGGATTCACTAGGTACAGCAAAGATGCTTCTGATCAGTGACTGTCTGTGTCTAGTCAGCGGATGACTTCTCTGAGCGTTCCCTCCGCATGGCTGAGATCAGCAGAGACCAGAGGAACCTGGAGGAGGAGGTAGAGGAGGATGGATCTCCTCTCAAAGTTAATAAAGGCAAAACAAATGTTTTCAAAGTCTTGCATGCAAAAACATACATTAACATGTGTCTATGTGATGAATGGAAACATAAACATTCTTCCGCTGTCACAGTGAATGGAGAGGCTGAGCAGGTGGACTTCATAGACAGCAGTGTGATGGAGGAGGAGGAGGAGGAGATGAGGATGGATCTACCCACACCTCCTCTCACAGCACCTTCACTGGTACAGAGAGCTGGTCACAGATTGTGGCGCATCCTGTTGTTCAACATCTCATTGTGAAGAAGCTAATGACCGTTGTGTTTTCAGGAGCAGAAGGAGAAACCATCTGTGTCCCAGTCTCAGGACTCAACAAAGCACAGGTTGGTATCACAGGAAGGCAATGTTAGTGTGAAATTCAGGTACAAAAAAAATGGATGAGCTACTTTACATCTGACTAGAGGACACCAAAAAAGGTAGTTTGTGTTAGGTAGACAGTAGAAAGTTATCAGAGAAGAACAAGAAAAAACTGAGGGTTGCAAATTGCATCTGAATGAATCAGTAATGCCTGAGACCAGGTGAGATCAGCGTGGACTTGTTTGTTTCAAGATGCTCAACTCGAAACCCGAAGAGAAACACCTTATAGTCATATAGTGGACAGGTGAGGCTTTGGACTTGTGCTGCAGCAATAGCACCTGGAGTCAACAATAAACAATGAACTTTTTCATATTATATGTTAGCTTACATTAGCTGAACATTAGCCATAATAAACACGACCGCATCCTTTAAATGCCTCCCAGAGGATGGTTAGCCTTGCAGCATAAGTTAAGGGAACGTTAGCAGGACACCTGAGCCAAACCGTATAGCCGGTATAACGTATAGCCGCTGCCTATGGCTTTGGAAGCTAAATTATTGTTTACTTTCGACCACACCCCACACAGCGAGATGTGCTCTGCTGTCATTGCGGCCCAGCTTGCACAGAGCTGGGGTTTCGCAGGGCACTGGCTTGAGAGTTGGCAGGGCAGCTCATGTATTGGGTTGAAGTATCCTCCCTAAACACAGTGAGATTTAAGATGAACCTGGACAGGTTTGCTGGTGATCTGAGCAAGGAGAGAATGGTGCGAGTTAGGCAGTGATAGAGGAGGTTGACAGTAAATGCTTTAGTTTACTATAACACTATTGCTACAGTGGCCTGACCTCCTTTATTTGCAGTACTTATGCTAAGATATTGGGCTGAATTTGATTAGCGCTTGCATATCACTGTTGACTGGGACCACTGTGAGCTGTGAGTGGGTTTCTCAGTCTCGGACAGAGCAGCTCTTGTAACTTTTTCTCTGTGTTCCTGCCTTATTTTACAAGGTCACTGCACAGGCTGTTAGAGGAGCTGGGAAAAGTCAACAGCCTGTAGTTGACATTAGGCACAGAGCTGAGTTTCCCTGCAGCATGTGCAGTTGTGCTGTGAGTAGCAGCAGCCACAGTCATGCTCCCTGCTGTGCCACGGCCCAACAGGTAGCTTTTATTACGCTTCTCTGTGGCTGCATGCTAATGCAGGACAGTGGCTCACTTGTGTCGGCCCATTGGAACAGCAAGCATTTGAGTTGTATCAATTGTGCAGGCATTTATCTGTCACTAAAGCGAGTCCACGCTGATTTTAAGATTTGACATCTGGCTTAGCTGTTGCATGAGTTGCATCAGTGAAGGGCTGAAAAAGGCGTTCGACAGTGAGGCTGCAGCTGAGACAAACGGATGTTCGAAGCTTGACTCCAACACTTCCTCTGGGAAATCTAAAAATAGAAGACAAAGACCTAAAATGGAAAATCAACAGTGTTTCTAAAGGTTGTGATTTTTTTCACTGTTTATAAATGGTTTCCACATTTCAAATTGACTTCAACAGGCTTACTATAATCTGCTATAAAACCTAATTATTTGAATCTGCTAACACAGCAAGTATGATAAACACATCACACGTACCATATAATACGGCTGCAGCGTATCTGTAGGGATTTCACCAAATTTGGTTCATGGTGTATTTGGTTTGCCTCACATGCTTTCATTTGTTGGTGCATTTCATAACACATGTTGCTGTTTTTGTGACTCAACCAGTGGAGCTGCAGTAACGGCGGCTGTGCTACAGGTGAACCCTTCTGAATAATGTTCTGTTTCCCCTGTAAAAGGCCCAGTATTCTTACGGAAGTGTGCCCCTCGACTTCAACCTCCTCGTTGCCGCTGTCGCCGTCCAGCCCCTCTCTGGAGGAGCGTAAACGACCTGGCACCCTGCTCATATGGCAGGAGAGAGAGCGACTGCAGCAGCAGCAGAGAGAGAAGGCCAAGTAAACACACACTCACACACTCACCGACTGGTGTCGAAATGTTAGCGCTGAACATGTAGAACGTAAAGCACTGAATTCCTCGTGCTCGAGAGGAGGAAGCGTTTGATTAGCTCGCAACACTGAATGAATGTGTGTAGGATGATGGGATTTTATTTCATTGACTCTCTGTCATGTTTAATTATACGCTCTCCATGTTCAAACTCTTAATTTTGCAGTCTGCTAAAGTCATCCACCAAAACAGGAAGTCATGTGGCCAGTGCCCCTCAGACAGGAAGTGTCTCAGCGTAAGTAAAAGACGAGAAAGTAAACAGCAGAAACGCACTTGACACAGAATTTGATTACACAATTCACTAATCTTTACACCGTCTGTATGTACTGATGTATATTAGAGGGGTTTTTGAGGGTGGAGGTGTTGTGTGTGTATGTGGTGAATAAGCCTGGTGTGCGTCTCCCCCTAGTGGCACCTCTCCAGAGAACAACACCCATGCAGGCCTGCGACAGAGATGCGCAGTGAGTGGTTCTGAACTAATGGACACACCTGCAGAGTGTTTTATTGTTTCAAGTCTAAGTTGTTCTTGTGTTTCCTAGAGTGTGGACCAGATGAGCACAGGGTCTCCTTCAGTACTCCTACATCGCTCCAGCAGCAGAACAGGTACACACACATAGTTCATGAATGGCTACTTACAAAATATTTTAACTGTTTTCTCAATATGAACACACGAAATGTGAAAAATGAAAAATTTTGATCTTTGAAAACGTTCTTATGACCCATTTTCCAAGCTGTAGAGCACACCCAAATTTAAGCTGCACCCATTAGATTTTAATTTTAAATAGACTGCACCTGTCTATAAGCCACAGGTGTTCACGTTGTAACATGAGGTAATGAATGCTTTGACTATCGCATAACAATAAGCTTTCAGTCGGATCTGCACAGTGTAAACATGATTGGAGGCATGAAGCCCGGAAGCCAGTAAAATTCACAATTAAGCTGCATGGTTAAAAGCGCATGAAAAAAGTAGCATCTTATATTCTGGAAATTACGGTACTGTAACATTTCCTGCTTGGAACTGTGCACTCTGTACACAGGGCTTCTGTACATCCGGAGGACTAATTCAGTTCTCATTCAAGAACTGAAGTCCGTGAGTGCATTTTCAGAGCGAGCACACACTCTACCACAGGTTTAGCACACGCCCACTCAAAATGTCACCGCTGTCCTAAATGACCAGAACCGTCCTACTGCTGCATTCAGTCCAACAGCTGAACTACTGTACTGTGTTAAGAAGTGCTGTCTATGTTCTCGTCAGATGTCCCGTCCTCGCCAAAGACGTCTCCTCCACCGGGCCAGGTTCAGAAACCCAGCAGCTTCCTGTTCCGCGTGCCCTCCCGCAGCAATGCCAAACCCACAGGTACAGCCCCAACGCACACACAACGCACACTTTGCATGTTCATTCGCAGCCTCAGTGATCCTGCAGCGCGCCGTGATTGCTTTGCTGTTTGCCAGGACCAATGTTTACTCTGGGCGAGTCTGGGAGAAGTGAGTCCCGAACAACTCTGCGCTCTCCGAAAGAAGAGAGGCTGGATGTCGCACAACTACGCAAGGTAAAGCACAACACCAGGTTTGAACTAATGAAGTGAAATGTAGGTCAGACTGGAAGAATTTGTTGTTTCTCTGATTTGAGGACATGTGTGAACCTTAAGTGTTTCTGGTGATACTTGACTAAATGTCATATGTTTATTATTACTTCTCCCACGCAGCGTCAACACACAGTACATTTATTGAAAGCTATTTAGGACCATCTGTGCCTAATAAATCCCAATGAATTATCACATTCAAAACATGACTAAGTGGTTGATGGAGTGTGGGAGGTTGTTTTCTTCTTTTCATGTCTCCAAACCTTTTCAAGCTGAAAACCCTCCACATCTTATCCTGCGGCATTAGGATGCCAGCGCTTGTGAAATCCACACTTTGGCAAATAGCCATTATAATCATCCTGGCTTTGAACTTACGCTGTCTATCCTTAGAATCTGGAGTCTCGGCTGAAGGTCAGTTTACCGGAGGATCTGGGCGAAGGCTTATCCGACGGCACCATCCTCTGCCAGCTGGCCAATCAGATACGACCACGCTCCGTGTCAATCATTCACATTCCCTCCCCGGCAGTGGTGAGTCTGAGTCTGGCTGCTAAATGATTAGTCACTGGATGTTGTTTCTCCTGGGTCTGGTACTTTGGGATGAATGATCTAATTGCTCATGTTACATTAGTGACCGCTGCACCGTCTCAAGTCCACATTGAGGGTGTGTGATAACCTGTTGGTCGCTTCTTCTTCCTACACCCTCACTTCACATCCTGCATCTGATTAATGGTACAGAGGCAGCTTTAAGTCTAAGTGAAGCTTTGACGACTTAGACTCTTCAGACCAAAAGACAGTTTTCCACTAATCTAATGTGTTTTTTTTTTGTTATTCTTGGTTGAACAAGTCAAGGATAAAAACCAGGATGTCTGTAAAATCCTGCCTAAACAATTATTCTGCTATTATCCAAGAGCTGACCAGAAATCAACCCCGAAGTATTTTCAAGTCATTTTTACTTAATAAACATAACTCTACATATTGTTGTTGTTTGTCTGTTTTGTTTTCAGCCCAAACTTAGTGCAGCGAAGTGTCGACTCAATGTGGAAAACTTCATTTCTGCTTGTCGCAGGCTGGGAGTCCCTGAGGTAAATCCATGTCTAAATATGCTCCCGTTACTGCTCTCCCGTTACCACTCCTGCACTCTTCAGATCGCTGGACCCGCTTAATTCCTCCGTGCTAAAAGCATCCAAAAACAAGAGTAAACAGTAGCCGGTTAAGTGAATATGAAATTTCCACGTGCTTTAAGCTCATTTGTGTTGCTGCATAATTCCTGCCTGTGTTGGGCTGATAATGGGTTGAAACCTTTGGTCCTGAATTGGGTTCGCCATTATCGGTCCAACCGTCTGCTCTGTGGAGTTCCACGCTCCCTCTCCTCTATGTCGTGTTTTTAACATAACAACTCCTCGTATTCTCCTCCCGTGTGTGTCCCGTCCAGACGGATGTGTGTGTGTGCTCTGATGTGCTGCTATGTAAGCTGCCCGCGGTGCTGCGCTGCGTGACGGCGCTGCTGGCCTCGGAGGGGTCCAACGCTCCGGGGGTCCCATCGCCTGGCCAGCCCTCTTCCTCGTCCTCCTCGTCCTCCTCGCTGCTGTCGTCAGACTTCCTGCTCTTCTACTGTGCCGTCATGGCCCTGCTCTACGTCCTTTACTGCTACCTGCTCACCTAGAGGAGGGGCACGCATGTAGTATATGCACATACTGAACACCCTGTGACGTGTCGGGCGGCTACAGCAGCCGCAAGCAGCCGCCCCCTCACTTATACTTGGACAGTGCTCTGCACTTTGCACGTGTCAGAGCTGTGTTTCAGCCGAGCACCTTTATGAACCGTAGATGCAGCTTGTTGTGTAGATGCTAGGAGGAACGGGGAAAGCAGTAAAGCGATGGAGAAACGCTGTGAGGGAGAGAGAAGAGAACAGTGAAATGCCTTAACCTCGCGGAGCCTTCACTAAAGCAGAGATGAGACTCATCTGGCGCGTCTGCTCTGAGACAAAAACAATCTCACTGGTTGATACACGAAGAGTTAAATCTCAGGTACCTGCTTTTTTTTTGGAGCTGTGTCGACCTGGTAAATCTAGTTCTGTGTTACCTTTGGTTTGGCGTCTGTCAAGTCCTGAGGGAAATCTTTGGCTGTTCAGTCGCTAATGAGTCCACTTTTGCAGCAAGCCGGGTCAGAGAGAGTGAGCCAAATGGTAAACCTGCAGCCCATCTTTTAGAAAAACCTCTGAGGAGGTTGTCACGCCATGGTTTTTAGTAGCCCTTTTCACATTCCACATAACTGATCCATTGGAATATAATGTGTGATTTATTGACTTTAGCAACAGGTATTTGCAGCTGATGCAGGGACTGTAGATCCAGCAGAAAGCTCTGTCACACCTTCCCAATATTAGTACAGTAAATGACACGGTTCACATGGTGCATAGTGTTTAATTATGGTGATAGCGATGAGACTGATAATAGTCTAAATGTCAGAACAACCAGGATGAACGTGAGCACAACTTTTAACCCGACCGCTGAGATTGTTTCTGCCACCAGAGCAGCTGTGAGTCAAACTCCAGGCAGGCGCCTCGTCCTAAAAGTCACCCGAGGCGGAGTTGTGAATGTCAATTTTTGACAATTTTCTATTTTTTTTATTATTTTTTTTTTTTTTATGTTGCGATAAATGCAAGTTAGTTGTCAGTAAGGAACCTGCACGTTTGGTAATGTTATTTCCTAGATGACATGAGAGTGGGACTGATGATTTAGTGCCTCGTATCGAACACTGACTGGTTTTTGTCTACATTAACTGTGAGCAGCAGGGGGCGATGTCGCTGCATCCGTCCCTCAGCAAAGCTTCATGCCTCCAGACCCACGGTACAAACCCCCCTTTGAGATTGTGTGCAAGTGTTTTTTGCCATTTGTCACTGGTCTTTTTTACCAGCTGATGTTTGTATAAATGTACACAGGTCATTAAATTATTGTTTTTTTTTTATTTATCTTTCTGTTTTTGTTATTTTTGTTTTTTGGTGAAACAGCAGAGGCTTCACTAAATTGGTTGAAAGCCTCAAAGCTTGGCGAAATCAATGTGTGCTTTTAAGCCATGCATACATGCAGGTGAGGAGCAATCGATATTCAATTATTCGGGATTAAAAACCATTGATTGCCTAAAAATTTCCTCATTTGTATCGGTAAAGAATTAATGTCTCAGCGGCTCCACGCTGAGCAGGGCTCTGCTGTTTGTACCACACGCTGTGTCTGGCTTGTTGCTCATTGAAGGTCAATGTCTGCAGCTAAACACTGATTGGAATCTGCCTACAAAAGCTTATTTGACTGATGTGGAGGTTTAAAAGCTATTAATGTTGCTCTGTCTGCTCTAAATGCATCTATAGTCTGAGGCCCCTGAACCAACATTTAAACTAGTTTCACCAACTTTTGGCTTTGTCTGTAGCCGTCTACAGTAGCTCTGAAGTGTTTGATATTAAAAGACATGAATTAAACAAAGTCAAGTCTGTTTTGCAAGTCATAAAAATACATAAGTAGTACAATAAATTTCATAGTACAACATTTTTATAAATGAGTAGAAAGCTTTTTACATCCAGCACATTTTCATAAATCCTAGAGTCTAGTCTCAGTTTCTCTCTATTCTCACTGAACACAACACCTTTTAAGATGAAATCAATGAAGTCTAATATTAATGAAATTTCAGCTTTCATCACATTTTAAAGCTATGAAATATGTGGTTAATGTTAAGCCCGTTGGGGAAAATCTCGAAGCCATTCTGTTGAGCTTATTTGGTTACAACTCGGCCGAGCTGCCGCTGGTTGTTTATATCCAGTTCCTTTCATGTCCACGTCTGCTGGTGTCCAGAGGTCAGGCGTCCGCTGTGTGAACCGCCGTGGCTCGAGTTTCTTGGCCTGCTGTTCAAATTAAACTTATGCTGTTTCAATTCAAATGTATATTTTATAAGTGAAACTGGATAAGCGCCACAAGGTAAATCTCTCTCTCTGGCTTAGACTAAGCTATATTCTTAAATATGTTAGTGGAACAGAAATACTGTTGTATTTTATATTTATGATACTCTTGTACTTTAAGAACCATTTGAGTTTATACAGTATAAATCTATATGTAACTCCTCCTTTCAGCTGTAAAGAAATGATTAAAAATAACATTTTGACCCTGTGCTGTTCGTTCGTTCGTTTGTCTGCTTGTCTGCTGTCGTGCTTTTGCTTTATCTGCTGAGAATTTACACAGGAGCAGGATATCTGCCGCCGGACGCCTTCATTTGCTACAAATCCTACTTCAGGTCATCGCACCTGCTTTATGTGGACCTGCTAATCAGCCAGTTTAGCCGTAATGAAGGACCTGGAAGGGAAGGTGTGCAGATATCCTGTCGTGCCTTCACTTTAACCTCTCCTCTTGCTCTTGTTTGTGCCGTCCAAACAGCAGGTTTGCCCTCATAGACTCCAGCCGCTGCGTGTTTGTGCAGGTGAGTGCGTTGGGCCGAGGTCGGAGCCGAGGCAGAACTCGGCCCGTGGGTTTGAGCCGCCCGCTGCTCCGACGCCCGGAACGCATCACAGCGTCGCGCTTGAGCAAATCACCCCAGGTTCAGTGAGTGTTAGTGATCGAGAGGCAGAAGTGGACGTGTTGTGTGTGAAGAGCTACTTGTGGGACGCTTCAGGGGTCACAGGACGACGTGATGGTCTGATGTCATGAATCCAGTCAGAGCTGCGTAAGGACTGTTATTATCAGGTCTGTGCACAGTTAGTACGTGAAACAAGTGTAAAACGTTTTACATTTACCAGGAAACCTGAGCACTGTTTTTAACCAGAAGTCCAACTTTGCGTCTTTATACTATACATTATCAAATCGGGAAAAGGACCATAAATTATTAGTTTCTTAGGATGTTCAGGCTTCGTTTGGCAGCAATCCTCTAGCTGAAAACCTCCTCCCGCTGACTTCAAGGGTTTTTAGCTCATGTGATGACATCTGGCAGCTCAAATTGAACCCTTCACACTCAGAATCCGTCTAGTTGACATCATCCGAATTTAAAAGAAAAAAGCATTCAATGTTGTAGGAAGGACGGCGAGCATTTGCCCATGGAGTCTTTTGATATTTACATGCAGGGATCACTGATAACTCATCATCGTCACAGAGCGTCCCCACCCTGAGTGCATCCTCGAGTTCCACGCTGACATCCAGTCTGTGGCCATTGTGTAGAAGCAGTGGAGGAAGTTGTGACACAATGGAACACACACCACTAGAGAGATGGATAGTTGATTTAGTGGTAGGTATAAACGTGATATATTAGGATTTATTGTCATCAAACAATGAGACATACGGATTGAGGCCATCTCCATATGCAAATGAGGTCACGTGACCGGGGCTCCGTCTGCCTGAACCGCAGGTAACGCGGGAGCCGAACGACGGCCGCGTCTCATTATGAGTCAGCTCAGGCGCCGCGTTCTCCATTAAACATCGAGGCGTCTCCGTCTTACGACGTTAGCGGGTGTTTGTCTTTCCTCGGATCCGCGTGGCCGCTCGCGCCGAAGGAAAGTGGATTCAACGCCTTTTCATTTGGGGCCGAGAGGCAATAAACGCCGGCGTGTGCGTGTTTGATATCCGCTTGACGCGAGCGCGGCACGGCACGTCGTGCCGCGGGGCGTCACTCATTCACGCACCGTGGACGGACCCCACGCCGGTCCCGAGCGGCCACGTGTTGACTGTGTGTCTCCGCCCGCAGGACTCGCTGTGCTCCCCGCAGCTCATCGTGGAGGACGAGGGCCTGAGCCGCCTGGCCCAGACCGTGCAGGTGCTGCTGGACCTGGCCGACGGCTCCCAGCGGACGTCCAGGCAGGACGGCGCCGCCGCCGCCGCCGCCGCAGCGCAGAGCTAGCGGCCGCTGAGGGGCTGCGGTCGAAGGACTCCAATGACTTTACAATCAGAGAAAACGCCCGTGTTCCATTTACATGTATGCTGTCGGTGAATAAATATGGAAATGACCTCGGAGTGTTTTCGTCTCTTTGTAGGAAACGTGACAGATGGAGGTTTATCCCGCTGGTGGTTCTGACTGAGACGAGCACGTGAGACCGGTGTCTTTTCTCGGTGCGATGACGCGTCTGTGCACGTGAAGCGCGTTCCCGGAACCGGCAGCCGCGTCTTTTATCCTTTAGTGCCGTTCTGCTAAAGAGGGTCAGGTGTGAGTGAGAGGACGCGACACCTTATTTACTGGGAGAAGACCACGTGTCTGCGGCTCATTATTTTAGGCCTCGTATTCAGATGTATTTTGGAACCGGCAGAACGCAGCTTTAATGTCTTTAACCCCGTGAAACGTGCGGCGACGCGTCCTGAATGAATACACGCTTGTGGATCTGCCGCTCGGTAACTGTTTAATCCATGGTAACAGAGCGGCTCGTGCGAACGGGGGCAAACGTGTGTGTGTGTGTGTGTGTGTGTGTGTGTGTGCCCGTCCAGGCTGCTGACATTATTTATATAAGGACACGGCAGTAAACACCTGCTGGTTATTGATCCACTGTGTGTGTCTGTTCAGTCACATCTGGACATCAGAACCAACTTTCCTGCTGATACTGAGCCCTGAACTCATCACGGACTGTTACCAGGTGTCTCAGATGCTGTGGTTTATGTTGAGAGGCCCAGACATGGAAACAGGCAGCATCATTAAGACAAGGGCTTACAGGCTCCTTATTATATGTCCTTCACATCAAGGCTGGGAGGAGCTGCCTTCACTTGCAGTATTAATCAGCCGGGCCTTTAATCACCAGCCAATTAGCGCTGGCTCTAATTGACTATCATCTTAATTGTTCTGTCACGCGACTGTCGGCCGCCTCGCTCCCTGATAATGAAGCATCATTCCCCTCACGTCTGGGGGGGCGTGGCCTCTCGCCGGCCACCACATTTAGAAGTGATAAAACGCCAGCTCATGCTCCTCTACTTTTCCGTGCGCTCCAGAAAGCTCGGATTCAAAATGCGTGTATTGATATGAAGAATGAAACGCAGTTCGTTACAGCGGTTTCTGAAGGCTCCGGCCAAACTACGGCTCCGTTACCGCGTGCAGGGCCTGTCCACGTCCATTAAAGTCCCCGCAGCGCTCGGGCCTGACTGCACGTCTGCTCGGCTCTGCTACAATGAGTCACCGCTGGGATTAAACACGACACTGTCCACATTAATGCAGTAGAACTCCTCAAAAAGTAAAGCGAGGGGAAACTTTATTAGGGAACAGTCTCAATATGTCCAAACCCACTTACTGGAGGAAGCGACGCGCCCCCTCTCATCTATCTGCCATCTTCCATAGACACCTCCTGGCTGAGCAGCTACAGACTTAGATGCTGAGGAACCTCCTTTGTAGCTTTTCTCCTCCTGTCCACTGACCTCCTCTGTACCCTTCTACACGTATCAGTCTTGTTGGGTTCTCTAAATACACACACTAGTTGTCGTTTTGTGTTCTGTAAAGTCTTTGACCTTTGACCTCTGTAAGGAGCCTTGAGACGACTACCGATGTGAATTGGCGCTGCATTAATAAGCTGCAGCCTCGCAGAGAGCTGGGCAGATGCCAGCTCACGCTTCCTGCCCGCTTCAATACAAAGACGTAGCAGCCACTCGTGGAGGTGTGAGTCTGACGGCTGCTGGACCCGAGGCAACAAACCCAGCGCAGCATCGCGACCGTGAACACGCGTGAGTCGTGTCTGCAGTAAATGGATCCGTCCATTCCAGCTGTGTCATCGGTGGACGGGACGGCAGCTGTGTGGATGCATGGAACCCGTGGGGGACTGTGTGACAGACCGACATGCAGCTCTCATGGGACGTCGACCTTTGACCCGCTGAAGCTCGTTAAGACACATTCAGCTCCGCACACATACTTCAGCATCAATAAAGCCAAACCACAGGAAGAGTGGGACCATCCCAGTCCAACTCGCCCAACTGGGAGGGACATGTTGTAATGAGTGGACAGCAGCAGGTCCACGGGTTATTGTGGTCCTGTGTTCTGTGCTGTGAACCTGTCATCAAGCCATTAACACTTAGCTCTGGAATCCAGAGTATGTACAGACCGATAGGGGTTAAATTTAACAAGGTACGATGTAATTAAAGGAAATGAACTGTCCCAGGGGTGGGAGCCATAAAGATGGTAACAGATGCAGATTCACTGCACCGTAGGCAGCGACGCTGAAACGCCAGCGTTCATCAGTTCACACGTTATAACAATGTGACTTTAAAAAAAGCCAAGATGCCGTTTAACGAGCTGAATGTGGGCTTTGTCGAGCACACGCGTCACCCGACTCTGCAGCCGCGCCGCTGCAGCGTGGGCACAATGAGTCCTGATGAAGCGCCCGGCGAGTCCCCGGGAACCGACGCCTCTGCAGACCCTCATAAGAGCTCATCACTCCCCGCGCGTCGCCTCCTTTAAGGTCCAAGTTCAGGTTCGCTCGCGACGTGAGTGGGACGCAGGCGGCGCGCGCTCGCAGCGGACCGGTCGTTAAGGTACAGTATGAGTGAGTCCGATGAGGAGCAGACTGACATCGCTGGACGACCGGGTCGGAACAGAACGGCGTAAACAAGCTGTGGGCCCAGTAAACGGCAAAGACGGAATGATGACACAGTCAAGTGACTGCTGCACATGAGGTGTTTGACCTCATGAGATCACAGCATCTGGGGTGAAATCCAGGCACGAGCGGAGACGCTAGGACGCGAGCTGACAGTCAAAGGTGGATGGAGCGTCCAACGCACGCGGCCGCGCGGAGCTGTGAAACCCGTCCAAAAAGCCCGGGGCCCGTCGGGTCGGCGCCGTCTCTGGCAGCAGCTCGTCGAGGAAGAGACTCTCCACGAACGTCTGGAGAAAATGAAAATGCCCTGAATTGTGTTTAAGACTTTTATTTGCACCAAACGGAGCTCCGATTCGTGCCGAGCGGCTGCAGGCTCCACACACAGCGAGCTGCCTCCCGGGCCTGAACCTCCACCCACAGCCCTTCACCACACACAGCACTCTGGTTGGAGCCACCAGTCCACGCGCAGGCAGCACTACATCACTGAAAGCATGACTCGGCGTCTGTGCAGTAGTAGCAGCCTTTAATTTATGTTCCATGACGCAGAATATATACAGCAGCTTCAGTTCTGTCACACCGCCTTCAGGTGAAGGTTCTGGTCCCGCCCACTTGTGTCACAGCCCTTTGAGTGGGGGCTAACCGAATATGGGAAATACACTTAAACCTCAGCAGCAGCTGCTGAGCGGCTCTGGCTGCCTGGCTGAAGAAGCTGCCTTTAAAACCCTATGGAGTCACTAAGTCTCACTTTGATGGTCACCCGTGGCTGTGGATGGGAGCAGCTGAGCCCATGTGAGCAACCTCCACAGTTGCTACTATGTAGTATGACATCATCACATTTTATCCTATGACACATTTTCATCTCATATGCTACTAGAGCACAGTATGCTACATGTCTGGTGCTGTGGCTCAGTGGAGTTGAGTTTTGCATCTGGAATTGGTGGTTCGAATCCCAAATCCCACCTTGTGTATATGGTTGTAGAGTGATCTGTGCTGCCGCCACATCAAACCTCAAGCCCTTTTATTGCAGATTTCACACTACTGTCATCTATTATGGCACTTTTTTTCAACACTACCTCAGTACTGTAAATGCAGTTGCACTCAGTATAAGAGATCAGTCATGCAATAAATATATATTTTAGTATTTTGTTTAAGCTGGTTCCGCTTTTTCAAGCTAAGCTAGCGGTTCCGCCTTTGTGTTACCTTTGTGCGGACGATGGGCAGAATCCACAATGAAACGATGCAATGGCGTATTTGGGGTTTTTAATTTTCGGGCTTTCTGGTAATCGAGCCAGTTCCACCAGCTCAAATACCCACCAGCCGTCAGTCTGTGCTGGGTCACTGACATTGTTTGACGTGTTCTGACACTGATTACGCGTTACGTTCGAGACTGTCATCTGCTTTTGTTTCATGCATGTCATTAGTGTTGTGAGGCTTTTCTTGGACTTCATGTCGCTTCCCCAAACAAGGCCTCGTACTCATCGCCTTGTTTTCTTATGTGTTCCACGTCGGATGCTAAGTGGCAGGTTCAACTTATTAGTCACGCTCTGTTCTCATCGAAGACGTGCATTGTTTGTAACCACGTTTTCCGTGCCCTGCGTTTAGCCTTGCTGTGTGTGCGCCAAGTTATACACATGTTGTGTTACCGCTCAGTTGTGTGTTGTTCATTGCCCAGTCATGTCATGTGTAGGATTCACTGCCATGTTTGCAGTAGGTTAGAATCACCGTTCGTGACCCCCAACACACACTTTTCAGACATACCTTCAGTGAGACTCGAACCCATGACTTTACTTTTATTGGTAGATCAATGCCACTGGACCAACTGCAGCACTGGGAATTAAGCAAAGAAATACTAACACTAAGTAGAGTTTACAAGGTGATGCATGCCAATATGCATTAGAACAACCTCAGGTTTGATGTTGTGGCTCACACATGCCCAAAGAGAGATTTGATGAAAGTCTAAAGTGTTATTAGTAACATGTGGTGAAAGGACCCTGGTGAAGTCATCACACAGCTTATTCAGCCTGACGTTTATTTGTCAGGCTTCAGTAAGTAAAAGGCTCCAATTCCAACAATATCGAGTCATTTTAGTTTTCCATGAATTATTTTACGAGTAACAGTTATCATTTCACACATAGTTTGATTGGAGTGAACAATCAAAAGATCAACCAGAAATAATAAAATCTTCTCTAATCCTCTCTGTCCCTTCACCCCAGCCTGGCGAGGTAGATGGTCACTGCTGTACAGTAAGTTATTACACATTTATGAATACATATTATAAATACATATTAGTACTAATCTATCAATAATCTATTGATTGGCTACAATTAAAAGTTCTTAAATCTTACACAGACCGACAATCTCTTAAACACTTCTGAACTGAACTGAGTTTATAAGTTAATTTAGGAGCTTTTGAATGTTCGTTTACATCCACATGTACTGTAAAGTCATTAAAGTAGTTCAGCTTTCTGTATGTTATTACTGTGTGTGTGTGTGTGTGTGTGTGTGTGTGTGTGTGTGTGTGTGTGTGTGTGTGTGTGTGTGTGTGTGTGTGTGTGTGTGTGTGAGAGAGAGAGTTTAAAGCATCAACTAAAGGCCAGGGAGACACATCTAAAAGGCAACTGTGCTCTGATGTGAGAGTCGAGCTCAGAAGCTTCTCATTTATTGGTGTCACTGCAGAGGCTACAACCTTGTACAGTGGAGGAGGCGGTGAAAATATGTGTAGCAGTTAGTTTTGCCTTTAGTTTGATCCACAGCTCAGAATCAGAACAACTATGTACAGCATTTTTTTTAACGGACATTTTGGTGTGTTCGGATAAAGTCTGAGCTGAACGTGTCTCCATCCGAAGACTCATAAATCAGAGACTGTGACTGGCAGCGACAGCTGCACCACATTCAGGCTCGTAGCCAGAAATCTGAATGGACAGGTGCTCTCGTTAAAAAAGTGGACCTTCACCTCAGGTCAGGTCTGAAAAGCAGGAATGTTACGCTGGAAAAAACAATAGTATCTATCAATTTCATTCAAAAGCAGCGAACCATTGCTGCGGGTGAAAAAAAAGTCCCCTTACTGCTGATCTGGACATTTGTAGATCTCTGTAGAAGCACAATGTAGGCATCAATTGACCGTGTGATCCTCAGAAGCAGCCGATAGGAATAATACTTGATCCTTGGTTAGCTCATCAAACGAGTCGCTCCAGCACCCAGAGGTGACAGCATGAGGCTGATGAGACAATTAAAAGCACGCTTCAGGGCTGAGCTGAGAACCTGCTGCACCGATGTGCCTCCTCTAATGACGAGGTCTCATCAATCGCCGGCTCGGTGCTCGGGCCTCACACCTTATCACAGAGATGTCAGCTGAGGTGAGGGGTAGGAAGACAAGCGACTCGGACTGCTTTATAAACCCCTGACTCCGTTTATGAGGCTATGAGGCTCCCCAAAGCTCGGGGAGAGACATTAAGCTATTGATTCATGGCCGCCGGTCCTAGAAAAACTCAGCTCTTTTTATTTGGATCACGTTGGCCGTGTGGCGCAGCATCCACCCCCAGCAGGCTTGTTTGGGCGTCGGGTGTCCTGCTAATGGCCCAGGAAAACGTCTACATCGATATTTCTCCCCATGAGGCCGATCCTGCTCGCTGCCCAGTAACGTTCCCCTCCAACTGTAGACTCTCCGAACGCACTAGTCTCCTGGGAGCCCGGCGCCGCCGCTCGCCGGTATCTCATTTCCAGCAGAGCGGAATCCATTTACAGCACGTGAGAGCGCCGACGATCCACCGTGGAACCCTTCGGACTTTTACCTCTGACGGGCGTAATGACATTAGCGTGACATCGTCGTGGGGCATAGTGAGAGCATTCATTTGTTTTTCCGAGGAAAATCAGTGCTCGGACGTGAGAGAGGAGCCAGAGTTTCAGCCGCAGCGCCTGAGAACACTGCAGCTCCTCTGACCATTCACCTGCTATGGAGAAAACACACACTCGGGTCAAATGCAGAAATGAGGTTACCTTGGTTGCAGCTGAGAGACTCCTGGGAGCAGCCACACACTCAGCTGACTGTTGGTCAAAACATAAAACGACACCTGGCGATCATTTGTAAAAATATTTTATATAACAATTCAAAAGTCATTACACACAGCCTAAGACATTCAAATTAACACGGATGACCAGGGTGTGTCCTGCCGGCCCCAAGCATCCATCAAGTGCTCCACCATGTAAACAGTGTTGAAAAGAAGCTGCTGCGTTTTTGGCTCTCTGCTCCTATAGGCATCTTCCTCCAGATTTGTATTTGAGACATTCCTTATATAATAAATTATAAAACCTAAAAGAATGGTGGAGCTGACTTATGGCAAACGTAAGGTAAGGTTATTTCAAGCGTTCGGGACACACCCAGGTATGAAAAGACCTCTTTGGCACGGAACATAAATCATAATATGACATAAAAAACAAACTGTAAACAAAAACGGTCATTACAAAATGCATTTTATACACAAACAGCATTAACAGATTAAAAAAGAACAAACAAGAATCCTAAAAAACTCATTTGGCAAATGTGACCGTCCCCCAGCGATAACACTTGTCTTAGTCTGCAAGGCCTCCGTGCAAAACCGCGTCGTCAGGGTTAATGTCGGCGAGCTGGGAGGAGCGGGGGGGACACAAGGGAACAGGGGGAGCAGGAGAAGGAGGATCAGGAGGAGAAGGAACAGAAAGAGGAGGTGGAACAGGAGAAGGATGAGCAGGAGGAGGGAGGAGGAGGAGGATCAGGGGTGGGGGCCAAAACAAAGCGAGAGCAGGGGCTGCGGTTTCATGGTGTCGTCCGAGGCCTGTTCGCTCTCTGGCATCTTCCTCCTCCTGGTGCTCGACAGCTCAGTGGTTCACCAGCCCAAGTGTCTTTAGTGCAAATAGGCTGTCAGCTCCGAGGGCGCGTGGAGGAGGGAGGGGGGCGAGGAGGAGGTCATTTTCGTGGCGAGGATGAGGCTGTGTGTGGTTTGGCTCCTGGGATGGGTCTGGAAGGAGCAGAGAGGGAGAGAAGACCGGACGGTTTAACTCGCGCACGGAACCTGAGAATAAGCCTGGAAACTAAGGTCAGAGCGAATTCCTCCATATCTGTGTCGTCAGGAGGACAAACAGGCCTGAAGCAGGGTCACACACACACACACCACACAACCAGAAACCAAATCAACTTCAGGAATTCATCGCAACAAAACTTTCCAGCACCGTACGAACGTGTGCGATCGCTTCAAATCCCGACGATCAGCAGCAGCAGATTGCTTTCCATGTTCAGCTGATTCCTTCTTTGAACATTAAGACAGCGGGGGATTTGTACGGCGGCTTGCGCTCTTCCCTCTCACCAGGTCTCTGCAGGAGTCACAGCAGCAGCTGGTGGAGGGCGTCGGATCCGCCGGATCTCCTGCGCAGAGACTCTGTGATCCCAGCGCTGGATTAAAGCAGGGGCGCTAACGATGGCGCCCGTGAATCAGCCACCGCCGGGTTTGCTGCGTTTGCCAGCGCACGAGGAGCGGCAGCGTCGGGCCGACGGCCGATGAAGGCCTGACTCAGTGCATTTCATGCTTTGTAAACCTGGGAGCATTTATGTGCTCACACACACTGAAAGCAAAGCTGATGGGAATGAAAGACAGGACGATAGCGAGGCCGTATTTCTCGCAGACGGACGCTTTTATAAGCTGCTCATAAAAAGCCTCTCGAACAAAACTGGATCTGGAAAAAAAAATCAAACAATTGCTGCTTTATGAAAAGCATTCTTCTAACGCCTGTAGATGCAGATGTGTGTGCGAAAAAAGCTGAGTCATAGCAACAGCATTATGGCTTTGGTAGGTAGATTCACCAGCAAAGAGCATTTTAAGTGGCTGAGCATGAACATCCTCCTACAGCATTGTGTGTGTGTGTGTGTGTGTGGCGTCTCCTGTCAGGCTGCAGCTGCACGCAGGAACATTTTATTAGCTGCATTACCGCCTGCAGCAGACAAGGATGAAATCTGCTTTAAGGGTCGGTAAACTAGCAGCGACCTCCCAAACCCCGAGCACAACGCACTCAACGCTGGGTGCTTTTAGGAGCCACAGAGACACAGCAGGGTGCCAGCCCAGGGGTGGTTTCATAAGCCCCACAGCCTCCTGTGGGCTCCCACCAGGGACACAGTCATCGTGATCTGAGCTGACTCAGCTTTAAACAGACCAAGAAGCAAAGTCATTTGGTTTTTAGATATACTCTGAGGAAAATGACCTTCGATGACTTTTAGGGCGTTTTATCGAGGCCTGCCTCATTGTTAGAAAACTCAGCGCAGCTCCTTTAGTTAACGTTCACATCGCTCCAAACCCACTTACACAGATCTCTGAGGAAGAGCAGAACCCATCAGCACAAGGTGATTGTGGATCAGCAGCATGTATTAAAAACGCTGACTATTTATAACTCAAAACTACATTTCTTGCAACAGTGTCCACAAAAGGCTGCTGATGATAGAGGTTTGTCTCAATAAACGGGTTTGAACGACCTATGACCCATTTAACTTTCCTTATTACCTGCACAGCTCATGATTCTCTGACAGGAAGCTTCACACCCACCTGATCACTCTGAGAGGGGGGACAGCTGAGACTTTGCCCACAGGCTTGGGTCCCACGGTCGGAGGCATCATGACCAGCAGGCCCGTCGAGGGTTTGGAGCCCATGCTCCGGGCCGGGCTCACCGTGGGCGAGGCTCCTCTGGCCGGGCTGAGGGGGAGGGGCCTCTGAGGTGGGAACGGGGACGGTCCAGGCTGTAGCTCAGACACCAACTACAAAAGAATGGAATCATCAGTCACACTTGGATTTCTCTCGACATTCAGATGCATGGAACTCGTGAAAAAGCAAGATGACATTCAAAAGTCGAACTAATTCGAAGGCGGTTTACACTTCACAGAGGAGCCGTGACGGATGGATCGATGCCACAGCAATCAGATAAAACACACGCCGCAGTTTTGTTTATTATTTCTTTAGGGTTCAGAAGAAATCTTTGCAATTCATCTGAAAAGTGCTCTGATGCGGAGTCCAACAGTTTTCTCATTAGCGCCGTGTACGCGGCATTAGCTCTGAATTACATCTACGAATTAGGCCTTCAGCGGGGGCTGTGAGCGCTGTCAGCCACCGAGACCCGCGCTCCACCGTGCTAATGGGATCCTACGGTGAGCTGTGGGCCCAGCACAACCTCACCCACAGCTCCCAGCTATGGGTCTCAGCTCACTTCCACAATCATACGTCAGCAAAAGCAGCTATTAGCATGTATTTAAGCTAAGAGGTCAAAGGTTTGATGGGAGTCTTACCAGCGGAGGCCTGGTCGGGTTGAGGGGCAGGGGTTTCTTGGGCGGGCTCAGCTTCTGAGCGGCTGGTGGGTATTTAGCCGGCGCCGCCGGCGGCTTCCCGTGCGGCAGCGGTGGGCGTGTCGCCGCCACCACGCCCCGGGGGCTGCTCTGGGCGGCTGGGGCGGGCCGCAGAGGGCGCACCACGTTGACCGGCTGGGTGCCATTGGACACCGGGCCGGGCCTGAGGGGCAGGACCTCTTTGCTGGTGTGAGGAAGCTACAGGACAAAGAAGAAGCATTTGGTTGAAAAGAGGTAAAGCGTTGCCAGCACGTTACATTCTTATTACAGTAATTACACTTTTTACAAGGACGCTGATTTCATTTTTTTGTCCTTTTCCTCATTCTTGCCCTTTTTTGGACCTCTTGCATCGCTTTCCCTGACAAGACAAACACTAACCCACCCAATTACACAAACACTACAAAAAGCAGACGGGAACATGATGAAACGACGCTGAAGGCGCGGTGAACCCGGTTGTTGTGGACGTGGGAGGATGCAGACGGGTCACAAGCTGCTGCAAAATGAGCCCGTTCAATGCGAAGGTCAGCCTCATTATTAAGTAAACACACTGGAAGAAAACAGTGAGCCCCCCCCCTCCCTCCGCTCCACTCACCCCCTTGTGGCTGCTGGCTTTGCTGATGGGTCCGACCACCTTCAGATGAAAGGCTGGATTCAGATGGCCGTTTTTGCCCTTCTCCGCCGACGCCTCCGTCCTGAGCAAAGACACAGAAAATGAACGGGAGCCGGCTCCTGAAAGCAGTGCAGCTTCATCGCCCCCATTTCTTCAGGGGGGGTGAAGCAGCGTGATGTAAAAGAAAACACACCGGCTTTAACGACACAGTCGGAGCCGCGAGAGGCGATGCTAAGTTTCTCTCTGTGGCGCTAAAAGTCTGCAGGAGCCGCATCACTGGCTCCAGCTGCGCCCGTGTTTTAATCCATCTCCAGACGTTTGAACGGGCGAACTCGCTTTTCTGTCACCGTCTTCTTTCCTGCTGCACTTGTTTTCATATTTTCACCTCTACAGCTCTACCGACTTCCGCGTCTAACTGTATCAGCGCCGACATTTAATGAAAATCTGCCTCGGCCTCTGCGAGTAACCGCTCGCGTCACACGTGCACGTGCGCGCCCGCTGACAGGCCGTTCCATACACTTGCAAGACCAATTTCAGTCCCCGATGAGCCGCAACATCTAAAACTACGTACCAAAAGCTCTACAAAGGCCGGATGAACTGCGGGGCCGTTGCTGTAGATTGAATTAGACCTCTGTGGTGGACGTGACAAACTCTTAGCTCCGCTCGCACGCTTGATGTTGCCGTACTGTATGAGCTTAGCGGGGCCTTTAACCAGACGCCCACTGGTGAACTGCGGATGAACCCAAGCGACTGGCCTCGGAACGAGCCCGAAAAAGCACACGGCGTCCTCTTCGGCTGCAGCCGTTAGGAATCTTTTTAATTACGGCAGAGGCGCGATTTTCCGTATCATTAGCCGTCTACTCGCTCGTCGCTCCCGCTGCCTCTTTAGCAGCGGTTATTTTAGAACCCTGCCGCGACAGCATCGCCGGCGTTTAGCCTCTCTCTCTCCGTCTCCGCCGGAAAAGGTCGGGGTCTTTAAAAACGGCCGCTTTGACGCTGGCGCGTCTCCAGACACGTCTCAATGAAAGTAAATCACCGCGAAAAGCCGGCGGTATTCACTAACTCGGCCGCTGTTATGAGGAGGCAGCGGCCGCGGACGCAGCTCCTCCTCAACGCTCCCTTCCCCGCGCGCGACCGCTCCTTTTCCCGCCTTTAACATTCTCTCTCTCTCTCTCACACACACACACACACACACACACACACACACACACGGAAGGGACACGGTACTTGTTGCTCTGGCTCTTCTCCCTCTGCGAAAGCCACTTGTGGTAAAAGGACGTCTTGATCCTGTAGCAGTAGAAGAGCAGCAGCACGCCGGGCAGCAGCACCAGGAAGGCGAGGAGCAGGCCCACCACCAGCCCCACCTGACCTGCGGGGACACGGGCCGCGGCGCCGACCGCCGGGTGAGAGACAATTACACATTTAAACATGTCGCATTCGTCTCCCGGGACGTCTCACGTACTGTCGTGCTGCACGGGCCCGCTGTCCACGCTGCCGCCCAGGCCTTTCTTCTCGCAGAACGGCGGCGCGAAGCCCCGGTTGCAGTGGCAGTTGCCGTTGCTGTTGCACACCTGCGCGAGGGAGAAGACGACAGCGTAGGATGCATGGGTAACGGGGTTCTGTGCGCGCGCCCGGAGCTGTAGCGGCTAAAGTAGAAGCGCGTGCGTCCTAATGAGACTCGTCTTCCCGCCTTATATGTGTACATGGAACTTTTTTAAAACTGACTCATAACTGACTACTGACTCATCATTTTAACACCCAGTCTGTAAGTCTTTATTTCTTCATTTGACTGAAATGTGTTCACAAGTTTCTCAACAATCTCCTGATTAAAATGTTCTTTTTCTAGACAAGTGATCAAAATCTTTATTTTATTTTTTGACTAATGAGATTTTCCAAGACTCAAAATCTAAAAGCTTTTAATTGAGTTGTCTTGAACAAGAGATTAGCCTTTAAAGCAGATTAATAACTCCATATCTTGTGTGATTCACCACCTCTCAATGAGGATAAAACGCCGCCATGCTCCAGTTACACTCAGATGTAATTATCCCATCAGTGATTAACAAGCCTATTTACCCCATTAGCCCCTCGACATGAAGGGCCCTCGCTTGTTTTCTGACTTTTGTCTCCTGTCACTTCGTTTCACAGCCAGACGACTGCGCGCATACGTAGCAGGGATTTGAACATCTCAAAAGGCAGAACGCACAATCTGAGTATAATGAAAAAGGTATAGAACAGATCAGCCTGTCGAGTCTGCAGCAGCGCCTATAATAAAAATCCTCCTATACACGTTTCAAACAGTGAGTGCTCTCAGACGCGAGCAGCACTTCCCCTGCTCCTCATTCCTTTATTTGCATGGACATCCAATGCACTCCACCATTCCAAGGATCAATATGAATCCAAAAATAATGCTAAAGCTAAAAGCACACACACACACGCGCACACGCACACACACACACACACACACACACACACACACACACACACACACACACACACACACACACACACACACGCGCAGATCCGAAGCTGGGACGACTGCCTACTTAGAAGAGACCTGACTTTGAGCCAGGTCCATTATTTATCTGTTGTTACAGTGAGAGAGGGGAAGGAAAGTGATACAAACAGCATAAAACAGAGTTCAGGCAGAAGAGAGGGGGATGAACAGAGGAAATGATGTCTGCTGCCGCTCCTCTTGCTTAGAATAATGTAGGTTCTAATCCGATGACACTGCCGGGCGGGAACCAACCCTTCTTTCACACAGTGGATGGGTCAAACACAGACTGACAGACTCATGTCATGCCGTTCGTCCAGTCCAACTAGAGCTGGTCCTCAGAATGTGAGGCTGTAATAGTATTAACAGCTAACAGCAGCTCAACATCTGTTAGCTCCAATTCCAGCATCATCTGCTTTGTTTCGGCCTGAAACAATCCTTAGTCTCTATAGATAAAGACTGTAGCTCCTCTGTCTGTCTTAACTGAACTGTACCTGGACAGTTCAGGTCAATTTATGTGTTCAGCATCAATTTATGTCATTTGACCTACTCACTGATAGATGGTAACTTGTTGTAATACTCCAGTATCTATCGTTTACATTTGTCTGACAGACGCACACACACACACACACTGGAGAGACTACAGGCAAAACTGTCCGCGTCAAAAGTACAGTATAGCTTTAATTTTGCTGTGGCTTCACAAATATTCCTCTGTGGACAAAAACATCAGCTGTCAGCAAGCTGGCAGCGTCGCTGTGGAAGCCCGCGGGGTCAGGAAACCATGCTGCTGGAACAATAATGGCAAATGGCGTGTTGCATTACGCTGTTGTCGTGTCCCGACTCACAGTGGAACCGAGCGCGAGCACATGGACCAGAGCTGGTCTGTGTGTGACTGCAGAGCTGATTAGGTGGAGCCACTGTAACGCAGCGTATGCGTTCACAGGACCCAATAGAACGCAGACGCCACATGGCGGCTTTGTTGTTCTGTCTTTGTCTTTAGGACCTCCTGTACAGTGAACGAGCAGAGCTGCATCTCGTCGCCTAAAGACTGGAGATTGTTTTCCAGACATTCCAGAAATCGGACGTGGCTGCTGCTGCTGGGAAACGTCTCCGTTCCAAACACAAACACTGAACAGCAGCCGTGTTTCATTTTCTCCGACACGAGCTTCACAATCTTATTTTTCACTACATTCACTAGACGACCTTCATTACCAGCTGCATTTTGGAATCTGAATTATAATAGCAAACACGTATTGATTTGTTCTTTGTAAAGCAATTTAAAGTATAAATATTAGATTGTTATTATAAGAAATAAAATATAATATCTTATATTAAAGTTTGGTTCTGAATGAAGGAATCATTTTAGTATTTGTGAATATTTCTATTTTTATTACTTGACTAAATCATCTATCTTCAACCGGTTTCCATCCAACACAGAACAACCTGATCTCTATTACATGGAACTTTTTACTGCAGCTAATCACTTCATCCTGAATAGACCCAAACAATCACGTGTACCCAATAGGCAATAAAGTCTCCAAAATATACACTTGGGCAATATTAGAATAATGATTTTGCGGTAGCAACATTACTGTGAAATGAAACAAGCTTGTCAGGCTGTTCCATAGTGCTGACCACCGACACTGGGTGCTCATACTGGTGTCACCTTGGCTGAAGCCAAGCATGGCTGCTGTTCCCTCCAGTGATTCTCTACATTTAGACCAGAGTTCAGTGTCATTGACTGGAGGCCAGCGAAGGATGCCGAGCACCTGCGCCTCCCGTGGCGACGCCTTTAATAATTGAACCCTCCGGTGTGACAGCACAGTGCGGTCATAATTGAAGATCATTTACTGTAGTGTCAGTTTTCCCGCAGGACTCTTTACAGTAGACGACCATTCACCCTCACACAATATTTACTGGACCTGCCTGTTTTGCTCAGTACCTCTTGAATATTTTATGGATATTATACAAAACAGTCTCACTAAGAGCCGTTTAAAATCTGAATCCTGGTGGAAAATCAATATGGCTCTTATGTATTTACGTCCCAGTTTATGTAAAAAACAAATCCTTCACTGTGTTGAGCACGTTGTCTTACAGTCCAAGTTCCCAGATACTGTAAATAACCGCTATCTCCATCCTCTACAACACCTCTTAAAGTAACAAGTGTTTAAACCCAGACACTCCACTCAGAGCTCGGGTACGGACTCATAAACTATGTATGATTCTTCCCTATCTGCCCCAGGCCTGCTTGTACAGCTGCAATAAATAGTTCATCACTTCAGTCTCTGTTGTATTCACGCCATCTATTTTCCTGCCTTTTTACGACAAACTTGGTGACAGTGCTGCAAGGAGCCACCTTTGCCCAAGGACACGGTGTGACAATAAGATTAGGGAGCCGTGCCCGCCAGCAAGTTGGGCCTGTCTAAGTGTGTGTGTGTGTGTGTGTGTGTGTGCGTGCGTACCCCGTTGCCGTGACAGCGCGCGATGCAGTTCTCTAGCTCGGTAAAAGAGGCATTTTGGCACCGGCGGTCTCTGCACACCTGTGGCAACACAAGCAGAATAATCACCAACGCAATCATGCACTCGTCGTCCGCCCGCCCACCCGCCCGTCCGTCCAGCCGCTGGTTCCCCCGGGTGGCCGGACGCCTCAGGGCATCGTCTGAGAAGAATCTCTATCGCTTTAAATCGCTTCTGTGACTTTTACAGCGTGTAGTGATGTTTGCCGAATTGCTTTTACCAAACGTGCTCGGCCTCATTTTAGCAGCCATTTGCATTAACAGTGAAGGGACGCTTGGCGCTGTATAATTTCTTCTCCCTGGGCTCGTTCTCTGTCTGCTGCCTGCTCCTAAAGGCCCCTACAGACTCTGATTGTGCGCGCTGATTACACGCCTCACTGTGTGACATGAATCCAACGAATGTGGATGTATGTACGATCCGGTGCCAGACCCAAATGCCAGCGGATGCCTTGATCTGTCCGTCATGTCCTGCTGCATTCTAGCCAGATGTTTCCTATAGACGTTGTCCCTGGTTTGACCTTTTACCTGTATACAATAAGTGTGCGTTTCAGACACACACATCCTGAGATATGTCCTGCCTTACTGTGTTTGAACTGATCTCTGGTCAGTCACTGTGGGGAAATATAGTGTAGGAGTGGAGCCAGTCAAAGAAAAGTGTGTAATAATTCAGCACTTTTCTCGTGGCGTTCGATCACTGTATTAGCGCTAATATTAGAGTTGCTAGTGTTGCCAGTCGCTTTACTATTGTAGGGTGAATCAATTTGGTTTTGTAAATGTGTGACTGTGTGATTAGAGGCAGCGGCTTTGTGCTATGTTTGCATTTATTGCTGAGAAAAGGCCTGCTCAATACGACGACTCAAAATCCATCACCCCGGATGCCAGAAAATATTTTCTGGTGCCTATTTATAATATACGTATTACTTATGCAGCACTATTCGATCCCCTTAGTGCGGCTGCACAATAGGTGAAATGAAATTCAAGTGGCTGGAATGTGCTGCAGAGGGAAAAAGCAATATGCATTCACAGAGGGAGAATTCACCGGTGGAATGGATGGGACTGTAGATGTCATTATGTGTGCGTCTATGTGCATTTGGTGGGTATTTTAGATACATAATTCAGCTGCTGTACTGTACGATTGTGTCTGTGTGTTTTTACACGTTTAAGCGCCTGAATCATAGACAGGAGGGCGTTGAAACAAAGAGCTCACCTCCCTATTGCTGACATTTACTTTTGTATGAAAAGAGCTGACGTCGTAATCATTCATTTAGATACTGGGATACGTTGATTGCAAGTATCAGTTACTCATCAAAGGTTTAATGCTACTGTACAGTAAGTTTGCTGTGTTCGAATCTTGACTATGAACAAGAACCGCTTTTCAGTCGGTTCTCAGCCGGCTGTCAGTCAACTCGCCCTCCTGCTGCTTGACAGTGGAGTGTCAATACCATGAATCCACACCAATAATGTGCATTTAAGGCACCACCAACATTAGAGCTTTGCTCATAAACATACATACAGTTACAGTTACATCAGTTACAGTTAATATCTGTCTCTTTCTAGGTTAGTAGTAGTCTTCACATGTCTTCATGGTTGATAAAGTGTAAACATCAAATTGAAACCATCAACAGATCTAAGTGGGCCCGACCGACCTTTCCCTCCCCACACTTGGTGCCGGTCATCACGAGGCCGGGATCGGGCAGGTCTCCCTGGCCGTCGTTGGTGCTGTAGACGTAGGTGCCGCGACACTTAACCTCGATGCCGCCGGTTTTGATGGTGGTGTCTATGGGCACGGCGTTGGTGCCTTTGGGCTTCTTGGCGGCGCTGTGGCACTGGATCTTGCCACACTTGGCGTCACTGCGCAGACGCAAATGCACACATATTTGCTTCTTTCTTCCAGACAGTAGAGTACATTTCTAGCAACGATTCTTTTCAATGAGCAGCACTGTTACATCTTCATTAGCATGAGCTCACATACACATACTATGCCTGACTTTTAATTATGTCATGGCTACAATAACAAATCATAAACTATAACACATTTATGTTTGACGCTTGTTAATGTGCTTGTCTTGCAAGTAAACAACCAGCTGTCTTTAATGTCAAAGTGCTGTAGATTGGAAAGTTCCTACTTTCCCGTTAAAATGGAAAACAGCTTTAAGTTATGCATCAACTCCAACAACTGAAGCTTCTGACACACTGTACCTCAATAACACTTTGCGCTTTATTATTTGTCAGCACTGACATGTTTGTCATCAATATGCAGATTGAAACTGGCACACACACACACACACACACACACTGATTACAGACTATTCACATGTCTTAATAACTGGAAGAAAGAGCATTTACATATCTTCTAATCAACTTTGTGACTGACTATGGACAGGAAACACTAATGACTCCTGAGGGACTTCATAATGAATGGACAGCGGTGGCTCATACAAGGCAGATGTGAGCTCATTTACATGTTACACGTTGCTGGTTCGGGCCCATTAATGTGCCGTGGCACCGTCTCTGAGGGCTCTGTGGACAGAACAGAGCCTGGTGCTTTGTGTGTTTGCTTGTGTCATAAAACGCTCTTTTCGAGCCAAGGTGCGCTAAAAAAAACAACAGAGTAAAGCAAAGGCTCACTGGATGAACACAACAGCAGGAAGTGAGGAAAAGTTGAAAACACATGACATCATTATAAAGAAATCCTTAGATGCAAAATGCTCCACAACTTTCACCAGACGTGTGCTGTTTGACGCAGATTATAGGTTTTTGATTCAAACCTTGTAAAGCAGTGAGGAAAACGCCAGATTCAGAGACTCCTGCTTTGCTGCTTTCGGCAGGAATGAAGCTTAAACAGGTTTTAGTGTCATATTATCTAAGTACATTTTGTAGCTTCGTGCTTCATACTGGATCCGCTGCGTGTGACGAGCGTCTCTTACCTTTTCTCACATTTCATGTAGTTGCCTTTGTCGTCTTTCCCACAGTTCCCAAAAGCGTTCCCCGCTGCGTTGACGTCTTCGAAGCAGGCGTCTGGGGCGGGTCGAGCTCCTGAAGCAAAAAGTGTCATAATCAGCTGATTGGTTTTAGTTTAGTTTAGTTAGTTTAGTTTGGTTCTCAGGAGCTCTTGGCAAGAGACACGTGCTGAATGAATGGATTCTGTTCTGCTGCGTCCAGCATCGCAGATTACTGGTTCTCCAGAACCTTAACATGAGGACTGACCCAAAAACAGCCTCTCGTCCCCTTTAAAAGCAGCCGATGAGAGAGAGGCTGGAAACGGGTTTCACAAACTAACAAACAAACTCTATACAGTAATTAATATAAATAGCCACACACAGGAAGCTACAGCGGTGCAGAGCATTAAAACTCACGTTCTCCTCTGATTATTTGACAACACTGATGAATGTCTTTAAAGTACAGCACACAAATGTCTGCAAGGTAGAAGATTGAGCAGAAAACTACAGTACAGACAACATGGGCACCGAGAGGGAGGCGTCTTTAGTTCAGTATAGTCCTAAAGTTCTCCTAAAGCCTCAGAGATGTGATGATAATCTATGGAACTGTGAGAGTCTCGGGTTGAAGCATTTCCACTCGGAAGCTGTGATGTTTAAAAAAGGAACATTATTTACTGATATAAATAATTAAGAAGTCGCGCTGCTTTGCCGAAATCACACACGGCTCTTCTGTCAAATCAGAGAGCGCCGATGAAACGTGTTCGCTGGGAACAAGTGTTTAATCAGCGCCTCAGATACGGCAGTCTACACGTCATCGCGAGCGGCTCCGTGATCACACGCCGCCGCCGCGCTGGAGTGTAAATTAAGACGTACTCCCGCGCCTTTATTGCCTTTCGAACAACGAAAGGTCACGTTTGAAAGCGTTTGCAGGTTTCCTCTTTGAAGCGCGCACACGCGGCGAAGCCTCGGTAATTGCGCCCCGTTTAAGTTTTACTGTAAATGTCAGTCATAAACACGGACCCCCCGCTCCTCTCGGCCCACCGGTAACCAAAGGCCTAGCGGCGCTGTGGGTTCAGTGCGCCGTGTGGTGAGGGCTCTCACATACCGTAGCCCCACAGCTGCAGGCACTGCTGCTCGTGGGTGAGGCACATGCCGTTGTAGCAGTAGGCCACGCCGGACTGGCAGGGGGAGCCGTCCAGCAGGTACACGTTGGCGGGGCAGTACGGCGAGGCCCCGGTGCAGTACTCCGGCAGGTCGCACGCCCCCGCCGGGCCCCGGCACATGGTGCCCGCCTTCTTCCGCTGGCACGGGGAGAACACAGGAGACAGTGGAGGTCATGGAATGAGCATCAGAGGAGAAGAAGAAGAAGGGTCAAGGAGGACGCTTCCTGTGGCTCTGGTTTGGAAACATGTGCCTCTGGGATGACAGTGACTTACTAGAGTTTAAAGACAAGCAATGACGGAGTGGAGTGAATTATGTGTCATGTATTTTTTCTCAGGTCTTTACAGGATGAGAGAAAATAATAATAGTTTAATAATTAAAAAACAACCAGGACGTCTACAGTATAAGAATCTGAGAGGCTTTTTTTAAAATTTATTTTGTCTTTCTTGACGGCAGAACGTAGGATCACACACTTTTAGCATTACAGTGGGCTTTGAGGATTTGCATGCTGAGCCCCGCTGGGACTGAGGAGCTGGCTCGCACTCGGGGAGGGTACGTCGCTGACATGCTGCTGCTGCTGCTGCTGATGATGATGATGATGGTCCACGTGTGTCAGCGTCTTACCTTGCAGCCCTCGCAGCAGACTCCGTGGGCGCATTGAGCCTCCTCCTTCAAGGTGCAGTTGTTGGCATTACAGCAGTCGTTGGTGCATTCCTGTAACACACACACACACACACACACACACACACACACACACACACACACACACACACACACACATTACAGTATGTGAACCCAGCTGTTCAGCCCTCAAAGCACATTCAATGGGGAGATGTTCTATCTGATTATTGATTTCTGCATATAATCAGATAGATTATACGCATTTAGGAACCAAAGGCTGCAGGTCAGAGGTCAAACTGTGCATGGGATATTTTTAATGGTGTATTACTGTACAAAGCTGAAAAATGCAGACCTCTCAGCACATGCGCTCGACAGACGCGCTGCACTACCGCCAGGCAGCCGACAGAAAACTGACAACTGTGACTGACGAGTCGCAATTTCAACAGACGCCGGCGAGAAAAAAGAAAAAAAAAAGGAAAACCTTCACCCAGATATGCGACTTCACCGGCGCTCTCGTGTCAGACGGCACAAACAAAGACAACATCTCCCGTTGCCATGGCGACCCTCGCCGAGCTACGGCTACACTCGAAACAAATGTGGGAGTTGACTGGAGCTGGAGAAAAAGCCAATTATACTGGCAGGGGAGAACGGAGCAGGGATTATAGGTGAGCACAACAACAACAACAATGGGAAGCACAGGCTTGTTTGTACTGTGTTGTTCAGCCGGAGACCGAAGCGCTGCCTCGCAACTTTCCAAACAAAACTTTCTCTACAATGTAAACTATTCCTGTTTGGTGAAGTTTCTCCTTCTTGTAAGGGAACGGAACGACACTTAGTTTACAAATGAGATCCGTGTTTGTGACGTGTGTGTCACGTGCACGGTGCATTCGGACTTTTTAGCAGCGAGTGCGAGAGACTGTCGAAGGGCTTCACACACTGTCTTCCGTGTTCTAAAATGTTCGAGCTGGTGCACATTGTTAGCACGTTGCTAGCTTGCGCTGTAAAACTGAGACGCAAGCTAACCGACAACAATTACTCACGTCGGGTTCCCCGCAGTCGCATTCTTCCCCTTCCTCCACGAAGCCGTTGCCGCATTTCTTGCCCCCGACCAGGTCCTTCATGTTGGGCATGTTGTACAGACACATGCCCCCTCCCTTCTGGAAGTAGCTGTCCAGGTCCCGCTTGCTGCAGCGGCTGAAGACCCGCGGGAACGGGTGCCTGCGGGCAGACGTTTCCATTTAGCCCTAAAGCGCAGCTCTTGCAAAAATACAGTATATTAGCCGGATGATTAATTTGTGCTTTGCTCGGCTGGAGCAGTCCCCTGTGATGCTGAGGTGCTCTGAGGTTCGGCACAACAACACAAGTTAATAGAGCTTTGAAATGGTTTCTTTCATTCTGCCACGCTGCTGCTCCATTGAAGCTAATGTGGCGAACGCGAGACGCGCCGCCGACTAAGAGCGCTTGATGGTGACGAAACCAGCACGAGGCCCTGCTCCGTTCCTGAGAGGAATCAAGCATCTCAAGAGCTCATGAGACGCGGGCGGCGCCGGCGGGTCCGGCGTGGGCCCGGCGCCGGTCCGGGGGGCTCACCCTGTGGCCGCAGCCATCACGCAGCCGCCCTGCTCCGCCGTGGCCTCCGTGCAGCAGCCGTCGTGGTCGTGGCTCATGCCGAAGTTGTGGCCGATCTCGTGGGCCATGGTGGCCGCGGCACCGATGGACAGCTCCGAGTGGTCCTGTGGGGCCATCAGAGGAGAACTCACTTATGGAACGTTCTGTGTTATGGTCTGTAAGTGTAGAAGCCTTTTCAAGGACTAATAATTCAATACCAACAATGACATATGTATGTAATATATTGCACCAGGTTTCAAAATAATCTACGATTAGGAAAATACTGGAGGAGAACTCTGGGTCCAACCAGTGACTGTACAATATGACGTAACAGTGTTATTATTACAAAAGCCCAACTAAGGTACCGAACGGCAGAGTACTGCGCTGGGAGCAGCTCTAGTGCCATACACCTACAATGTCCTAGTTCCGAAACCAACACACACGACAGCCGTGCATGAACGCGAAGCAGCACTAGCATTCAGACGTATTTAGCTCCTCTTTGATCCGCTGAAAGCTGCCACTCACTCCGAGCTCCGCGCCTGAATTATGCAAACCGCACGAGGCGGGGAGTTGTCAGGGAAACGCCGCGGTTCCGCCGCCGGGTCTCTAACATGTCACTCATTGCTCCGAGGGCCGGACCGCGAGGGGGGGGGTCAGGACATTGGGATTCTACAGGCCACCTGGGCCCAGCGGCAGAGCCAGGAGTCTATGAGAGACCGATCTCTTGAAACAAGAAGCATTTAAAGGACGGAAACTATGCTAACAATACAAGCATGCGGAGCTAGAGAGGCCTGGAGTCAAAGGGAGGCAGGGCACCGTATTCTAATGAGGAGGAACAGGCAGCACATCCCCTGCATGGAGCGAGCACACGCAATCCTACAGACTCAGCTGGATCCACACATCGGCCCAGTTCTCTGAGGACCCACTGGGTTTGTCCGGTATTGTTTTCCAGGCGCTGCAGCGGGACGCAGACAGGCCAGGAATGAAAGAGATGGTTAATTTAAAGACTCGCGCATCAAATGGACCCGAAAGAGACGCAGCTGAGCAGCACCTGAAGGCAAACGGTCCACAGCGCACTCACAACCCAGGGTACGGGAGTGAGTGCTGGAGCTGAAATGGGTTGGACAGCAGTAAAAGGTACAGTAGAGACAGACTTTAACCTTTAAACTCCAAATAATCAATGGCAGCTCTAAAGGAAAACTACAAAATATAGAAGGAGAAGACGTTCTTTTGTTGGAGGCTCTGCACATACAGGGTAGACAATCAATACCAGACTCAAGCTGAGGGAGAAGATTGAGGGGAAAAGGGGACGGAGTTGATATGAGCGAATAGAAATCTGATCTGGGAACAGAAGAGGAACGTGCTCCCGCGTACCACGTTGATGCCTCCAGAGTTCTCCAGGCTGCACATCCCCTCCAGCGGTGCCATCCCGATAGTGGTCCCCTTGAAAATCACACCGCTATAAATAAACACACACACACACACACACACACACACACACACACACACACACACACACACACACACACACACACACACACACACACAGGGAAAACATTTAGTCCTAATCTCCTCCCTCTTCACTCACAGGCTCCACAGTAGATGCACATTGATTATGGATGCAACACCAGTGCACACTGACAGGATAAGTCTCTGAGATGTGGAAGAGTGGAAGGTGTCTGAAGAACCTCAGGCACAGGTTAGTATCAGTATACAGTCGCATTAGGCACAGTGAAAACAGCAACTAATCATGGAACTGTGTGTGTGTGTGTGTGTGTGTGTGTGAGTGTGTGTGTGTGTGTGTGTGTGTGTGTGTGTGTGTGTGTGTGTGTGTGTGTGTGTGTGTGTGTGTGTGTGTGTGTGTGAGGAGCGCAGCAGTCGGCAAATGCTTCTTCAATGGAAGGTCTGAATGTGTTCAATTCTGAGGCACATGTGGCCCAAATGTGGACCAGACACACCAGGAGCCTCCTGCTGTCTATTAACACCCTCCGTCGCCTTAGAAGCTGCCTTTATTTCTGTTCGTGTTCCATTAAAAAGACGGACACTTTGTGAAGTTATAGCCTACAACTAAGATGAAGGTGGAACGTGTTGTAATGAGATATGAAGACTGGGTGCATTGAATCACGGCGCCCCCGGCCCTGAGTGCACTAAATTACCCCGGCGTTATTTCTTATTTGTCAGAGCCGCTCGGCAGCGCCCTCGCGAGCCGCTGCCAAATGAAGGGGGGGGGGGGGGGGGGGGGGGGGATCGATACCTTCTGCCGCGCTCCGGCTAATTTCGCTGCGATTACTAGTGCAAAGCGTGGCTCACGTGAGGAGCTGCGCGTTGTCGTGCTTCTTGCGGGACTTGAGCTTCTGCCGCCACTGCAGGAAGGACCACAGGGTGGCGTTGGGCTCCTCGGTGACGATGCACTGGTCCCGCTCCGTCCACACCTCCAGGCCGATCAGGGGCACGCGTATGTTCAGGGCCCTGTAGAACTGAGCGCCGGAGAGCGGACAGCGGTGAGATGCTGCGACACTATTTGTCTCCATATCCTCTCGTTTATTTGCGCCGTTAAAAAGGGAACAGGCTGCTGAATGGTTGAGTGGCTGGCGTCAACAGATGTGCAGCAGTGACAGCGGCGCCGGGATGCGCTGGCCCGCTGAGCGGAGCCGTTGGTTCTGGCCATCAGCCTTACCTTATCCACGTAATTGGCAATTTCCATTATCCGCGCCTTGGTCCTCTCATAGTTCCTGTCCTGTCGTTTAAACTGCAGGACAGAGAAGATGGGAGAGCATTAGTGACGCGAATGAGGTTCGTGGTCGGAAAATAAATAAAATGTTTGAGACAATTTGCTCCAAAGTTCCCTGCGTGGAGGCAGCGCTATGTCCCGCTTCCCCACCTCCACAACACTCCATCATCATAATGACGGCCGTTACAGAAAGGAGCGAGCGCTTCCTATCGGTCGCCACGTGGCGCCGCCGCGCCGTTAACGCAGCCGGAAGACGCTTTAACGGACGCTTATGAAGACGTAGCATCTCGTCGCCGCCGTCTAGTGCCTGTTTAAAAGCCGCTCCGTCTCTGGATGACACCGAAACACGCGCCGCGGTTGAGCAGACAGACCCTTGAGCTCGTCTCCCCGCGGTTTTTGCATCGACGCTCAGAATGAAAGCGCCGCATTAGCCGGGATGAGATAAGTGTTTGAGACGCGGCGCGTGCTGTTTTTCACGTACCAGCGTGTTGTCAGCCACGATGTACAGCTCCATGTACCTGGTCGTACCCCAGGCGTTCCTCTTGACCTGGAGTGGAGAGATTGGACCGTGGTTATCAGCGGTTACTGCTTTGCCACCATGCTGCTGTTTACCCACGGAATTCTGACAAACACTCATGTACTCAACCCCCGAAACACACATGGTTTTCTTAGAATAATAAGTGGTCATTAAATAAGACTCTGACACGCTCAGACTCAGGTTGAATGTGACGTCGCCTCCCGTCACCTTTGTCTGGAGAATAATGTGGCACCAGGAAATAACGCTCAGCGAGGAGTCTTCAATCTACAGCGGCCGCTCCACACGTCTGGAAGGAGCTCGAACTGGAAATAATGGAAGTGCAGAGCGGCTGCAGGTACATTATGTAGGTCCTCCACGCCACGGCTTTTCACAACAAAATAAAATGTGTGTGTGGAAAACGGAAAACAGAAAATGATATGCATAAAAAAGGAAAGAAAAGGAACGAGCTCCTTCCATCCATGCTGTGCTCATGGCTCCTCATTACGCTCCATCGCTAGTCTCTGCCCTCTGTGATGATTAGAAGTAACAAGTCAAGGCTCCGCTGTAAGTTCAGCTCATGCAGGTGGGCTGGATCTGGACCGAGCACCGGTGCAGTGGAGGGGCAATGTGTGGCGCCCGGCGCGCACACACACACACACACACACACACACACACACACACACACACACACACACACACACACACACACACACGCACAGACACATGCACACGTTGCATTATTTATTTGAGAGGTAAATAGTGGCAAAAGCCCTGGGATTCAGTCTGGCGTGTGCTGCGGCTGGCATTTCTGCATAACAACGCAGGATTAATGGGAGTCTGTGGAGGGAATTGGGAGAGCCAAGGGGTACGGTGCAGGAGGGAGCATGATAAAGAAAACGTAGGGAGGCTGGGGCTCCAGCTAAGAGGGCTTTATGAGGAGCAGAGAATGATGAGAGCAGTTTAAAGAGACTCCGAGTGGAAATGGGAAAATGATAAATATGTGAATAAATACAGAATGAGGAATGGGAATAAAAACAATGATTCCAGCAGCGGAGATAGATGAAGATGCAGATGAGCCCACTTAGTTCTTGTCTATAGGGATGCCAGTCGTCCTCCCTCTGAGCCGTTTTGACCTATTCAGGACTGGATTTGCATATGACGAAGACCATTGAGCCAACGGTGACTGGTTACACCGATTAGAGGGAGTCACTGGGTCCTACGTGTGTTTGTCTTTGTCACTGAGGCCACAGTGACGCGCGGCTTTGTTATGAAACAACACGAGGCTTGAATGTTCCCACGGAAACGATGACGCGTGGGATCGTAGAGAGGATGCTGGTGTGTGTGTGTGTGTGTGTGTGTGTGTGTGTGTGTGTGTGTGTGTGTGTGTGTGTGTGTGTGTGTGTGTGTGTGTGTGAGCTTTTGATTCTTGCAAAAGTTATGTTTTCAGCTTTCAGATTTTTTGGACCACAGCAGTATTTTTAGCAAACTCGATCTTTGAACACGAAACAAGTTCATTTCCCAAAATAGATGAATGTTTCCTCATAGTTAGTGCAGCGCTTAAAAGCATGATAGGGAGGAAAACATCTCACTGTAATGTTAATTCTCTTTTTGGCATGGCACATCTTGATGCTCAGCTCTGTGGGATGCACAGCAGCCACCGCGTCCTCTAACAGCAGTGTCTTACCCTTGAATGCAGTGGCCTGAGCAGGTCAGACACGTGGATGGACTGCAGGCTGTGACGGCCATGGCCACAGTGTCCACCGCTAACGGGCAGATCCTCGGCCTTCAGCAGTGAATGATGGAGATGACCCGCACCATCCACTGGCTCCAGGTAGTAGGTGTCACTAGAATTCAAGGATATCAGGCCCCTGTGTGCAGGAAACAGATCTATACTTGATTCATGCATAAAAGGTCAAATCTGAAACCTAGGAACTGAGCAGTTTAACACTGAGAACTGGCCTATACCCAGTATATAGTGTATCCACATCCATCAATGACACATATATGTACATCAGTAGAATGATATGAATGTTATAGCACCTTATTTGTGTGATATTCAAACATGATGCATTTCTTCAGATCGGATTATAGTTTATAGTCAAGGATGTTCGCTGCCAATTGTGGCAATTAGGAGCTACCAGATTTAATGAAATGAACATTAACGAGACCCGACAGGCCCCCGACCTTTACCTACAGTACCTACTGTACCAGCTCAGAGCATCCCCTACAGCTCACACACACAGGATAATGTATGCACATACAGATCACACATTATTCCCAGGTAGACGCCGTATCCTTATTAGATCTGCTTCAACTAATGATCTCCGAAGGCACAGTGTTGAAATACGAGTTCAACTTGCAGTTACAACGCACTTAAAGTCGAGTCCTTGCATCTTTCATGAGGAGCCACAGCACAGACGGGAAACCTGTCTGTGCTATTGTCCAGGACAACAGACAGCGCAGGGAAAGGGCTCCTTAAAGGGAAGAGTGATTGTGTTTGTGGGGCAGAGTCAGAGCGAGCGCTCGCCCATCACAGCCCATGTCTGGTCTCCTCTCTCACACAGGCCACCACTTCTGCTTCATGAATCAGTTCAGTGCTTGAACATTATCCACTAGTACCACGCGTGACTGTCTCGCTGTGCAGGAGCTGAAGCAAAAACCACCAAACGTCAACGGAACACAGACCTAAACACACTTCATTGCGCTGCGAACGCTGTGGCAGACAACAACAACAACAGCAGCGTCTGCATGTAAATATTCATATTTACGGCCGGTGCCGCCGTAGAGTGGAAGTCTTGAATATCCATCGCTGTCCTGACCTTGAAAAGTAATGATACAGTACGCGCAGACTCAGTGCGTTTGAAGTGCGCATGAAAACCGCCGCGGTGCATCTGCGAACACCTCGTCAGAGTCGCTGTTTATTTCACGGCGGACACAAAGGGAATCAAATTGGTTTCTGTGAAAGGGGCTGTGGTGGCTATTGTGCTCATCCACAATGCCTGACCCCCACAGCGGGGTTCTGAGCCACGCTTTGTGAGAAAATACTGTAGGTTTTCTCCTTTTTTTTTGGTTAAGTAATTATGTGTCCAAGGCTGTTCAACAGTTTCCCCCTAAAACCATATAATTTATCCTGAGTCAATACAAAACACCTCGTTATGGCTTGAAAGTTGGGAGCTGCGGGGGGTGAAGGGGGGGGCACAGGGCTGCTGGAGGACGGCAGATAAGAACAGAGAAGGTCGGCGCCGGAACCTGAACAAAAACTTCTCGTCCAGAACTCCATCACGCTGCCGGAACACGCGCCTGTAATTGCTGTTTTTTTTTTTTTTTTTGCCGTCGTAGGACTTTTTCTTCTGCTTAATCATCAGTTCCCGCGATTCCCCGCAGGGTCGCGCGTTTCGCCCGCCCGCCGAAGGAACGCCTCGAGTCCACGCAGCGGCGCGCGGCGGGTGCGTCGAGCTGCGCGAGCTCCTTTATCCCCGCACAAGCACAAGCACTGCCTCATTAAAAGCCGGAGCGCCGTTTGCGCCGTAATCATGACGGGTGTGTATACGATCAAAACCCGACGGCAGCGCCTGATTGGACGGAGGACGCGTTCAAAGTGCCCCGAGTGACAACGAGCCTCGACGGCGGCTTCCTGGAGAACAAACGCCAAACGAATTCCCCCCCCCCCTCGTTTTATTTGTTTCCTGCCTCCGCTCGTTTTATGTTCAGGCCGTTATTCCACAACATTTACTCTACTCATTTATTCAAGTCTTTTATTGCGAAGGGATTTGGGCACGACGAGGTGGATCGTCGAGCGAGCTGCGAAAGGTTCATCTCAACTCCCAACCTGCAAATTGGACTTTAATCCACGTGTTGTTGTGACGGGAAGGAGACGATGTCTCTGTTTTGTGCTGCGTCCGTCTGAACCCTTCAGTTTGAATGCGTTGAAGTAAATACGCTAAAATGAATGAAAGGTCACACGCCACTGAGAACGTGAGGAGACCCGTCAGCTTCATCCGACCTGTGGGAACTAGTTTAAGTTGATCCTGTGACTCATCGGGTCGTTTGTGTTTTCCTGCGTGTCGGCTGTGAATAACTAGACTGAAGCTCGTCTCTGCGCTGAAAGCTCCAGGAAGCCGATTGTGTGTCGGATTAATTTGTCGCTGTGCAGCAAAGAGACAGGCCTCAGCCTCAGAGGACATTATTAAATATTGACTGTGAACATTTCACTTTGAGGTGAAAATCAAAAACCTGAAAACATTAGGACTGAAAGACAATTTGGAGGAATACCAAATTAAATACATGCACTGTATTCCAGTATCTGTGACTCAGACCTATTTAAAGCGTAGGTAGTATTTACAGCATGTACAGAAGCTGCTGTGCCTCAGTCTCAGTTCCGCCCTGGGAGGAGACTTTCAGCTAATTTAGCAGTTTCCCGGTGCAGATTCCTCGTCTTCTTCGTGGCTTTGATTCGCGTTCTGCCGTTTGCCGCCCACGCCTCCGTTTGATGAGCCGCACGTGAGCTCTGGGTCGACGCCGGCGGTTTCCGGCCGCTGCCGCGTTCGCGCCTGCGTGCGTTTAGCGGAGAGGCTCTCGGCTCCGTTTGACGGCGGCTGCTTCGGGATGCGCGAGGCTGAGGGCGATCGCGCGCCAGTCAGGTAGTGATTGGGCCTTTTAAGCGGGATAAGCACCGGTTTCTTCCTGCTTACATAAAGTTTATGGGAAATACAGGAGGAATACTAAATGTCACCTACTGTACAAATCTGAGTCATTTCAGAGTAAAAGCTGAGTGTCTGCACTAAGAATAATCCCTGACTTTCCTGCATGTCCTACTCCATTTTTACTGTGGAGACAGACTGTACCAGTTTGACTGCAGTCCAGTACCAGACCTGTATTGGTCCCAGTTGAGCGTTTCCATTCTGCTGGCTAAGGCGTCCGCTGCGCTCTCATCACAGCGGCTGTCAACAAGCGGCGCCTGGCTGCCGTCCCAGACGAGGACGCGGACGAACGCGTCGCCACTGAACTCATCATTAAAAAAAAAAAAGAAAAACCCACACGGTTTCCTTACAACATCCTTCAGCTGATTTGCGTTTGCATCCACCGGACACGCTTCGGATTAAATTCCTGCTGAGGCTCCTCTGAGCTGCAACTTGATGCCTCTTTTATTGGATAAAATTCATGAATATATATGGATCGGGACACGCATCACGAGGACGTGCAGCGTCTTTCGCGAGAAGGACACCTCGGTGTGAGCAACGTGCGAGACGTCGAAATCTGTCTAACGCCGTGAGCGATTAAGACGTTTGAAACGAATGCCTGGAACCTTAGAGAGGATCAAATTAGTCACTTTAATGACCGTCCAAAGGAGAATTAAACCAAGTGACAGCGCGACTGAAGCCGTTTGGTTATAACTTGTCCCAAAGACTAACGCCAGCAGCAAAGATTTAATGGTGTAGCGCGGATGGTTTTTGGATGGAAGGTCTAAATCCATGTTAACCAACATAAGCTACTGATCAAATCAGATCAAATACAATCTAGGGGTTAGGATCCATTAATTCTCCAAACTAGCAAATTTTTTTCAGCTGTGTGTATGCAGATATGAGGTTTTATGGGATTTAAACCTTTTGCATTTGATCACACATATTCTGTCAACGCTTCACGTCACCTGAGCTCTTTCGCCTGCAGCAATGTACTGTTGCCTCACCCTGAACTCGTAGGCAAAGCTGGCAGATGCTTATACTGTAAGAGGAGGCCTGTCTTCACCTGGGCTGAGGCCAAAGGCACTAAATCGATTGATTTCACTTCGCCTTCCCAGTTTGACGCCGTCTGAACCATTTGCTGTAAAATTAAGTTACCATTGGGCGACTTTACAAAACCAGGTCCTACTGGATGCTATCGCCATGCTGTAGCTGGCCTGAACCATTTGTTTCAGCAGACAACACCTTCATTTTACGTGGCCCATTGCCAGAACTTGGTGATCGCCTGCTGCATATCCCGAGGGATGCTGAGATGTACCTTCGACATATTATAATTCGGTTGACTTGGATCCTAGAGTGCAAACGGTCCTAGAACTAGCCACATACTCAGAACTGTGCCAACCCATGGAAATGCATTAGTCAAATGTGTGCATTTGTATTCACAGCACATCAGCAAGGCTATGTCAGCAGGAAAACACATTTGAATTTGAATGACCCCATAAACCGAGTCTATTATGAAATCTACTGTAATATCTCATAGCAGCAAAATTAAGACAAACACAGAGTAACAGGATTAAACCTTGAGCCGTACCTGATCCCTGAGCACGTGCTGAGAGCAACCCAGGACCCCGGATGTCCTCTCACATGGCCGTGGTAGAAGCAGTGGTCCTACAAGTGGAGAGAATGGGAATCAATAGTTCATATTTCATCTGGATGCGCGCTCCGAAAAGGGCCGTGTTTATGCAGACGTGCCTCCTGCGCCGCCAGATGTGCATTGATCCACAGAATTGACCCGGCGCCGTGGATCTAAATCCACAGCTACAGCCGCTGGTGCCGTGAAAACACGGTCCACGACATCCGAACGAGCGAGGATTAGCGATCGATAAGCGCTCCCGCAGTGTGATGGTGTTTTCATGAAAGCTGCAGGTCAGTACAACACAACGCAGTTCACACCGAGAACATGGAGATCGTGATCACTTTTGCTCCTTGTTTACGTCGAGGAGACATATTTAAAAGCAAATATACAGTAATACACACATAACACAATATACGATTCCGCTGACAACACAGAGATATTTAAAGTCTAAATGTGTCAATGTGTACATTAGTCCTTCCCTAAAGTGCTCAGTACATAATGTTCATTCCTGTCTGTGAACCAGTTGCCATGACAGTTAGTCTGACTCCTGGAGGATGATGATCCTCGAGCATGATGTGCAGCTGTGTGGCTCATGTACAGACTGTCATTATTAGGCAAAGAAGAACTGGAAAGACGGCAGATAGGAGCATGGAGCAGTAGAAGGAGCAGCGCCGATGGATTCCAGGTGCCAACATCACACCTCCCTGTCCAGAAGCGATGCTGGGCAGAGCCGCCGCTGGTTCCTCACAGCTCACAAAGTTGGAAGAAAAAGTACAAAGTCTGCACATCTTCGGTGATTTGTAAAGCAACCGTGCCCACGGGCGTACAGGGGCGCTAATGCTCCAATGTGATTTGGCACCATGAGGGTTGAATGAAGCCTGCGTGTCCGTTTTTGACTCTTTAAAAGTCTCTGTCAAGTCATCAGAGCATGAAATGAGCTGGTTCGTTTGAGCGGCAGCAGCTCTGTGAGAGCCAACATAGAAACCAATTGTGGGTGAGCATCCTCCCTGCCAGCCCAAGAGATTGGGCCAGTAGCCCTCATTTCAGGTGAATGGGAAGGGTCTGTGTTGGCAGACTATATAGAAAGCTGCTGCCAGACACAGGCCTGAGTACAGGATCCTGCGTGGGACCAGTTTAAATGTGGTGGGCTCATTCAACTCCAACAGCCCGACTGTGGCGCTTTGATTAAATCTGCACTTACTGTACATGTATAATTAGGAGGACAGCTGCTAAGGTCACTCACCAACCACTTCACTGAAACATAAGTCTAAGTTAAATGCCACATACTTCTAATACGGGAACAATGTGGATTAAAGTGGGACAGACTTCACACACAACCTTCTGCCCTTGACCTTTCGAAAGGCTACTGAACCGTGTTTGATGAAGAAACTGCCTTTGGAGAATGTGACGCTGGACAGAATCTGAATGAACTGAAGATGTTCTTTCGTCTAAAGGTTCTGAACAAGGGAAAAACAAAAAAATTCAAGTATATCACCATGAACCTACAGTACAGCTTGTGGACCGACGGGTTCAGGAGCTCACTCTAATTCAAGTAGATGTATTAATGAACCGCATCACGGCAGATAATCCTAAATGCAAAACAAAACACTGGCTTATTATATTGTGGTGCCTATGGACCTTTTTAAGGCTGATAAACTATTTTTTTGATTATTTTCTTAGTTCTCGAGACATAAAACAGGCTAAAACTGCCTGCGATGTGTTTGAAGATGCTGACTGATGTGGCCAATTTGCAATAGATTTATTTCACAGAAATAGATTTACTTGCTGCAGCAAAACAAAACAATATATCTACATTTGAAATAAAGAGCCAGACGACGACAGACAACGTATCAGCTGAAGAGGAGTTAACAAAAAGTGGCACCAGCTGATTCTGCCTTTTCATCGCAGATGGAAATACCTGTACGAGTGAAAGGTCAAAACAAACTGGTGCCAGTTTCCACACATCAAGCCACTAATGAATCTGCACTTGTGAGCTCTGCATTAACGCATTTTCTTGAGAATTTAGCTAGCTTCTCTGCTAGCAACAAGCTAGTTTCTGCTTTTTATTTTACTCTGAGGGGCCTGTCTGAGTTTCGTTTCAAAACTGAGATTAAAAATAGCTGCTGTCTTTGACAGAAAGGAAGGATTAAACTACAAAAATATGCAGAAACCCCTCAGTAAGCCTGTAGAAATTAAAATTAATTTCCTGCCGCACTGTCTTGTGTAAAAACAGGGGACACTGGTGACCTTCTCTAGGCCAAAGGTGAATCACCTCACATCACCTGGGGTCAAAGGGTTGGAAGATTGGACAAGATCGGCACCTGGTGTTATTTTCTGCTTATACACACTAGAGGAGAGAAATTCAGCTTCAAGTGACTGCATCATACACCGCACGCGAAGAGGTTGTGTTAAGAATCCTTTGAGCAACACATATGGGCCTTTTGTCGAATCATCCACTCCCGACTCCGTCCCCTTCAACCTGCTCCCCGTCCTGTCACATATGCCCCTGTGAGACACAGCTCGCAGCATTTCACGTGATTTAAAACTAATGCATCGCGTACGTCAGCGGCCTCGTGACAGTTCCCATCTGGTTGCAAGAAATGTGGCACAGAGCAGCGGAGTCAGTGTCTCAACAAAATTACCTGTTTACCTGCGTGTAAAACGTTCTGGGTTTTTCCAATTAAAATATGATCTGCAGTATTATTCTTTTAAAGAAATTGGGTTCAGCAGCTACAGTATGCCCTAAACATACTGTAATTGAACCCTGCTAGGTTCAAGGTTGCCTTTTACTTACAGTATGGTTGTTGGTCACAGTGACTGGCAGCCCATCGTCTGTGTAGTAGGTCTCCGTAAAGTCTGGACTTAAAAGGTCTCTGGGAAGAGAAAGAGCAAAGGGATGCGGGGTTATGGACTGACAGAATAAGATTTCATTTTAATGATGCCATTAGATTCCAGGAACTCGCTTTTAGCCACTTTCAGCATCTTTTCTCTCCTCGTTTAATTCCAACACCACATGCTGGAAACAGAGAAGACCTTGCAGTAAACAGCAGTGTTCAACCTTGTTAGACGGCGAATGCTGCAGTCACAATATGAACATCATTGCACACTTACTAACTGATTTAAAAAAAGTATTATTTAAAAAATTGTGACGATAGTCAATTCACGTAGTGTAACGGCAATATTACCCAGCTGAGGACAGTTCTATTCCTGCACCTTACACATTGTGCTACTACTACACATTTATTATTTCACACAGATTGACTGGAGTAGATGGTATTTTAATGCTAATGCTTTAAGAACAGACGCCTTGCGTCTGGGACCTTGTTCTATCTTATACTGAACATGCCTATGGACTCTCTGCTTTGTAAAAACTGCAAAGTCAGACAAAGCTTCAATGATATTCATAGGTTCCTTCTTTGCTTGCTGACATCGCCTGTATCATTTTCTGACATTGCCAAGCTTGATTGCCAAAAGGCCTAATCTCCTGCAAATTAAATGTTGGTTCAGCAAGACTGGAGTCTTTCATGTTGACAGAGTTGGGCTTTGATAACAAAAAGAGACGGAGAAAAAATATCCAAAAGCCGTCACTGTGATTGTATCAAGTCCGAACCATCTGTAAGTTACTTATCTCATGCAAATTTATGTCTGGTGTAACTAAACATTTTTGTTATCCAGACAGTTGTTGGTGTTCTGTTAAAAAAGGCCTTTGTTTGACATTTCTGGATCTTGAAAAATAAATACAGTATGCACTGACTTTATTTTAGTCTGCAGGTGAAAAAGCTGACATTTGTCATGTTTCAGGTTTAAGGAGCCAGTTGTCAAAGGCTGAGATGTCCCTGGACAAACGCTGCAGCGTTACGAGTGTACAGGACTGTATGAATCAGTGGCACCATGAGAGCGTCTGGCCTTATTCAGCCAGTGTGAGTGGCTGAATTACTGACCAGGCAGGAAACATTGGCAGGAGATCCCTGAGCACAAAAAAGGCAAATGGAAGACGGACATGAAAAGATGAGCCCAATCTCCATTTGGTCCTGGGGGCCCTATTGTATTATTCATTGAGGGGAATGGTAATGGAACATAATCCAGTTTTCTCACCCCTTTTACTGCAGACAATTTGCTCTGCTATGTAAAAAGACTTACGTGGCAGTCCTCTGAAAGTGATTTGATTGAAGCTGGTCCACAAACACTAGTGTGTAAAATTCAGCTCATTGTATTCAGGGAAGTATTTACACAGCATTTTCATCAAAGGGAGAAGGAAGAAAACACTGATTGCTTTTCACGGCAGATCTTTCCAGCTGTCAGGACGGTCACAGCCTCCAAATGTCTGTCCAAATGTCCAAAGAGTCTTTCCCAGGGGATCTTTTAAGGCTTAAACTACTGTACATGTGAATGAAACCAGGGTGACCCTTCTGTACTGTACCTTCACCATAGTCTACAATAAATACTGGAAGTCGTGCCTACGATGCTCCATTTTGGAGAAACACTGCAGACAAATTTTCAAATCATGTTGAATAAATAAACATGAAAAAGAAAAGCTTCACCTCAGAAAGCCAGCGTTTACTGTACGTTACGCTGTGACGGTAATTACACACAAGACACACAGCTTTTCTTTCTCTCCCAGAGAATCTCAGAGACACTTCACAGTGCACTGTAGCTGGGGTCAAAGCGCCGTGTTGCTTCCAGGAATGAAAAATAACAGGCTCTTTTTGAGGCGGGGGGGAAACGGATCGGGGATGTAATTCACGCTAATGAGCAGCATGGGAGGATGATCAGCTGGACTCTGCTTAGCTTCCACACGGTTTAGAAGCGGGTTCTGCACAGGTGAGACGTGTGACGAATGAAACGAGGGTAGCAGTTACTCAACCACTTCATTATGTTCTCTACTGTTAAATATTTGCTTTAAACGTACGCATTTACTATGTACCTTTACTACAATTGAGTCACTTGTTGCCATGGTGATTTCATTTCGAGTCTCGTTTTAAACAATCCATTATTGCTGCTCGTTATCAGTCCTATCAATAAATTAATCAGTCAGTGTTTTGGTTGGGTTACACACTCATAAAATGAGAATGGATGCCATCCTTTATTTATTGGCTGTGTGAGTCTGCAGCGTGTTCATACCTAAGCTTCAAGCTCCTTTGGTATTGTAGTGGCTGTAGCTGTTGGGAAGAAGATGATGCTCCATATGTAATGGTACAATATGCTGAGGAGTGTGCGTTAAAATATTTACAGCAGACTGTTTTACTCTAGAGCATCACTACGTGTTGATTCAAATTTGTATTATTCATTCATAGTCATCGTTCCAAACACCTTAATAAATGCTGTATTGGCGACCCAGAGCCAGATTAGATCATGATAACAATCCATATTTAGCAGTAAGGCTGTTGCTGTTACAAATCCGGTTTTTGGCAAAAATAATGTTTATAATAACGCTGACCAAGCATGACTAGTGCTAATAAAGGTCACCCAACAATGACAGGATGGGTGGGGAGTCAGATGCTGCAGCACATCCACCCCGATGTCAGGTCTCAACTGGGCACAGGCCTCGCCTTTGTCTGCTCCCAGATAAACAGGATCCCAGCATCAGCAGACCTCAGGTGGAGACCAGGTCAAACACAAGCAGCACTGTGACTGTCTGCACCAACACGTCACCTGACAGCGTTCTGTTGTGTGCGGAGATAGTCACGCCGACGGGCTGCCGGGACTAATAGGAAAACAGGGACTAGCAGTCAGTCAGGGAACGACTCCTCTTCATTACTGCAGTGTGCTCACTGATTGGAACTATCGCACGCTGAATATTAAATTCTGTAATGCTTGAGGTATAGTTGCTCTCAAATGGAGCTGCCTGAGGGGATATCAACAACAACGCTGAGCCGCGTTGAAGGCTACAAGGGTCTCGGCTGCAGCTCGACTTAAGTCCGACCGGGAGGGAATTGGAGCTCGTGTTTGACTCCTTCAGTCTCGGCGAAGACGGAGCGCCTCGCGTCCGTTTCTCGAGGGGCCGCAGACTGAGGCCGACAGCATCCACCGCGATATTCTGGGAAACATTCTGTGGTTCGCTGGGAAACGTGCATGAAGATCAGTTAAACCCTCGCTGCTGACAACGGAGATCACAAGCCCCGGAGAACATCGATTATCACTGCTCTTAGCCCGGCGTCCTGTGTTCCTACAGCCGCCTCCCACTTATTCGCTCATTCTGTTTTTGTGAGACTAAGAGAAACAGGAACATGGGATCAAATCTGACTCTCTGTATCGAAACTCGACTGACAACGGAGCAGCAGCTCCGCTGGTGAGGCGGCGGCTCGCGGTTGCCAGTCGCAAAGTTCCAACATAAAGGGGAGAACAAAACACGAGGATCCATGGTTTTTCTCGTAGAAGAAGTAAACACAAATCAGAGGCGGACGAGCTGCAGGAAGTGCGGAGCAGCAGCCGGACGTTCATTCAATAACAGCACAGTCATTAGACCCAATTACAGCGCTGCGCAGGGATCAGCATCCTTCCCCGTCCACATCAGATTAGCGGCTCGCGCAGCAATGACAGTAGCGTTCAGCAACTGCAAATCTGTCGGGTAGCGCCGACTCCAATTTACCTTGCGCTCCGCAGCTTAGACCAACTGTGTCAACAAGTAATCTCAACCAGCTTAAATACAAGTCGTCCGCCCAGAGAGGCTGGCGTGAATGTTAAACAGGCAGCACCAGGTTACAGCTGGGCCCGGCTCCAGCTTCACAGCAGGCAGCATAATGGATGGAGACACGCTAGTTAACCACATCCTCCAAATCATCCCACTACAACGCTCTGAACGTTTAAAATCAGATCTACTTCCCCGAGTACCTTTTCAGACACGCTGCCATATAAAGGCTTAATTTCTGTTAGATTTATCAGCGAGGGCACATTTAGGAGCACACAGAATCACAACACAAATCTCAAAGAGGAACAGATGCTGCCAGTCAGCCCTGGAATCAGGCAGCGCAAGAGGAGCAAGAACTGAAAGTTGGGGAGCGTTCTCCCCTCTTCCCGTCACAAGCCGACTTCGCGCGTTGCGACGGCGTCCTTTAATGCCTCAGCTCTACAGCGTTTTGTTGGCCTACTTCTCCGGCAGGTGTGACAGCGCGGCGAAGGCGTGACACTGCCTCGGCAACGGAGGAGGTTTATGAAGCCGGTGTCAGCGGGCGGCGGGCGGAGGCAGGAGACGCTCCTTTCTCCGTTCAAACACAGAAACATCCAAGCGCTACAAGGCTGAGCGTTGTAGTACAGCGTTTGTCGGTGACTGTGTGGAAGAGGAAATATTTGCACTCCATCGAGACCGAACAGGCTTCTATGAAACACAAAGAACCTCACATTACTACTATTGCAAGAGTATAAACAGCACGTGTGTACGTAGTAACACCTCTGCCTCATTTCTTTACGTGCTTTTCTTGCATGAATTCCCCGAGTGCGGACGCTGGATGTTTCAGACAGTATGTTTCTTATGCTGTTTATCTCTGGAACTCAGACCCTTCGCTAAGTGGAGATAACCACGTGTCAACGCTCGCATCACATTGGTCCTGTAAACCTGAGGACACGTTTCATTTGAATGCTAATTGAATAGTAGACGCTTCACTGTGATCGTCATTCACGAGGCTGCGAGGGATTCGCTTCGCCCACGGTGAACAGGCATATTTGCACGACACGTTGTTGAATGTAAAAGGTCCGTGAGCTGCATAAATATATTTGATTATTTCACTGTACAGCGGATTTCTGCCACAGCTAATTCAAAGTGCATTCAAGGCGCAGCAGCAGAAGCAAACAGAGAGCGAGAGGCTCGTCGCTGCCTTTGTTCGCGCTGTAAACCTTGACCGCCGTGATCCGCACTGCTGCTTCCTGGTGGAGACGGACGCCTTCTAAACCCCCTTACTTACATTATTTATCACACGGAGCGTGCGGGCGGGAGCAGACGCTGCCTGTGCGATTGCCGGCGATGAAGGCAAACGGGGGAGGGAGCCGGAGGTGAGGGAGGCGTCTCGGACGCTCGCTGCTGTTTTAAACGGCGCGGGGGAACACCTGTACCTGTCTGTCCCCCAGTGGATGAGCACTGGTCTATCACACATTTTACCATGAAACAGTAACAATGTGCAGTAATCGTCCTTGTAACATTGTGCCTTGTGTTAACGAGTGCGGTCCTGCAGAGGATCAGAGCTGGAGCCCCGCGCCTCCTCCAGCTCCTCCTTCAGGTGAAGGAGCGTTTCCATTTTTCCCCTCTACCACTCGAAGCACGTTAGCGTGATTTCTGTGCAGCCCGGGTCTCGCAACGCTCGGCGCCGCCCGGGTTTTATGGCTGCGCTCACGGAGCGGGCCCGCGCGCTCTGTTTGGCCCTGAGGCATGGTGGAATGAGGAGGGGCAGCAGGGATTTCTGAAACGGCGTCATAGAGACGCCCATTATTTCTAAACATTTTGACTTTATAAAGCAGAAGTCATTTGGAGGCCCATTGGGCCGAGGCACCACGCAGCCCATTATTAAGGCCTGTCTCCCTGTGGTGTCTTGCTACGCGTGCCTATTAGCGCCACATAACTGTTCTCCTGACAGTATAGAACACAGGATTTAGCTTCCAGGATATTTTGGCTATTAGCTCACAAGCACTTTCATAATATATTCACCGCCTTAAAATAGGCAAGCGTAATAAATAAACATCTCGGACAAATGAAATATGTGAGGCTCTGGATTCTGGCCTGACGCAGAGGCAGGACGCGCCGGCGCTCCCGTGCTTTCTCACTCATTACGGGCCGGCGTTGGCTCTTGTCTTTCAGCCGGTACCGGTGACTCAGCGGTGACCCGCGCTCCTGTGTGGGACGAGCCGAGGAGCCGGCGCCGTCCATACGCGGCTGAGAATAATGGTCGGCGTCTGGGTAAATGCCTGGCGGCGCTGCGAGTGGGTGAGCTGTGAGCTGCTTCCACGCTCTGTGACATATGTTGTTAGAAGCTGCATTATAGAATGAATATTTTATGAACTTTAAAGCGCTATTTTAGATCGTATTGAACTAGTAAAGAGGAGCTCATCTTTTTTCATCTATTAGTTGATGACTCTCAGACTTCGTCGCAGTTTTCAGGTCAGGTTGTGCAGAGGCCATTTGTTCTTGCACCCAGGTGCTGCAGGTGCAGCGCCGGGCCGGGCCGGGCCGGGCCATTAAAATGAATCCTGAATTACCTGGAGCTCAGACGCGTCCTTGCCCCAAACCTCTGTTCCGACTGCAGCTTTTTGTTTTATTATCAGACATGATTTCAAAGGTCGTTGTTAATCTGGCTCCCCGCAGTAGTTAATGGGGTTTGAGCCTGAGCTTCGGTTCGGCCATTCAAGGTCGTTCAAAGGACCCGAAGTCACTCCAGCATGTTGTTGACTGTTAGGCCTAGTTTTTAGCAGATATGGAGGAGTTGGAACAGCTCCCAGCCCAATATGGGGTCTCTGTGTCTTTGTGGTCCACACAGTGTTTACAGCTCAGCTAAGACGCATGATGTACACGGTAATGTCTGAACTGCGTGAGTCTGAAGGGACGCTCGTCACGGCGCACGATGCTGAGAGAGAGGGAACTCGTGTTCAGGTGTGGTTTCCCAGCGCCGCTGCTCTGTCTGTACAACATAAATACTTTTAATTGCAATTGCAGTTTCCTGGGGCCCGCGGTGGAGTTACGCTGATTTAATAGTCTCAGGAAGGAGAGAAACAACAAATCAGTCTGAGAGTTGCGGTTAATGCAATTAGGCCGCTCTCCCTGGGCCTCTCAGCGACATCAGGAGAACAGAGAGAGCGTCTGGGGCCTAAGAGCGGCCACGAAGCGGCACGCGACCCGGCAACCAACGCGACGCACGGCCGCCGCTAAACAGGAGTGATGAGTCATTGAGACTGTGGAACCGGGAGCTGCTGGTTATTAGAGCGGTGTTTGCTCACAAAACAAGCTGGTAAAAGTCTGAATCTGCAGGCATGTTTGGGCAACTGTCACAACACATCGGCGCCCCCCGAGGACCGCGCTGATGTAGACGCTCTGAATACTGAGCAGCTGATTCGGCCTGTTAGCCGCTAGCTCGCTAGCCACATGCAGCGCGGCGCTGCGGCTGCATCGCGCACGCGGCCCCTCCGAAGCCGAGCACCTCCTGCTGCATCCTGCTCCACGTGTGTCATAATCCTTTCAGCTGAAAAGAGTCACGCCTCCACTGCTCCGGGTTAACTTTTGCTCTGACCTCAATAAATCAATAAAATGTAATCATAACATTGGGACAGAGTAATGGTTAAAATATATTTATTTGTGGGCTGAATTTAACACACTGTGTCTTGTTGTGATGAAGACTGAACAGCGTTGTTAGAAAGCAGCCGAATCACAGCGTCGTAGCACTAGCGCTAACGTCTGCGCTAACGCTAGTGCTCGCGGCCGCCGCACAACGGTTCAGGTTCACCTCCAACCGAGCGCTCAACGGGGGACGCCGGCCGTCAAACACGCCCCAACACTCTTCACAGGTCAAACACGCTGCAACACACCTCACCGCTAACCGCGGCCTGCCGACGCGCCAAGGTCGCGCCGGAGCGGCCGGGAGCCTCCGCGCGTGTGTCGCACCACCGCTAATTGGCTGCGGCGCCTCTCCGTGGCCCGTCTGCCGCCTGTGACGGGAGCTGTCAGCTCCCTGAGGACCCGTCACAGGATCAAGGTTAATGGCTCCCGCGGAAAACACAAGGGAGCAGCGACTGGGCAGCTACACGCGAGTTCAGGCCCAAAAAAGAGAGGCCTGCAGCCGCTGGCAGCTAATTCAATGCGTAGCTGTCATATTATACTTCATATAACAATACAGTAGCAATGCTGTAAAGCACTTTATAATGGTGGGTTGAAGCTCTGTGTAAATTAAAGCACTAGTTACCGCGGTGATTTATTTTTGTATGATGTTAGACCTGCTGCTCCGTCAGCCCACTGAACACCTGACTCCTGTCTGCATGTGAAAACATTACTGGCTTGACTCACGGTCCATCTACCAGTGTGTAGGAAGTAAAAGGGTCTGAGTACCTCTGATGCTGCTGTGTGAATATATGTAGATTTATGCCTCAGCGAGGTCCGTCCGTGACAAAGAGCACAAGCTGAGCGAAGCCGGAAGTTCACGCTCAAGCCCATCAACACTTCTTTCACACAACACAACACCTTTTTTTCTGCTTTCCTGCTCTGTTCTGTGGTTGAGTCTGAAAAGGACCTTTGAGCCGAATCTCACGCTAAACCTTGGAACCCGTCTGCATCATGAACCTGCGTGGCCTCGCGTGGTCGTGAGGCCGGAGGCCCGCGGGGCTGGTCCAGACTCCAGACCGTCCGGGTCCAGCGGGTCACGGTTGGACGGACGCCGCGAGGCTCTTCTGCCTTTGGGAAACGCCGCCATCGGTGAGCAGAGCTGTACAGTCAGATGTCAGGGAGGAAGTGCTGCACGCATAATACGCTCCAACAGCTGCTGCAACAGGACGTCCTCAACACACGCCAAACTGGAAACACCGCTAAGTCTGCAGGGTATACAGGTCTGGCAGACTCGGGCTCCACCACCTGTTCTCTGTCTCAGACTGCTTTACATCCTCTTCCCCTGCCAGATCCTTACTTAACCTCCAGCACTAACTTCCACTGAAGGTTTATTCAGTTTCCTGTGAGCCTCTATAAGTCCCTGCAGTGTCTCCGTCTTTCCCACACCCCAGAGAGTCTTTGAAGGACACTTCATTTCCTGGTCCTGACTCACATGTCACCCCCCGCCCCCTCCTCTCGTACCCCCTTCATCCTGCCAGATGAAGCCGCTCCAACGTGGAGTGGTTTTCTTGGGATTTTCCCTCCCAAACCGGAGACGGGAGCAGCCGGCGCCGGCGCGAGGCTGCCACTCATCGTCTGAGCCGACGCGCGGCGCTGGATTAGCGCAGATTAACGGAACAAAGCTCGTTATTGATTTTAATCGCTAATAAAGCGGAGGCACTCCGGGGCGGCGGACAAGTTCAAACAAACTAGTTCCTGGGGAAGAATCGATAAAGGAACCGGGGTAATAAAGGCCGTTGCCAGGAAAGCGCCGCTCCCGCCGAACTTGTGGGACTCTCGGAGGAGTGGAGGCCTAATTAACAGCTTGTCAGGTCCACAGTGATACATTTACCTCAACTACACGCGGCCTTAAGGCTCCGCCTCATCATCATGCACAATGCACGGCATGCATTGCCCATTTCATTCCGTATCATCCCAGGGTGGCAGTGTAATCAAGGCTTTCATTACCATAAAGAGAGCTTAGACTTCATCTTCTAACCTCCGCTGAAAATCTGCAATTAAAATTAAATGTGGTCTTGAAGTGCAACGCCGACACCCGGAGCTGCGAGGAGACGCGGCAGCCAGTGCAAACGAAGCGAGCGCTATGGCCGATTGTTTTCATACTATTAATATTTAACATGTGATGATTACCCTGCTCATTCTTGCCTGCGCAGCAGCTCACAGACACCGTGGGCATGTGGGTAAACAGTGTTACCTCCCCCGTTAACAAGTGTTTTCTTTACCTGCTAACGTGAAGATGCGTTTCTCCCGCCAGTAATTGAAACTGTGCCAGCTCAATTTCTGAGCAGAACATGTTTTCATTTATTTATTTTTTCCCGAGAAGCCAGCTTCATTTTCTCTGTTTAGGAATTAGTTTCGCCGTTATGAGATTATTTCCCACGGGACGGGGAAATAGCTTCCGTCATAGCGCGGCTTTCTAAGAAATAATCACTGTTTGAGCCACGGGGCGAAGCTGCAACGGCGGCTAACGCAGTCAGTCACCTGCTTCACAACAGCACAACTCGCTATATTCAAACTAAAGCGCTGACTCTGCGTGTGATGAACGATCATTTAGCATTAAACTGTTACTGCAACGTTTTATCTTATTTACCAGCTGTAATTAGTTCAGAGCTGTATATTTATAATATTTATAATAACTATGGTGTATTATTATAAATTGAGTACCAGTGCATAGATTGGTGACACTACTGGCAGCTTTACATAATAACATGCTCTTTTTTACCAGCTGTTTTTAATAACACACATTTTTGTCACTTGCTTCATATTAATTATTTAGTTGCAGTACTTTTGTTATCAGTCTTCTGCGCCACTTTGAAATGAGTTCAAAGTGAATACTTTGAGCTGTGTGTTTGAACGTTTGCACCTAAGGAGGCAATTTCTAAAAGCACTTCAACTTGAACTTGAGTAAAGTTGGCGAAGTTGGTGGCACTACTCATAATGTAGAGCGTCTCAGGTACATTAGGTTTCCTGGAGATGTGATTTGAAAGGGAGCCGTTAACTTATATTCATTACAAGTAAACAGCATCATGGATTTGCCTCTGGCCCTGACCTTGTTAGGCTGTGGCTGCTTACAGCGTTTACACTTACTTAGCCCTGACAGTTATTCTCCCAGCCTTACTCACATAAGGAGGAACAACTGAAACACGTACCACAGAGCTGAGCCACAGTCAGAGTCTGTCCTACAAGCAGGGAGGCGACCGTTCCAGTTAATCACACACAGCATCAGCAGCAGCATCAGCATCAGCATCAGCATCAGCATCAGCATCAGCATCAGCATCAGCTGCAGCGCTGAAACAGACACTCCTCTGACCTTTTGACCTCACGTAGGCTGCAGCACGTCAGAAGCCTCTACACACACACACACACACACACACACACACACACACACACACACACACACACACACACACACACACACACACACACACACACACACTCTGGTATCTCATCGGGCACAGGCATGTCCAGCTTCGCATCTGCTGGCATTCCGTTCGTTGCTCGACACACACTCGCTCGCAGACGTGCACACACAGGCTTCCCCCGCTCCAACACTCAATCTATTCTCAGGATCTGCAGGTCAGACCCGGCTCATTCTCATTCCAGCTCTCTCCCTCCTCCTCCTCCCTCTTGTCTCTTTAAACTACTGGAAGTGAAGGAGTCACCGTTTGGAGATGCACTTCCCAGATAATCATTTAGATCCGGCCCCAGAGAGACGCTTTCTCCCTCTTCTAGTCATTTTGCTTTGCTGTGGGAACATAACACTTTAGAATCAGGCGCCCGCTGCCTCGATAATACAGCAATAACAGAGCACTTTTTTTTTCCAGCTGATCTGATGCAACAAGCAAATGCTCCTCTCATTTCGTCGTCATGATCTGGATCTGGACGCGTTCCAGCCCGGTCCCAGTGGAAGTTGCCCACCGGATAGAAGAGACGCAGTTCCCAGTGACTCCTCCTCCCAAAGAGCAGCGTGCCCTGTTTCTCTAACCTACATTCGCCGGCCCAGACCGAGTGCGTGTGTGCGTATGACTGCTCGGGTTAAAACGAACACGGCGTCTGGCTGTGACTCTCTGGCCCACACTCATTGTACCGTCTGCACACGCTTCATTCATCACCGCCTGCTTCACGTACGCCGCCTCTGTCTCAGGGCGTCCTGCTTCATCACCGTCTGTGTCGCTTCCTCCCTTTGTCTCCTCTTACTCCTAAGTCATCAGTGCGTTTCCAAGCAACCGAACTCCCCGGCATTGGTCCGCGGCGTCGCGGATGCTCTCACGTCGTTCGGCAGCTCTTATCTGCCCTTATTAGCGCCACAGATAAGGACCGGCGGTGCCTCCCAGGAAGCCAGATACCGAGGCTTTATGAACACGCTCATGTCATCTTCCATCAGGGTTTGGATTATTGTCTTACTGTGGTTTTACTTCTCTAAGATGGCCGATTGTGATGTACAGTAACTGAACCCTTCTAGGAACATGTGCCCGTTCCCAGAAGTTAATATCATGTTGTCACTGCTAATTTCACATCCCTTTTCCATGGAAGAGTGAAAAATGCAGCCTCAGCTATTTACTTGCTAGCAAACACCTTTTTACAAACCCACAGGCCTTGAGCTTCAATGCCAACTCTGTAGGTTTGCAGTGTTTGCGTGTACTTTATACTACAAAGGGCCAAGACAAAGGCCCTAAAGCTGTTGGAAAGAAGTACATTGACTTAAAAGCTTCCAGTCACACATCTTTGAAAACAACACAGTCGCCGTGGTTACTAATGGGAAGGTGTGGTTTACACGCACAGCAAAGACAGGTTCAAAAAAGAAAAGTTCAATCAATCAATCAATAACGTAACAAGTATTATAAAAAACACAGCTTTCATCAGATTCCAAACAACAGAAGTAAAAATTGTTAAACTACTGAATGTGTAAAATATACATCTCACACATGGGAAGTGATTTCGTTAATAAACATTGCATACGCAGCCTATTGGTGCAGAATGTGCTTCGTTTATGAGGTAACCACCTGACAGCACTAGCGCCTGGAGCCATATTTAACACTAATGATGCTACGAGCTTCATGCCGGATGAGCCAACACTGCTCTGACTATTTGAACATGTTTGTGGTTTGAATTCAGTTTTTCAGTTCAGTTATTTATTTTTAAGTATTCGGTCAACATTTAAAAATAGTGTCCATTAAATAAGCTGGAAACATGATGCTGTCAGACTGAACCCAGTGAAACTGAGACTGTTTGTTTTTTTTATCATGAGTGAATTTATCCTAATCAACTGCATAATAAAAGTACATTTTTTTGGCCTGACATCTTTTTATGAGTTTATACTTCATGTTCTGTATTTAGATATGATTTTATTTAATATTTCAATTTCAGTGAAATTAATTTTTATTAATTTGGAATTAGTTTACATATTTTAAAAACGGTCATTAAAAAAAATGAGACGCTGAGATGAGATGTCCCGGATTTTAAATTAATGAGCAGAATCTAGGTCCAGCCAAAGATAAGGCTTAATGATGTCAGATGACATTGGATGGAACCATCGACTAAACTCACCTGTGTTGGCAACTGTCCAGTGGAACGAGGATGGGAATCAGGACATCAGCTTTAACTTTCATTTAACAGAGGAGGTGGAGGTTTGTGTTATCTCCCGCTATAGTCGCTTCTATCAACATTCTCAGGCTCCCTATCTATTCTGCCAATCTCAGATAAAAGACAAAGGAGGCTGCCAGACGTGTTAGTGAAGAAATACTCACTGATTACGTTCGACCCGTAGCTGCAGCTGGAGGTCGCTGGATGTGAGCACGATGTCCCCTCTGACTGGGTGCGAGTCCTGCCGAGTTAAAAGGAGAAATCAGGTCAGGTCACCGCAGCAGAGCCAGTCACCAGAAAGTCACTTTAACAGCATCAACCTGGTTCTTCTGTAGTGTTCACCCCGCAGGTGACACACTCAACAAGTCACAGAGCGGTGGTTAAAAAACAGGCTGAGTCAGCGTCAATAACCAGTAAACAGCCTGTGTTAGAAAATACCATATCACAACCAACTGGCAATCAGATATGTCCTCCTCAAGTAGAATGATGGTGCACTTCATTCCAACCGCACCTTATGCCTTGTTTCATGTGATGTGTGTGTGAAGGAGGCGTTAGCTCATCCAGGCAGTAAAGTCATGAACCAGGAGCACATGCCACAATTCAAGTTGTTTGTTGACTGTTAAAAACACGATTAATGCAAAACATTTAGCTTTTTCAGTTCCTTGAAATTCCAACTACAGTAGGTCCAGGTACAGTTCAGACCTATAAGGAGGTGGATTTGATGCCACTGTAGGGGTCAGAGGTCAGACCTTAACTGTCAGTAGTGTCTTAGAATGCATACAAGAGGAAAACATTCCTAAAAATACTACGATTCACTAAAATACTGCTATTCTAACACAAACTAACATCGACTGAAATAAAATAAAGAAAATCAGTAAGATCCACCATTAACAGTGTGTGTTTAAATTGCTGGCATTTATTTGTTTTACAGCTGACTAACACCGACTCTAAAATAATGAGGTGTCATATTTTAAATTGCACATTTAGGCTGTAAACACCTCTTTAAGCTCATATCGCTAAGAATCCCCACGGGGGAAACGGTTCATGCTTCGTTTCTGTACACACGTTAGAGCACAATTTGATTTGTTTTTTAAGAGTTTGACATTCTTACCAATACAAGTCAGGGCCGGTCAAATGTTTGAACATCAACAATAAGTGACCTCAGCTGCGCGTGCAGACTGAGTTTGACACCGGGTGATCGGACACCAGCAGCATCTGCAGTGAACAGCGTTATCGCTCACTCCTTCCTCCTGCTCTCTGCTTCTCAGCTCCGTCTAAGTTAAGACACATTATGGGTCTTGCTCATGCTGTTTTGCGCCTAAACCATCGCTTTGCTCGTCTTCCACGAAGGGGATCAGATTTATCTGTTTGTGCATTCGAACGGCACAGTAGCGCATTTGGACTTGAGGCCACAGGAATTCAAGAGCAAATGTGCTGTCGCGAGTTTGAAAGTGAAACCAGAATGAATGTAGGCATAGACTCCGGCACTCCACAGCATTAGCACCAAGGCTAACAACACAAAACCCTTACCCAGGTAAATCTATTATTAATATGTTGAGTATATCGATAATATACACAGTATAACACTCACCTGCCTCAGGAATTTTACACAGACACTGGGGTAAAATCCTGTCAACACCCACCCAGATTCCAGGATTATGCAGATTTGTATTGTATGTATGTAGAAAGTGTGTGATGTATCATTTATACCAACATCCCTGTTGCTGTACATCAACAACAACAACAGCACTGTATGTACTTTGATAAATGGGTAGTTTCAAACAGCCAGAGGAATAAAGAACAAGGTAAATCCCTCATGCACTTTTATTGATGTCCGAGTGGAGAGAAAAATTAGGATAAAACAATCAGGGAGGATGAAGTGAGATGCTCCCTTTCATCTCTCGGCTCTTATCTGCGCTGAAGTTTCTATTTACCTCCAGTCTATGAGCAAAGCTACAAACAAAACCAGCTATTGTGAATTCAGGTCCGTTCCTTCCCATTCCACTGCGTGACTCCCATATCAAGCTGCCGAGCAGATGCCGGCCCAGCTTGCTTCATTTTCAGCTGTTTGCTTGTGAAGCGTCTCCGGTTTCAGCTGAAGGACCGCGACTGGTCACGGCGCCGGGCGCGGGGGCCGGCGACCGCGGCGGGAGGCGTGAAAAGGGAGCGAGCGTCTCTCAGCCCGGAGAGTTTACATGCAGCAAGGGGAAAAGTGTGAAGTGTTGGGATGCGGCGATAGTTCAGCATGATTTGCACTCTGTCTTTGAACACGTTAGAAACACCTCTCTGTTTGAAAAGCTCTTAAAAGGCAGCAGTAGAAACTCCAAACTCCTCTCTAACAACAGAACGAGGGTCGACTGCGTCTGAAAACGCTCAAAAATCTAATCAGAGCTCTGACTCATGTTGGTCCAGCGCTTCAAACAACAATTCAGTTTGCTGCTTTCGATGGGATCCACACAGAGACACTGTACGGTTGTGACCTGCTGCAGATTCCCAGTAGCAGAGGCTAAAAAGGCCCCGATCCGATCTTATTGACTGTATGACTTCCCACCGGCCCAAAACACCGGCCGACCAAAAAGTTTTCCTTTGAAAATCTCCACTTCCTTTTCCACTTCACTGTATCTCCAGGCTATGTTCTTAAGGTCAGTGCTTCAAAATGATTGCTTCAGACTCACTGTGTTTGTTGTGTGGCATCTTCAAATTGACTGATCAAACAGTTTCCAAATCCTCGCATTCCCTCAGCTGCGTTTGTCAATCCTTCACAGCAGACGCCGGCGCCACAGCACATTTCTCAAGGTTATGGCTGCACCGCTTTAATCTCCATCCTGCAGCCCCACTGGCTTAAACAGCAAATAAATGTATACTGCAAATCTGTATCACATATTTAAACTGTGTGTAGTGACACGTCTGATGATGCCTCAGTGAAAGGATTTACATTTTTGGGGGGGGTTTTCCATATTCTGGCGGGCGAGATGTGAAAAATGTGCTCGGCTGATTACGCGGAAGAGAGAAAGAAATCACTGGCTGCAAAGTTGGAAAAATCCTCAGACGCTGGCGATAAAAACAGACAGAACGTGAGACAACGAGAGGAAAAGACAAATTGGGCGGAAGGAGAAGGAGCCAGAAGAAGTTCAGCTGCGCCGTGATGTTTATCCACGGCTGCAGAGGGACGCGCTCACATCAGACGCCGCTCCAGGTGTGGACTCACTCTGTTCTCTAGCGAGACGTGTGCCAGAGGGGGGTTCATTAGACGGATCAATACCCGTCTCATGTGAGAGCGAAGACTGGGATGAGAGGTCCCTTCCCTCCGTCGTACAGGGTTCTGAACAGTAAACACCCGGATCTTTGCTGTGACTGTGGGCTGCCACGCTGACAATAATTACGCTCCATTAAAGCTAATCTCACACATCACATGATGCCAGGCAGCTCACAGTGAGCGACAGGTCACGGGTTTAGCTCTGTTCGCTCACCCGCGTCCTTCATTGTGACTGTAATGTCCACAGAAGGACCTGAGAGCTGTGGACCCTGGCATTCCCTTTGTCTCTTCCTCCTTTCTTTCAATGCTCACATTACCATTATTCTGAAAGAGTCAAATGTGGATGTGATCACGTGAAAGGGCGAGCGTGCACAAACCCACCAGGTGCAGTGAAGCAGCAGCTCACTTCCTCCGACCTGAAACTACAGGTGGGCCTGTAAACTGTGAAACCATGCTGTCAGCGGTTTTCTCATTCTCGTAAGTCTGCGCCTGTGTTTGTTTCCTGAGTTGTTTTTTTAATATTAGACACTGTGAATGCTTCAAGTCAGCAGTAAAATGGAGAAGTTACAAAACCCAACGAGGGGAGAGAAATTAGTTCCTTCCTGAAAGCTGCAGGAAAAAACTTGAAGCTTTTCACCAGCTATTTGTCAGCATTACCTTTGTCTGGTGGGAACAGCTGGTAATGGAACTACACACTGTAAGTAAAGATGGCTCTAACTTCATGAGAGTGGAATTTACCTGGAACCAGAAACTAATCAGGACTTGAACACAGATGGAAAAAAAGGTAAAACAAGGTTCAGAATCTCATTCAAAAGAACCTTTAAATGAGAAACTCTGTGAGAAACAAGGTTGAACAAAATGAATCATTAGCTGCATTTGCTCCGAGGCTGGAAGTGTGGAAGAGATCAACACAGCTGGAGAAGCTGTTACGACTCAATGTCATCCGCTACCACACAACCCGTCAGGTAAAGGGATTGTAGTAAAAGTATAAAGTAAAACCACGAATGGGCTCAATAAATACAATAATAATTTATTAGCATTAGGTTCTGTTCGACTTTGATTTACTGTCAGTCGGGTCCAAAGCACCGACACATTAAAGGGGAGCACAGCTTCCCCGCTGCCGTTGCTGGTGACTTGGGATCTAATTTCTTCCTTCTATGAATAACAGTGACATTGGATGCGATGGCACAATGAAAGCGGTGGGGAGTTTCTTAAAGTTTCATCATTTTCGTTTGCAAAGAAGATTCCTCACAGCTGACTGAACCTGAGACATGAAGCGAATTTGTCCCGTTCTTTGGAACGTTCCTATTAAACCAACAAAGGTCCACGTGAGAAGGCGAGACACGCCGGCTGGTCCTAAGCCTGACACTCATCTGAAGGCCCATCCCTTAAAGGCTTCAACACGTATCTGCCTACTGCCGACGCCGTACGTGGACGTAAACACGTTTGCAGAAGGAAGCTCTGACTGAGGAACAGTCACCGGTTTTTCTTATCGCTGTGAAACTAGGCCATAAAATCGTTAAAGGTGCTGCCGTCGTCTCCTATGCAATTTCTCCCGATCCGTCAAGCCGTGTGGAAAAGGGTCTGGAAAGGTGTGAGTGGATGGGGACGAGAAGAGGCAATCAGGTCCCGAGACTCCGGCGGAGGTGGATGGAGAGACGCTGACGAGGGAGTCGACTGGATTGGATTCAAGCATCTGTATCATCGGCTAAAAGGCAGCAGTGGCTGATACATAGAGCCACTGTAATTAGTGGGAGAGCAACAGCCACTATTGAGATCCTCTTTTTTCTTTATTATTCTGGTTTTACCCTGTTTTTCGGACGCTATCTACTTCTCAACACTGAAACGCTGTTCAACTTCTGGCTATAACGTTTCATGTTTACAGTTTTTAACGTTATTCAACTTTTTTTATTGTATTTGTTTTATAATGGCCACCACAGCCACAATTTTTACTCAATATAATTTTTGCACTAGGTAGTCACATTTGTCTTCTTTCTAATGATGTGCCTGTCTAAGCCATCAGAGTTATACTTTAGTCTGTATCTGCCACAAAAAAAAGGACTTACATTTTGAAGATAAGTTACCTATTAAATCTATTATGTTTGTTGCTGTAATAAGCCTTTTTTAGCAGGGGTGCAATTCAGCTTCACTACAACTGACTGAGCTGATCTGTGGAGGTTCCTGTCTTAGGAGAACGGTTTTCATGTGCAGTGCAACTGCAGTATATCAGTGACTGAGCTCAGTGTCAGTTTGATTGACAGGTCAAACTCCTGATGCTCAGTGTCAAAAGCAGCTTTATACATATTACTAATAAGTTTAATACACTGTTTGATTGTTTAGTAATTAAGCCCACAGTTTCTTCAAAATCTTTCTAAATAAAAAGGACCAATCCATATTTTTAGCTTTGACTGGTCATTTATGACTAAGTAACGTCCTGAGAACCAAAGAAAAATCGTATCTTGTTAATTTAATTTTTTTTAATTTCCTGCCTCTTTGGACTTAAAACAACAACTTAAAATTCCAGATTTTATAGAAATATAAAAATATATTTATTCTAGACATACAACGTGTCCACTGTGATGGACAACAGAACAAATTTACTGTAAAATTGCAATGATGCTTGGATATCAAAATACAGTATCTTATGTATGCATAAATCTATTTATCTATTGAGCTAGCTAGTTAGCCATTAGCCAACCCATCTAAATTGTTCTAATTTCTTTTACAGTTGACATTCATTGGCTATTTTTTTTCCTAGCAAAATGTTTAACTGACATTTGACTCCAGTTTATAATTCCTGACATGTTCATGAACAAGGAAATACAAGATTGTTATAGTAAAATAACAACATCTTAACAATATTTGACTCTTTTCCTAGCTGATACATTTTGCTGCTGCCTCCATTTTGTCTCAGCATTAAAAAACAAAGTTCCTCTCATCCCACCCAAACATGTGAGATAGCATTGGAAAGACCAGGATGTTCTCCAAGGAGCTCACCAGGACTTACTGTAGTAGGGTAGCTCAAATGAGTCCAAAGTTATAGACTAAAAACCAATGTCCACCACAGGGGACACAAATGTATAGGCTGGGTCTCAGGAGGGTAATAAGACTATTTTACAGTCAGTAATTACCCAATACACACTTATCTCAAATTCTTTCAAAATAAAGGCACCAATTAAACTCTTTGTTAGTAATGTTTCTGTTTTTGACTGGTTATTTTTATGACTACATTACAGTGTAGCAATTATTGGCACACCTTTCTTCTATTTTCTTTTAAAATAAAAGCACCAATTTATGTAATTCGAATTTATAGGAGTAACTTTGAACAAGGTCACAGACACTAGGAGCTTTTTTAAAGTGTCAGCTTGAAATTAGAAGAAGATAAGATAGAAAATGACATGAATTTACTTTCACATTTTGTCATAGTATTTTACTTATTACATATGCTACAGTATAAATCCAGGTTGCGTGTTCAATCCCCTCAGAGAGGGGTTGCGTCAGGAAGGGTATACGGCGTGAAAACTTACCAAGTCAAACATGCAACTCAGTTGTAAATAAATTTTTGGGTGTTTTTGGTACATTTCTGCTCATAACAATGTTAAGTTGTGATACAAAAACAGATAACATATCCAATAACATTTAGGAAATATAGATTAATTCAGAGATATTAATGTGATTTTGTCTGAGAAATCTGGCAAGAACAAATCCCAGGCAATAAACAGCTACGCCCTGCCAGTGATCAGATACCATGCGGGAATAATAAGGTGGCCAAAGGAAGAGGTACAGACCACAGATGTTAAGACACGAAAGCTCCTCACCATGCATGGAGGGTTCCACCCCAAATCCAGCACCCTGAGACTGTACGCTAGCCGCAAGGAAGGAGGCCGAGGACTAGTGAGCGTAAGAGCCACTATCCAGGATGAAACATCCAAGATCCATAAGTACATCAAGGATAAGGCCCCGACAGATGACGTGCTGAGTGAATGTCTCAGGCAGTGGAGAACAGAGGATGAGATGCTGGAAGAGGGACCATCATGGGAGGACAAGCCCTTACATGGGATGTACCACCGGAACATAACTGAAGTGGCTGATCTCAACAAATCCTACCAATGGCTTGAAAGGGCTGGGCTGAAGGACAGCACAGAGGCACTCATCCTGGCCGCACAGGAGCAGGCCCTGAGCACCAGAGCCATAGAGGCCCAGATCTACCACACCAGACAAGACCCAAGGTGTAGACTGTGCAAAGAGGCCCCAGAGACGGTCCAGCACATAACTGCAGGGTGTAAGATGCTGGCAGGCAAAGCATACATGGAACGCCATAACCAAGTGGCTGGCATAGTATACAGGAACATCTGCGCGGAGTATGGACTGGAAACCCCAAGGTCAAAGTGGGAAACACCTCCCAAGGTGGTAGAGAACGAGCGAGCCAAGATCCTGTGGGACTTCCAGATCCAGACTGACAGAATGGTAATGGCGAACCAACCAGACATTGTGGTGGTGGACAAAGAGCAGAGGAAAGCCGTAGTGGTGGATGTGGCAATACCAAGCGATGGCAACATCAGGAAAAAGGAACATGAGAAACTAGAGAAATACCAAGGGCTCAGAGAAGAACTGGAGAAGGCTTGGAAGGTGAAGGCCACAGTGTTGCCTGTGGTGATCGGAGCACTAGGGGCTGTGACCCCCAAACTGGAGGAGTGGCTACAACAGATCCCTGGAAAAACATCCGAAATCTCAGTCCAGAAAAGTGCAGTCCTAGGAACAGCAAGGATACTGCGCAGAACCCTCAAGCTCCCTGGCCTCTGGTAGAGGACCCGAGCTTGGAAAGTGGATGAGACCACCCGCAGAGGGTGAGAATAGAGTGTGTGTGTGTTTATATATATTGTGAGGGACCGCGCAGTAAGTCTTAGGAACCCAGGAATGAATCCAACAAAAAATATAATTTATTAACAAGTACTCAAGATTAACAGATTAACAATACTACAACTCCAGGGTCACAAAATTCAACCTAAATAACAGTTCTAAACGGGCCCTTTAACTTAAATTGAGGTCAACTAAACAGACAGCAACTATCACTTAAACTCAACCTAACTGACCTCCATGTCACACAAACCAGGGGTTTATAAAGACACAGGCTAGCGTACAGCTCAAAGAAGGTAACAGAAATAAACCGCCAATCAACCTCAACCGCTAAACTAGATACAAATACAAGATTAAACATGAATAATATTTACACAATAAACAACGTAACAACTTAAGTAACTCCCATTAAGCAAATCCCCAACATAAGCCTAATAATGAAATCATAAGCGGCAGATTCCCCCTCCAGGCACGCGCAGTTGGCCTCCTCCGCTTCTTGGTCGTGGTATGTAAGCCCTGCTTAGGTGGCGCCTGCTCTTTCCACCCGGAGGAGGAATCCCCAGAACACAGAAAGGTAACACATTAAACTCACTGTGTATATATATATATATATATATATATATATATATATATATATATATATATATATATATATATATATATATATATATACACACACACACACATCATATGTGTGTGTGTGTGTGTGTAAATTTTTTTTTTTTGTTTAGGAAATATAGATAAATTCAGGGAGATTTTGTTTAGAAAGTTGCGCATCGACTATGACACAAATGACTTTAAAAGGGTTAACAATAGTGTCCTTTCAAAATAATGAAAGAGCCACATTCCTTCCTTCACCCCATCATGCTGCATACAGGTTGGGCTATAAAAGTCTGTGGCGCCTTGGTGTCTTACAGTGAGCTTTTTGTTTCCAACATCAACAAAACTAAAGAATTTTGGGACACGCTTTTTAAGACAGATTCAACGTTTGAGCGAGAACCACAAATGTTGATCTGTTCTTGACGCCTGGATTGAGGTCAAGCTTACTTCAACCTAACACCAATTTTAAACTTGGCAAACGTACGTTTTTCTAGTTTGGATTCAACGTTGGATTCTGGTTACTGAATTTACTATGACCTACGTATCAACCCTATTTTCACCTAGCGACAACTTTACCAAGACGTGATGATGATTAACCAAGATTCAAATAGGTTGATCAGAGTCACGTATACATCACATCTGCCATATATCAGCTGATATACTGATATGCTTGCTCAACTTAAATACAGTTGTCCTGTTAATCAATAATCTGTTCAATGCATGCAAAACCTTGATGCCTGCAGCACTGCCACCATCCACTTTCAGAACATGGAGAGGGCCTGATGTCTGTTGCTATTGAGTTCCGACACACGTACATGGTATGAATCTTTATCTCTAAAGATTCTAGGAAGAATATCTGCAATCACTTTTCACTGAATGATAAAAATTTACTCTAGGAACCTCCCAATGTGATTTACTTGCATGTATCATTTTAATAAACAATGGAGTCATACTGTAAGTTTCTATTTAAATATGAGTGTCAATCATCCAGTCACACCTGTAACTGCCTGATCTGGTTAATTCTTTAGTCTCTGACTCTCCCTCCCTCAATCCGCCTTATTTTAAGACAATTACATGCAATTTCATTTTTACTGATACTACTTAACTTAGCTATACAACACACATGCCTGGAACACACATCCAAAAATGCTTTGTGTAAACAAGGGAACTTTTGAGACTTGAATATTTTGTTCCTTACAAAACAAAACAAAAGCTCTGGTGACCTACAGTAAGTGTGTGTGTGTAGTGTAGTAGCGTCCGATTTGACCAAAAAAAGCGAACGGTGGCTCATTTGATCACGGTTGTCAGACGGCCACCTATCTTGAGCCCGATTCTGCTGCCGAGGGGACTTTTTTAGTCCTGGCCCAGTGAGCTGTATTCTTAGACGCGAACAACAGTCCCACATTCCCTGTGATGAAGGTGCTGTAGATCCAGTGTGGAGCCACTGATGAAAGCTAAAACAAATATATTGTGTTTCTCTGCAGATGAAGCTGTTGGTGATGCTGATGTTGGCCCTGCCTACTCTGCCCTTAGAAAGCTCCAAGAAAGTCACTGAATCGGGTAAAGCTGCTTTAAGTCATTTTACAGTGACCAAGTAAAAAGAAACAAATGCAACAAGTAAGAGGCTGAGCTTGGTGGCAGCTGATCCTTTTGTCTACAGTGAACCTTCGTCTTGTAATGAAAACAAACATGTTCTCTGTAATGGTGTAATTCTGCCTATTTCCTTTGTCTCACACAGTTCGCCCACTGAACCCAAGTCTGGGGAACAAGATTCCTGAAATCAGGTCTAACAGACCAGGCAGACGGGCTGCACGTAGTCTAAATCATGGTATGCCTTACAAGAAGCAGAATTGCTCACACTTTGTGAATATTGATCAAACCAACCTTGAATGGCAGACTTGGTGTGGTTCTCTTCCCAATGGAGCAGTTTTAATCTACAATAAATATGTTGGACGCACCGACTATGTATGTAAACATGACTGTGATGCTGGTTTCTACCGGCCTGACGAGGGTCCTTTCTGCCACTATTCCGATAAAGAGGTTGGGCATGAAACCTCCCAGTTCGAAATCCTAGTGAACAAACAAAACACTGAGATTTTGGAGTGGAAGGAAGCCTCTCGTGGCTCAGTGCCTCAACATTCAGTCTTGACCTGTCCAGACAAGAAAAATGTATATGTTGGGATGAACAAGTATGGGCTTGGGAAGGTGGTTCCACAGGAGAAAGCCTTCTTCCTTCCTTGGCACAAGAAAGAGTACTGGTATAATGACTACCAGGTCCTGACCTTTAGCAAAGATGTTGTCAGTGAGGACATTTATGATGTCAAGTACAAGATGGATCAGGCTAAAATCATCAAGTTCCCTCAAAAGACCATAGACACGTTGAGCATCAGCAACAATCTGTGCCAGTCAGTTTTGAAGACAATGACCCTCTCCAAGACAACCCAAGAGTCACAAAGATGGGAGCACAGCTTTTCTGTCCAAATGGGAGTTAAGATTTCCTTCGAAGCTGAAATTCCCATGTTAGCCTCTACAGGTGTTGAGCTGAGAACGCAGGTGTCCTACCAGTTCACCAAAGAGACCACTCACACTGAGTCCAACAATCATTTAGTCTCTATTACGTACGATGTTCCACCAAACCACTTCTGCACTGTCCGGATGGTGGGCAGGAAGAGTGAAGTGACGGTCCCGTACACGGCTCGACTCAGACGCACCTACCGCGACGGACAGACCAGAGAGGCGTCCTTCTCTGGAACCTACAAGGGAGTCCAATTTGGAGAAGTGCATACTATTTTGGATCGCTGTGTACTCAAAGCTGACAACAAGCCTTGTCCTGAGAAGCAGGTCGGCTGTCAGTGACCTCTCATACTTAAACGCAAGCCTTTGAATGAAGCAGAACAGAGCTAATCAAGCTTCTCTCACATTTATGCTCTTCAAAACAGTTAAGTCGTTCTGTCAGGACACAAGAAGAAGCATTTCCTTAGTTTGTGTTATAAATGTAATGTAATCTGAATCAAATTAAAAATAACAAGCATCACAGCAGCCTGAAGCCAAAGGATGAAAAGGTGCCACGACTTGTAAACAAAGAGATGTGTTAAAACCAACATTTAGATTAATTCATGTTTGTAGGAGTAAATTTAACCTGTAGATCATTAATAGAAAAGAAATAAAGATGGATGCAACCTGTCCTGACAAATCTGCTGATTGTTTTACCATCAGACATATTTCACTGCTTTGCTCTTAATAAAGTAATAAGCATTTCAAGCAGAAGTCTTATCTTTTAATTTAAGGGGCGTTTCTTTAAAACACTGGTTCGGTGGTTCATCTGCCTCATTTTATTTCATCATAGTTCAGACAATGATAAACGTCTTCTAAACTAAATAGAAGTCGTTCTGTCCTCATCTGAGTTAAGATATACTGTACTTTATTGATCATGTTTTCTCTGCACTTGACCAATACCCTCACTAGCAGTGAGGATGCACTGGGGAAGCAGCAACAAGCAGCACACCAGAACACATGGGGAACTCTTCTGAAGTGTCCTGCTCAAGGACACACCTGGTGAATGAACTGAGTTCAAACTGCGTTTGAATCACCACAGATACTAATTAGTTTTTAATTCTTATAATTATAATTATTTTATAGCAATTTTTTAGCTTCGGAAGTGTTTATTTATAACTATGTATATTACTGATTAGTTCTTCACACTTTGATTGTTTAGTAATTAAGCACACACTACCTCCACTAACTATTTACTAGATCTTTAGTTTAAATAGCACTAATTCTGCTTTTGACTGGGTATTTATGACAAGTTGATAAGACTATTTTACAGTTAGCAACCCACACACTTATTCAAAGCCTTTCAAAATAAAAGCACCAATTAAAATCCTTAGCTTTACTAGCATTTTTTCTATTTTTATGACTATGAGACTATTTAATTTTATTATAATTCTAATTATATAATTCAGCAATTACTGTAGCCACACATGCTTCTTTTGAATCCTTTCAAAATAAAAGCACCAATTAAATTACTCACTTTAATAATGCTTCTGACTCTGTAATTATGACTGGCGTCTTTTTGGCAACAAGGCAACTCTCCCACATAACTTCTTGGATATGTTTCAAGGGTAATAAAATTAAAGAGGTCTGAGGGGACGATGAGGGGTTGATGGGTACGAGCACCTGTTACCGCTCCCTTCAACCCCACACTGAGCTAAAGTGGGGAGTCAATAGCTCCCAGTGATCTGTCAGACCCATCACAGAAAGCTTGAAACCAATCGAAATAAAAGAAAAAGGAAACGTAAAACACGAGATGACTGTGACTGTACCAACCAAAGTTATATGTACTAACCAAATATTACAACGTCCAGGATGATTCTCCTGCAGATGTACACAACCTCTAGTTCATACAGTAACCACCAATGTTATGACACAACCATGACGTTTTCCACATGTTTAGGGACCTTTAGCATTAAAAAAATATTCATCAGATAAATCTGTTGGAGCTTTATTAATTCTGTTTAATTAAACTGTATCCACAGCTGTACACTGGACCAAATGACCGTCACAAATGCACAGCGTACATTAAAAGATACATAAAATGTTTATGTATGACTTCATGCCATGTCAAGAAGTACTTAAAATGAGAAGTTGAACTGAATTTAGGAACAAACCCTAGCCTTTCGTCCTCACGTCATTATCCAGCCTCACTCGTAACAAGTCAGCAGCTGTGTGGCTCCGACTCCATCCAGAGCGTGTGAGAGCGCGCTGATGTTTGTCAGGATCTCCTGGCTCCGAAGCGACCTCCTGCCGCGACAGACACGCTATCCAGGCTAATCGCATGCGCCACAGCACCCAGATCCACCCCATGCATTCAGATCAGAGCATTTCCCCCACTGACGTTTCCTCTAGCCTGCTCTGTTCCTCCCGATGCATATGGATACGTACTTTAAGACAGAGTCACAGCTTTTTCACACGATCCTGTGTTTCTCGAGTCATTTTCATTTGACCGTGATACCTTGTGTTTTTTTGCTATAATTATTCCAATAAAAAACAAATTAGTATTATTAGTAGATCAATGTTATTTGGCACCTGGTGCAATAGCAGCGCCTGGGCGTCAGCAGCCTCGGCCACTTTCTGTGACACAGGTGACACTAACGTGAAGGAGGAAGCAGAGAATGTGAGAGGAGAAAAGAGAAGAGTTCATGGACACCGCTCTGCAAGCGGATCTGAGAGAATTCTTCACTGAATGAATCTTGTGGTGGCATAAAGATCAGTATACGAGTGTATTTACAGCACTCTGATAACTCCATGACCATATTCACCTGAGGTCCAGACCAAATGACAAAACCACAGCACGAGAGTCGTTTACAATCAAGGCCGCTTCATTCCAAAAGGGGTGAAGAGGTTTCCTGAAGCTGCTTTTACTCGACAAAAGCCAAGAACACGCAGCTGTGGAAAAGAAAGCGTACACAAAGCGTTGTGCGGCGCCTCTGGGGCTGGACGCACATCACGACGCTTTGTGACTTTATTATTCGCCTCTCGTCAGTAAGATGAATCGCATTCGAGCCAAATGAGGCCGCACCGGAGCAGCAAACGCCGTCGTGGCCGCAATCCACACAATATTTTCACTTGACAGTGATCCTCACAACTAGTCAAACGACCGGTAGCCTGTGGACAATCACAGCTGGCTGACTTGATGAATCGTCTCCAATAAAACTCACATCTGGAGTTGGATTTTCAAAACGACTGCTCGTAACTGACGGACACGTGACCACCGCGCGGGTTTACGGACATCAACGCTTACCTAATTTCAATGAAAGGAGAAAGACACTGGCGCTCCATTAGCTTTTGTCACTCCATGGTGCCGTAACCATGGTAACCTCTGCCTCCTGACACCATGTGCAAACACTCTGTTGCCCGGCAAAAACCTCCGTACCTTTTGTACCCTAGGCTTCGCGAATCATGAACGTGTTGCTGAATAAATGCAGTTAAGTACAGTATTATGAACCGCTGCTCGCCACAGTAATAACCCGGCACCTAAAAGGAAAAAGCTTTTGGCTTTTGTGGAGGGAGCCAGGGTTGGCCGGTGCTAAAACACCGTTCCTGCGGCTCTATTGCTTTTTGATCCCGCTGAATGGATGAGTTTTAAAGGTCATCAACCAGCTGGAACACATTTATCTCTTCATCTGTTCTAGAAAGGCTCTCTAGTCTCTGACTGACCCTGTCCCCGGCAAACGCCGCTCGCATGTAGCTAATGCAGCTATTTCACAAATCTTTAGCAGACTGCATTTTTTTTTTATTTCGCCGAAATCTGCTCCTCTTTCTTTTTTATTGTACAAACGGCAGCAGAGTTTGCGAGCAACGGCGCGACTGTGCGTCGCTGCCGTTGCGTTGGCATCAAACGCGGCGGCTAATTAAGCGCGCAGTCGATCAGACGTCGAGCTGCTTCATCCGTCATTACAACGGCAGCGTTTTAGGCTCCGCGTGCGTCTTCAGCGACAATTATCACAAGGAACGCGACGATAAAGCCGAGGCGTTTGCAGGTCCCCGGATGCCGTGAAGGACAAAGATGAAAGTCTGATCTGTTTGTCATTAGCATATTATCTAACACTGTTTTCAAGAAAAAGGCCATTTCACTGATGTTGTGGCCAGATCTGTGATTTGCAGCGGCATTGTAGTCGGTCAAAACAACTTCAAAACAAGGGCGTCAAAAGTGTAATTTTATACAACGGAATTTCCATATAAATCAACTCCACTGGAGACGCATAGCTTATTCCACCTCCTCGGAAAAACCCGCTGCGGCTCAGCACGTGATATTTCACCCGGCACCTTCACAGCTTGATAGCGCTTTCAAGGAAAAGGAAGCCTGCTCTTTACTAATTGTTGCGAGACAACACAATTAGAGCTAATGAAGATGAAGTAGACTGATGCTTTCATCACCCATCACCTGTACTCAGACCCATGCAGAAGGTGGAGAGGGCTCCTACTGAAGGTCCACCCTGCAGCGCATCGCAACGCATCTACAAAGACCTCGACTCGTATCTGGGCTGTTTTCGATTCACTCCTTATGTGTAATTCATCAGCAGAGAAATAAACGGGCCCCCACTCAGGGCGCTTAGCGTCTCGCCTCGCTCTTCAGCAGCGTGAAGCGTTTGGGGGAATGGACGCGGGTGGCAGGATGAATGCTGATGGAGTCACGGAGGGCTCTCGTCGTCATCTTTGGTATTTTATCCCCACGGAGAGGCTGGTTAATATTCACCTGGAGCCAGGTGCCGCCAACGCCGCGTCTCAGGCCATTTCATCACGCGGAGCCATTTGAATTCAGGACGTCCTCCGGCCTGTTTATTTATATGTGCAATCTCATTTCTCCGGATTTGCTTTGAACTGGCTGTGGCCTGTTTACCCTGCGTACAGTAGTCCCTCATTTGAGGCTGGCGAGGACCCGTTCTGACCCTGTTACACCTATTTTCCCACCTGGACCTGTTGCGGCGCGGGTCGCTGGAGCTCATGGCCGTTCCAGTCAACTGCTCGGAACCGCTCTGCAGATACACTCTCGATTTTTCATGGAAGCTGCTTATTTTAATTCACCAATAACGTAGATCCCCTCATCCCAGCCCCATCTTAATAGCCTTTTCCAGGCTTTTTACAAATAGGCAAATAAGCAAGGATTTATTAAATTTTAACTACAGGTCTTTGAAGCGGGTGGTTCAAAAACATTTACATAAAGGCAACAAAGCAGGGGAAGACGGCCGCACAAGGTCTTCACTGAGACCTTCAAAGCACAATCTATTTGTGACTGATGATACAGAGCTCACCCACAGGAAGTGGAAATCCTTTTAAAGTACATTCCTTCGGGTCAGTTTCAAGACAGGAGCCTTCGAATGTGCCCCCCATCTCCTGAAATGTGTAAATGTCCCCTCTCGCCCGCGGTAATGAGCGCCGGCGTGGGAAAGGAGTCAGCTGAGCCCTTATCAGAGAGTGACAGGCTCGATTTCCAGGAGCCCACATTGTGTCATGTGGCGGCGAGAAGCCCGGCTCGCAGATTGCTTTTGGGCCGTTCCAGTCGCTGTGCTCCGTGTCCAGCCGGACGGCAAGCGGCCATCACCTCGCTAACCGCACCTGACAGCCAGCAGGCGCTGACCGGTGATTAGGCCGAAACTAGTAGCAATTACACATGCAGCCACACAATGCGGCTGGCAGGCGCTCAGATGATACAGCTGAGCTAAGTGTTTCCATTTGAAGACGCTCCCTTCTGTGTGTCTGGAACACAGCAGCTGATTGTTTATAATGGTTTTATACCCTGTAACACCAGTTAACGTCAGATAATGCTCGATACTTTGTTTGATGCCTACGTTGGATGTGGGTCCCCAGCATCTAGGCCACAGACAGACGGACAGACGACCTAAAAGCATTACATTAGTTGCACCAAGATCAAAGTCTCGGCTATGCAGCCTCCTTTAATAACTACCAGGTGAATGAATATGAAGTCGAGTGCAAATGCATGAATAAAAATGGATTATTTTGGCCTAACAGCCACTGTTCATCACAAGCGGCGGCAATTACGGTTCATCATCAGGGAAGATTATTGGTGCCAGCGTTTCACTGATTGTAATTACAACCGCATTTATAGAGGTTTATCTTCAAGTGGACAACTATGGCTCGATATCGCTTCATTTGCGGGACGGACGAGAGAAAGCGTGGCAATTTCGGCACTGAAGTGAATAGGAATGCCTTTAAATTAAAACCAGGAGCTCAAAGTCACAATTTCAATTCCCGTCCATTGTGCCGGAGCCGCTGTGGGGTCGCGCTATTAGCACGCGTCCGATAGCGGCGGAGCCCGACCCCCGTCTCAGGGTTGGTCAAAAATAGAGCCCCGCTCACGTTGGCAGTCATTTTGCTCCACAAGCAGAAGTGATTTGCAGTAAATGCTGTGACGGCGCCGCTGCAGCCGAGCCGCGTGTACAGTAATAATGAGGACACCATTAGTCCTTGACGCACGGGCCGCGCGGCCAAGCCGAATGCGGAGCGTCTGGAGTGTCTCCCGCTCTCAGTCAGAGCCGTCGCCGGGGCAGAGGTGTGACGATAATCACTGATGAAACGAGCTAATGAAGCGAGCGCGAGCCGGCGAGGCTGAGAGGGGACGCTGATTCGGTTTTTCGCCCCATTATTCCAGCGTACGTTCGGAGAGACCGCGTGAACGTTCGCATTCTTCTTTAATCAACTGTGTTAATGCAAAGATCTCTGCAGATCGTGACTCGAGACACGTTGCTGACTTGCGCGCGCGATTAATTTCTCGCTGGTCATTTAACATACTTGTGACATTTCGACGCGCGCAGCGCTTCCTGACAAAACCAAACGGTGATTAAGGCGAATGAAACCGAGCAGACGCTAAGTGGAGGCGGCCGTTAGCCGCTGATCCGCGGCTCCTTCCTGCCTCCGACTGCGACCCTCGCCGCACAGAGCACAGAGGCTCATTTATCTCCAGCCGTGAGCACAGAGGCAGAGTCAGGGGGAGTAAACACTAACTTATGGCCGCCGTCTCCAGATGCGGCGGCCACGCTACATTAGACGCCGCCTCCTTCCTATTCTCGGATAGTACACGTCCATAAATCAAGCGGGGCGCCCGTGCGCCATCCATCCGTTCCCATTCCTCCCAGTAACACCCGACAGCGGAGACCTTCCCTTCACTCCCCTCCTGCTCCGCGTGCATCCCTCTCTGGAGTTAAGAGCCTGTTTCAGTATTCTCTATCTGCCGGGAACTTACGAGACTTCAAGCCGAGCTGGAGACTGTTGTGCCCCCACACCCCCACCCCGTTTTCCTTTTGTTTTTTTTGCTTGCACTCCGTCTTGCTTTTCTGCTCGTCGTCGCGTTATTATTGGGGCTCAGAGGCGCGGGACTACATTGCCACCGCTTTCATTATTGTACTGTTGTTTTGTATAGATTTTTTTTGATAGCGCACTGAAAAGAAGTAGGTCAGGCAACTCTAATATTCATGTTCATAGTAAATTGCTTTCTGTGGCTGGCGTTGGATTAGGAAGCAGGTAAATGCGTAAAAAGTTACAACCTCAATTTTAGCAGCAGCAACGAAGGAATTGTTCATTATTTCTTTTTTTCTGATTCTGTGCTGTAACCTTGTTTTTTCCTCCCTCGCCGCTAAAGCGCTCCCCGTTGTAATTTTTTATACACAAACACTGGGCCTCTGCAGCCAAAACAGAAACGGGGAGTGGGTGAAACTTGAGATGTGGAGGAGTGGGAGAGGGACGAGGAGGGGGAATGAAGCCAAGGCCGAAGGAGCGAGAGCGGCTGAAGAAGAAGAAGACGTTTCTTGGCTTGTACTCCTCCCTCCGTGTGCAGGCCATCTTAATGAGAGCCACATTTAGGTCAGCAGTGGTGGGCTTTTCCTCTTTTTCTCTCCTTCCTTGACTCCTTCCCTCCTCCCTCTCCCTCCCCCACCTCCTGAGACCAAAGTAAAAAGCAGAACTCTGCGGGTTTGCTCATGAAATTACAGCGAAGTCACAGAGTTTATCACAAAAAAAGTGCAAAGTTGTGTGTGTGTGTGTGTGTGTGTGTGTGTGTGTGTGTGTGTGTGTGTGTGTGTGTGTGTGTGTGGTGGGGGTCAGAACCGCTATGCTTCCACTCCACAGAAAAGACACTTGTAAACAAGACACTCGAGTTTTCCATTTGAGGGGCTCTGAGGCTCCCAGCGTGTACTTACAGAGCGAGCAGATAAAGAAGCGCTGAACGAAACCCAACAAAGAATTTTGTCATGGTGTATCATCACATTTTTCTGTCTTTCCTCTTCATGCTGCCGGGGCCTTTTAAGCAGAGAACAAGGAACATCATGTTCTAGTGCAGAGATCTTTCAAATGGAGCGAAATCGAGGGACAGGAATGGGTACGTCGGCCCATAATGTGCGGTGAGAGGCCGGTCTGAGCAGAACGGGCACATCCACGCCGCCGCTCGGATGATGTCGCACCGATAACAGATGACGATGACTGCGCTCGGGCAGCTCTGAGGGTGAGTGATGGGGGAGGCGCGACGGCGACCATGACCGCGCACCCGCAGGGTCACTGCGATGCTGCGTGGACGCGGCCTTTCTCCAGGAACGGGAACCGGACGCTCTCATTTCACCCGGCTCTTCGCTATATATTTCCTGCGGCAGGCGCTGACGCGTTTGGACTCTTAGAGCCCCGTGTGAGGCCGGTGTTAGCGTTCGGTCTCATCCAATGCGAGCGGCTGTGCCTTTGGATTCCTCACGCCTGGTAAATGTCAAACCCAGAACGGCCCAGAACGCTGTCAGGTTTGCTCCCTCGGACTTTACGACGCTTCACAGACATTATAAAACTGTTTTGTCAGGCTGAGCAGGAGTAACCAAGATTATTGTACTGACCTTTATGTGTACAACTGGTGAAAAGGCCCTTTAACACACTGTATCTCTGACATGCACTGATTCAGGTACCGTGTTACGCTGAGCAGGACGAGGACTTAAAACAGACCTCATAGCACTGAACTGTGAAATGACCTACAGTATTGAGATAGGTATGTTGGGGGTGGAGGAGATACAGAATCGCAGTGCATTCTGGGTGATGATGTCACATGGTTGTATCACTATTGCCTTCATACATGGTGTTAACTGTCTTTTTGATTTTGGCCAGAACATAAAAGTTATAGATTAACAACATTTACAGTACAGTCAGAAGCAAACTAGCTAACTGTACTAGCACGCTGATGCTAGCACATAGGCTAGCTGCTCATATATAGAGTAGACGCTAAGATCCGTTACCCAGAATGCAGTGTGGTGCCAATAACAACGGCCGCTTTCTTGTCGTCATTCCTAATGAGGCATATTTTGTGAATCGCACACAGGCCCTAACAGCCAGGGTTGCGTTTGAAGTGAAAACTCGGAGCAAAGCAAATGTTAGCTTAATTTGAAGAAATCCCTGATTTCAAAGTTAACTCTTCGAGTTCCTGGGCTCTTCTAATCTTCTGAGCCTGGACGTCTGCGAAAACACTGCTAACGATGGCGACGGCAGAGGAAAGATGCTGTGCACCGCCTGTTCCGCCACAGAATAAAACCTGCTAAATGAGCCAAGGAACGAGAACGCGCCGCTAAATGTTGATATTTGTTGCACTCGGGGGTCGAGCAGGTTACTGTCGCCGAGCTGAGCTCAGCCATACAGGACGTGCGCAGGCAGTTTGCAGCCACGTCTGAGCCCGCGAGTCTGTGACTGGCTGAATCAAAGGCTAAATTGCAAAGCACATTTTGATGAGAAGTTCTACACGAACGCAGCCAAGAATAACCGCTGCGTGTTAAATGAATCAGCCCGCTATGAACAGAACATCTGGACCACCTGCTGGAGTAAGTGGATTTGTCATTTCAAATTTATGCATGTCTAATAAATTACCTTTACTTTGTCGTGTTATGCTAATTTGATGCACGTATTCATTTTCAAACCAGTCAGGAGGCGAAATGGATTCGGCTGCAACAATGGGCCGAGTAAAAGCAAGCTGAGGCGTAGAGGAATGGAGACGTGCGGAAGGCTGAAGGTAAATGTGCAGTGAAAGAAGAACGCGAGGCAGTGAAAAGAGTGACAAGACCCGATTCAAAGAGAAGTAAACAGACCGTCCTGGCATAAATGCAGAGCGGCCCACACACGCACACACACACACAGCCCACAGTGCACTAACGAGACAGAGACGTTCAAGTGAAAGGCTTAGCAGTAATGTGTGTGGATGTGATGTGGAGTCTAATTGCCTTGTAATGGAGGCAGGTGTTGTGTGTTAATTAAACTCACACGACTGCCCCACTTCCAAACACGCACACACGCACACACGCACACACACACACACACACACACACACACACACACACACACACACACACACACACACATACACACATACACACACACACACACACACATACACACATACACACACACACACACACACACACACAGTGCCTGTCCTTTGTAGAGCATCGAAACGAGAGAAACTCAAACGGGTGTCTGGCTCCAGCGCTTTGGCCCTGGACGCGTCCAACAGGCCCGACTGTGTTAATACCAGGGATGAAACGGATGAGTCACGACTGTGTGTGCATGTGTGTGTGTAAGGCCCTTTGCTGACTACATGTAGCCATAGCCATGCTGTTTGTAATAAGCACGTGTAAGTCTGCCTTGATTAAAATCCATTGGTGACACATTTAATGAATCTGTTTTTCTTTCTAAACACAAATGACCCTGCTGATTATTGCGTTATGGTGTTACATCAAACCAGGCTGGACGTTGCTGCTGACAGCTTCGCTTCACACTGTACAGAGATGCAAGTCAGTGTTTGCAAATGGTCCACTAGACAAAAAAACATAAAATCAAGCTATTATACTGTTTGTTACAGTAGTAGGAGAGAAAGTGCACCTGTGTTTTCATTCATTCACACAGCATCAGCATTCAGAGCATGTACAGGCACCATGACCTGCCACTGGGGCCTCTATAGGAAATTAATATAAATAATATTCAGTGATGTACGATCACACACAGACTGATTGAGAATTAATTCCTTTTCATGGCAACAATGCAGGAGTGTGATCGCTGCAGCCGCTGACATGAGAACTTCTTAATAACTCATTATGCGTATGCTAAAATCTAAAGGCGAGCATCCACTGTTTGTAATGAGCAGTCGATCAGAACTAGTGTCTAGTCCTCACTTCAGATGCTGGTTTGTATTTAATCACACACTGATCATTAACCTGGCACAAAAAGGCAATTTCCAAATGTTGAATGAATAAAACATTTATATTGTCATTCATACGATAAAGTGGCTTCGAGATGCTTTTAATTCTTGGTTAATGATAAATTCATTATTCAGTCATGGTTCAGGTGTTTGAGGTGTTACCCCATCATTTCCAGTGCACATTTGTCTGAATGTGGACTGAGGCTGCGGCTGTGTCTGCTCACACAGTTTCACAATCACAGCGTTGGTGCCGACGCGACTCAGGCGATTAAACAGCAGTCGAGTCGGCGCTGGGAGAGACCTTGAAGAGCAAACACACGCGAAGGCAGCTTCTCCTTCACTCGCCTGTCTGAGCTGTGGAAACCGACGCACAAGCAAAAAGTCAACTCCAACTTTGAAATCCAATAAAAATGTGAGGGCTGAGAGGCAAGAACATGCAGCTGATTCAAACCATGACTAACTCTGCCTTAACGCTGGAAGCTATGAAAGAACCACGCGGCTCTGCTCTGCCGGGCTGTTTGTTTGCGGTTTTTCTTCACTTTCTCATTTCTACTGGACACTTCCTGCTTTGCCATTTGCCAGTTTTCAGGTTTACTGGTTATGAGGTGCTTATTGAAGTCGCCTGTAGTCCTTCTAATTTCCTGCCTTGACACAAATTGTCAGATGAACCATAGTCGACTTCTTCTGTTTCCTGTGTTGGAGGAAACAATAAAAACCACACGCATCACAACCTTAAGCCTGGAACACGACATTAATCGCTCAGTGTTATTACACAAACACCAAAGTGCCGTTCATCCCCTGATCTGAAAATTCACCACGAGCTTATGTTTGAAGCAAACTAATCCTCGAGGACAGGAGGTAGGTTAACTTTCACCCAGTGCTCTCCCAAATTCTCCCTCGGCTGTTAATCTAAAACTAAATGTCATAATCCTAAACTAATATTGCGACTCGGGAGGACTTTCATCGTCGTTCAATTCATAAAGGGGCGTTTGGTCCCGTAAGATCTGCCACCCGCAGATTTGCACACTCTTCTGAACCCTGAGCCCAGATCAGATGTTTGACAGGAGCCGACAGTGGATTAGAACGTAAAAGCCTGTGAAATGGAACAGAGAGTAAAGGAGTCTCCTCCGAAGTGGCTTTGGCTGCTCCCTGCACTGACGGCAGGCAGGGAGCTGGTGAGGTGACAAATTAAAACATGCCCTCTGTGTATTTCCTGCGGATTGCATGGTGATTTGCTACCTTGCTGCGAGCGCTGAGCTCCCAAAAAGCCACTAATCCCCAAAACAGACCTCAAGAGTTTGAAGAGGAGGGTGGAGGGTGGAGGGTGGAAGCCCGCAGCTTTGGATAATGTAATAACACGCATGTAATCTTACAACTTCTCTACATGTAATGCTCTGTCCCTGGATGTGGGGTTGGGGGTCGGGAACATGCTTACGTAATACATTTTTACATGGAATCATGGGGAATAATGTAAACTGCTGCTCGACAACTAGAACTTTTCACCAATGCAGTGAGTCATTGCATCAATTCTGGAGCGACGCTGGGTTTTGGTTCATTTTTCAAACAGGCCACAAGTAATATTCTGCAACTAACGACGACCTTTACTGCTTTCTATTAAAAGAGGACGAGCTTCCTTTGAAGTTCGTGCCTTTGTAAATGGCCATGACATTCATTAAATACAGTATAATGGAAGTGTCATGTTTGACCGTTTAAATCTAGGCACTAAAATAATACAAATGAGGCGATAAAAGACCAGCATCCTCCCTCCATCCATGTGTTGACCCATCATTATGGGAACAGTTCAGCCTGAACTAATAATGTGACTGTGCCAGTAAACAGGGCCGTGACCTATACCTTCACATTTGGAAAGCGTGGAGTGTTTAAACAGGACCATGTTTGCATGTGGACTGAGACGAGCCGGCTCTGCCGACCACCGCTCCGCTTCGCTCGCTGTGGAGCTCACACGCCGCTGAAGCCTGCGTGGGATTGAAGTTCCTGCCTCTAAAGTCGGCAACTCGTGCCAGTTTTTATTATTATAAAAAGGTGCGTTCGCACACAAACACTGATTAATGGCTTTCTCTGTGCTTTGCTCCAGTTGCGCCACGAGCTCATCCTAATTCTTAGAAACACGGAGCTCGCAGTAAACACAAGCTGCTCTGGGCATGAAGATAAATAAGTAGGTTCACGTTCAGGATTAAAGGTTTACATGTGTTAAAGATGAACTCTTTCAGGACGTGAGACTAGGCAGGAAAATGTGAAACGCTGCTCCAGGTCATTTGTTGTCGGCTTATTTCCAAACTATTTCCCAGCTCACTGGGGATTTAGTGATCCATCGTGTTTCTACATATGGCTAATAAGGGCAGTTGTTAAATATGTAGCATCTCATTAACTTTCAGCAGGGACAATAACAGAGCTAGGTGGCGGTGATTAGCACACAGACACACTAATCATCCCCGCAGAGCATTTATGCACAGTCACTGTCCCGACGTCTCGCTCCTTAACACGCGACTTGCTCCAAGCAACAAAGAGAAGCCCATTGAACAGTGGTGAAGGCTGAGCTGTGAGACGACCAAGTGACTCAACTTCGTCCACGTAACCAACAATAAGCCTCGTGTCCAGGTGATCTGTGTTTTCCTTCCCCGATTAGACGATCCAACGTTTCAGATTCTTCAATTTAAGCAAATTCTATTCTGAAGAGGCTAAAGCTGAAGGTAACAAACTGAAGATGGAGGCTCTCTATTGGATTATACGCTTGTGCCACAAGTGAGACCAAACACATCGTGGCCCACTTCCACTGAGCAAAGCCGAGGAGGCCGAGGTCAAACCTGCAGCACCTACAATGTATAAAACTGTGAGAGATGATTTAGTAACTCACAAATTTGATCCTTTGCCCAGCCTAGTTGGCTCAATGGGCCGCACTCATTAAATATGAGCTCATCAGTCGTTGGTTTTAGAACCATTGTGCTGCCAAACTGCAGGTGAGTTGAAAATGCTGGGCAGTAAACGCACAAGCATTTGTTTTGAATCATTCAGTTATTGCTTGTTGAGCTGGAGCCATACTCTAAGCAGCACCTTTTTGTGTCCATCGGCTAATGAACAAAATATGATTCATATTAGTGATTATTACTCACCAGCTAAGTTTACGCACGCACATACATCTTCATTGTGCATAGACCAGAGCGTTGAGTCTCCTGCAGTCGCCTGAAGCTGCCGAAAACTAAGTGAATCAGTGTTTAGTGTTTTAGCTCTAATTTAACTTTTAATAGCAGCCGTGTGTCTACTCGCCCCCTTTAGGCACATTAGGAGCTGTGGGAAAAGTTGTTTCTCCCACTCCAAACTGCAGTTGCGCTGTTTTATTGCCAACAAGGCAGCGTATTTACAAGCCTACCTGAGTCTGTGGCAGCGCATTAATCACAGCAGCGCTGGGAAACTCAGGCTTCAACCAATCCAAACAGGCAAAGCATACAAAGCCGGGGACTTGGCGAGTCGAGCAGCGAGTCAGAGCAGCGAGTCAAAGCAGTGAGTCAGAGCAGCGGGTCAAAGCAACGGGTCAAAGCAGCAGGTTAAAGCAGCGGGTTAAAGCAGCGAGTCAGAGCAGCAAGTCAAAGCAGCGGGTCAAAGCGGTGAGTCAGAGCAGCAAGTCAAAGCAGCGGGTCAAAGCGGTAAGTCAGAGCAGCAGGTCAAAGCAGCCGGTCAAAGCAGTGAGTCAGAGCAGCAAATCAAAGCAGCGGGTCAAAGCGGTAAGTCAGAGCAGCAGGTCAGAGCAGCGGGTCAGAGCAGCGGGTCAAAGCAGCGAATCAGAGCAGCAAGTCAGAGCAGCGAGTCAAAGCAACGAGTCAGAGCAGAGAGTCAAAGCAACGAGTCAGAGCAGGGAGTCAAAGCAGCGGGTCAAAGCGGTAAGTCAGAGCAGCAGGTCAGAGCAGCGGGTCAGAGCAGCGGGTCAAACAGCGAGTCAGAGCAGCAAGTCAGAGCAGCGAGTCAAAGCAACGAGTCAGAGCAGGGAATCAAAGCAACGAGTCAGAGCAGGGAGTCAAAGCAACGAGTCAGAGCAGGGAGTCAAAGCAGCGGGTCAAAGCGGTAAGTCAGAGCAGCAGGTCAAAGCAGCGGGTCAGAGCAGCGAGTCAGAGCAGCGAGTCAGAGCAGCGAGTCAGAGCAGCGAGTCAGAGCAGCGAGTCAAAGCAGCGGCTCACGCGTCGACGGTGTGCAGAGGCCGTCTGGTGTTGTCTTATATCTTGAATTGAAAGTCGAAGTCAGGCTGAACGTGGGGTGGTTGCAGGTGGGGGTCGGTAAATGAATGCTTGCTTCAGGGTCGTTCAGTCCCGGTGACCTGCCACGCACTTTATGCGTATCGTGCTTTTCACTTTACCGCATCGGTTGCCCTTCTTGTCGCGTGAGGCAAACGTAAGTGATACATGACGTGTGAGACAGACAGTAGATCGGGACACATTTGAGAAACTTCTCCCCCTTTTCCCACTTCAAAAAAAATCGACCGTCATCCAACTTTCTGTCACTGACTCATGCTTTGACAGATCACCATCTCAAAATTAAATACAGTGCTATTTGTTCCTCACAGACTTCGAGCCAAATGAGCTGCTTCCATCTCTCTTCTCACCTCATTTCATTGTTATGATGGATTCTCTAATGCCTCCCTGTTACCAGCTTCACCGTGAACCCCGCGCGCTCCTCTGCTTATTTACTGCATTCCGGCACTCGCTCCCCAGGTGTGACCAGACACACTCGCACAGCAGCCAAAGAGCGCGGTAACAAAAGCGCGATTACAGTATTAATCTTTATCTAATCCATTCCGTGAAAAGCGAGGCCGGCTGCAATTACCGCCACCTCCGTTTGCTCTGGAGCCGGGACTCACATCATTTCTTTCTTTCTCTCTAATTCTGCATTCTGCAGTCAAACCCCAGCCCCACAAAACCAATGGCAATCAATTTCCTATCAGACAAAAGGCCTTTGGGGGGCTTCCATTTCATTTTCAAACAATGCAGTGCAAGAATATGGCTGGAATTAAGATGGAGCGCTGGGCTGCCGGCGGCTCTGAGCTCAGGGAGGAGCGAACCAGTGCTCAGCTCCTCTCCCGTTTCAAAAACAGACACGATCCTTATTACATCTGTTCGGCGCCCACGCCGCCCGATGACGGACTGCTTCCGGTTCTCCTCACCGAAGGGCCCGGGCGATCAAACCGGGCCAGCGCAGGCTATCTGCACATCCAGCCTCTGCTGAGGAAAATGACTGGAGAGCAGGATTTGGAAGCGGAGGACGTGTCGCTGGCTGAACACGGAGCAGCCTCACGTGCTCTCGGTTTTACCGCCGCGATTGTCTCGTCGCCTCTTTCATCTCAAAAGGGCCAAAGGCAAATATGCTGAAGAGGAAAAGTAATTACCCCACCTAGTGATGTCTTTCCCAACGGGGACATGGTGACACGCGCAGACAGCGCTCGCGTGCGGCGCTGCGGTGAAGGAGCTAATGTCGCGGCACCGGCGTCTCCACGGAGCACGGCCTTGTGCCGGGCCCACAGCGACCACAGCGCGGTCCCAACTGGCTTCACTGGTTTGAGCAGCAGCCGAAGTGGCATCTGTCACCTCCGGTTTATGTGAGCTGCACAGGAACGCAGCCAAAGGGAGCGGGATCATAGCAAAACAAACATAAAAATCATCACGGCTCCAATCATCATCATGGAACAGCTGCTGTACTGTACGGAGTTAATGGGAGACAGCGACTGTGTGATATCAGCAAGGTGGACGGAGTATTTACAAAGGCATGTAAATGGGCCTTGTTCGCGCTGACAGCGCTTTATTGTGCTGCCTGTTTGTTCAAAAGAAGACCAGACTTTTATCTCAGAGAACAAGAGATTGTTAGGAAGGTGCTTTTTTCAGATTTTTCACGGTTGTCATGGCGAATGAAACACAAAAAGAGTTCTCAGGGTGTGTTTGCTGTTCCGGTGTGTTGGTATTATTCTCCGTGCCCGTGTGTGTGTGTGTGTGTGTGTGTGTGTGTGTGTGTGTGTGTGTGTGTCATCCGCTTATTTGCTCACTATTCAAACTAAAAATGTCCTTTGAAAACAAGTCATATCCCACCGGTGCTCCTTGAAAATCCCTAAACCCCAGCAGACTGACATCTCCGCGCTCATTGTCGAAGATGTCTGTATTCTAAAGACAGCCTGATCAAAGGAGGCTCCAATTGGAACAGCACAGTTGTAGACTCTCCCTCCACGGCGTTCAGAAAGCCAGCCCCGCTGCGATCAAAACAAGCCTCCCAATGGATCCGTCCCTGCTCCCTTTAGCTGCCATGGTACATCTGCTCGCGTCTCTCTCTCCCCACCTTTCCCCACCCAAAACACTTTATTATATATTAAATGGGGAATCCTTTCATCCACAGAGCTCGTGAACGACAGGAGCGTAGGCGCCGGCAAAATAAATAGCCACGATTGCTTTTAAAAGCTTAGTTCAAGAGCATGAAGTCATTCTTTGGGCTTCTGACAGGCTATATTTAAATGCACCTCGCCCATGTAGCGCATATATTCAGCTAAATCCAAGTAACACGCTGGAAAACCCACTTTGGGCAAAAGAGAGTGTGATGTGGCTTCGACCCACGCTAATAACTAAAGAGGTTGAAAATTTTAATTAGTGGATGATGAATAAACGAGATGATGCTAAAGATTCTCAGCTCAAGGTCCTCACACCAACACATGGACTTTGTCGGTCGTGATGGCAGATGTTGTGTGACATTTGCCTTGAAACGCTCACAGAACGAAAGCTGTAAAAACCGCTTCTGGAAGAAACGTCTGCTACAGTGTAACACAACTAAAAGTGAACCATAATAGAGGTACGCTCCCATTAATGTCACCGGGACCAGATGGATCGATGGTGTTAATAGCAACTAGGATATCTCCTGTTTGGCAGCATCTCAAAGCTAAGTAAAAGTGTCTCGTCTGTGATATCAGCGGAATCGTAAGCCGCTCTGGGTTCAGCACGAGGACAAACTGTCCAGACGAAGACTGAGCATAAAACTGAAACCTGTGTAACGTCGAGTCTGCTCCCACAGATCCACAGAGACGAGATCCAATCGTTCCGTCGTTGATTGGCATTTCCTTCATTCGTGAGGTTTTACTTTGGAAACCTCCGTAAAAAAGAGGCAGAGGAGCGGCTTCACCGAACAACCATATCATCCTCAGCCAGTCGCACACCGCAACAACCGTGTCACTTAGCCCGGTTTTACTGCCGCGCCCTTTGTGCCTCTGGACAGCAGTCACGTGTTCAGGCCAGATGGAGGTTTAGCGGAAGCGTTCCGCCAATCTTCTTGCTCAATGCTCACACGAGGAAGGATCCAGATGTGCGCTGGGAACGGGCTGCACGTCCCTCTTCCCAGCGCGAGCAGCGAAGGCCCAAAGTTCCGGCGCAGCTGCGTCTCCGGCAGACAGAGACGCGAGCGATGCCGTGAACCCAGGCTACTTCCTGAAGTGTCCACCTGCCAGATCGTTACCACGTCCGCCCACAGCGCGACCACCAGGGCCACAAATAACGTGGAGCTCATCAAACAAGTATCAAATACAAAAGCAGTTCATATGCTGAGAAAATGAATATTTAATGAAGCCAACACTCTAATTCACCTTCTATCGCAGCGCACACACGCCGTCGTACAATGCTGACATTTCCTCAGGAAATATCGGCTCCTTTCATGCAGCGTGAGCAGATACGCAGTGATCAAATATTGGCTGTGTTCAGTTAAAGGCTCACAGCTCTCTCCCTGAATTCAAACTGTCCGCTGTGACGCGAGCAGTAAATTATTGTACAGCGTGTCGCAGACGTTCTTGTGGTTTTACAGATTCTTCCGCCTAAACATTTTGAAGTTGTCGCCCCCGCACAGCCGCCGTTGTTGTGCTGCGACATGTCACATCCAGGCGGAGAGCGTGGATTTGCGTGGAGACGTGACATGTTTATCTGTGGGGTTTTGTGATTGTTGTTTCACATGAAAAGGTTGTGACAATATCTGAATGCTGAGCAGCTCCCACACACGTACACACACACACACACACACACAATGCAGCTTTTATACTAATGACCTTTGACCCTTGGTTGATGCACGGTGAGCCAGGGCCAGGATGAGCTAATAAAAGCTTACTCTTCCCCTTTTGTCCTCTTACCATCGAGCACACACACACACACACACACACACACACACACACACACACACACACACACACACACACACACACACACACACACACACACATAGAGTCGCCGTGCAGTGGAATATTTCCAGAGAATCCATGCTGACCCCTGTTCACGAGGGCAAACCGTTGTATTAGCAGTGTTGTTATTGCGGTGGATCGGTGTGTGTGTGTGTGTGTGTGTGTGTGTGTGTGTGTGTATCCCTTTCAGGATGAATGCAGGTTCATACATACTCACCTTTGAAGCTGTAATTCACTGCAGATGTTATGACATGGTAATTTAATAAAGATTTGTGAACAGGCTGTAATGTTTCTGTTTGACAGAATCAACAGTGTTGCTCAACAGTGTCCGTATCCTTGATACAGAACCATCTGGACGCACAAACACTACACTTCACAGGCAGCAGGCGATGGCGCCTGAGCAGAGGTCGCTGATTGGTGGGGTCTGGCTCGCAGCGGGCGCCTCAGCTGCTTCCAAGCACGGTGGACGGCTTTAAGGTCAGCGCTCTGTGCCGACAGGTCGAGCTCCTCCACAGCAAAGTACGAAAACGTTTTTTTTCCCTGCACTGATTCGCTCAAGCCGACACTCGCTCTTCACAGAGAGCAGCATTGAACACAGTCTGAACAATTCACCCAACGATCGTTGAGTCACGTCACGTTTAAACATATCCTGATTCAATAAAACTTACACTATGCGCATCACCTCTGTCCTTGAATCAGATTATCGTGTACTGAAATACAACTAGCATCTCTTCCTGGTTTCAGCTCAGCCTCCAAACATCGTATTTTATGTTGTGATCCATTCAGGGCTCGGCTGCAGCGTCCAGCTCCACACTAATGACGCAACGTCCTCCTCCAGGATTCTCTGCTAGAAAACAAACCCAGGTCCCGAAGAGGAAACGTGCTCCACTGTAGGTCTGCGGTTCTGCTTCCATGTGTGACTCACTGATGCTGCTGGATCTGAGGTAACTCACGCCTGCAGACGCCTGGATTAGTTATCGCCTCTCTCTTGGACTCATTTTGAAAGGATGGACACATCTCAGGAAGACAGTGTCCCTCAGTGTGCAGTTAAGAGCCTAGGAAATAGCTTTGCAACCCTTCGCAGACGGATCAGTGCAGAAAGAAAGTCCTTCTTCCTCACAGGTATTACATCACCGTGATGCTTGAAAGAAAATACAACACTTCAAACTTCTGTTTTCTTCTGCGTTGCTACAACCAGATACACTAAAGTCATCTAAGGACGCTCACATTTCTACTTTAGTGCTTTTATTTTGCTCTAGCCTTTATTATTTCCACTGCAGAATTAAACTCACGGCAGCGTGGGGAGTTTATCGTTGCACGAATTCCTTCTAGAGGAAATACTGCTTGTCCGTTTTGCAAAAACAATGATTTTAGCACTGACTAACGATTCCGAGCGATCGCTGGGAGCCAGAGCGCGGCGCACGGCAGCGGGAAGGTGGTCCTGGCAGGAATACAGATGGGCGCTTATTGCTGACGCCGCTCGACGCGCACAAAGCGGGAAAAGGCAGGCGAGCGTGTAAATGCCAGATGTACATGAAGGAGGAGGGAGCCAACGTGGCGACAATGAGCGGCAAAGCACCTTCCAGTCAGCAGCGAGCAGGAACAATGCGACGAGCAGCGCAGGCTTCTGTCGCCGGAGTGATGTTAGCGAGTTTGTTCCACGTCGGGAAGATCAAAACCGGCTCCGGTTTGTGGATCCGCTCATAAAAATAAACCGGTTTGCGCTGTGGGAACAATGACAACTTGTCAACAGACGCAAACCAAAGGAAGACCTTTCAACCCCGAACACGTTGCTATTTATTATCCTAGCTGCTTCAAATGCTATTTTAGCAACGCTTTGGTTCGGATTTGCTTTTCGCGCATGGTTCTGAGAGAAAACCTCCCACCAGCCTGCGTTTGGGCCCCGCCGAGTCCAAGGGCCCGTGAACCGAGGGTTACGGCAGCACCTCGCGGACCTCGCGGCCGCCGTCTCTCCCCTTTAGCGCTTCGCCTCCGAGACTCTGTGACACGGCGTCATGTATTATTTACCTCCGGGGGAACAAGAGAAGAGCCTGAGTGGGAGCGAGGCCCGCCGTGACGTGTGCGCTTTACCAACACCGGGTTCTGTTGGCGCGACGTTGGGAGGATCCTTCCCCACATCTGTGGAGACGACGTAAACAAATTTGCGGCGATATTCCACTTGTCAGTTGTGACCACACCAACTGTTAATGTGTTTATTTTGATGTATTAGATGTTTTAGGGTAGAGACAGGCCGGGGACAGCCCACTGCAGACGCTCCACTGGAAGCGGCTCCGCGTCGAGTTCAGACGCTGCTTTTGGCAACACGTGTGGATTTCCTAAGCTATCGCGCTAATTTTCATTAGCAAAGAGCAATGTTGCATGAAAGCACCTGACCTGAGCTGCTGGCAGCAGCTGTCTCGCCGTCCCTATTCGTCACCGGGCTGCGCGAGTAGCTTGCCAGATGAAATGATCAGATTGGACCGACTCGGTATGTCCTCACACCGTCATATTCCCGCTGAGCATTCTCCATTACGGAGGATTTCTATCACGCACTGAACCGTCTAAGTAATAAAAGGGTTGACGTTACGTCTGACCCGAACACGCGATCGCAGGAAATCCCGCGCTCGCTGGGCCGCGACGAAGAGTCACGTCCGGTTGGAAATATCAGGCTATCTGCATAACTCCTGGGGCGGCTAAGCGCCCGTCTCTAAGCATCCGTCACCGCGGTGAAAGTGGAGGAAATGAGGTACTACTGTCACAGGAGATTGAACTGTTCAAAAAGGCAATTCAATCAGCACGCAGTTACACCGGCGGTGGAGAATCCAGCTGTGTGTGGCGCCGGCCCCAGGGCGGCTGCACGGGCAGCGAGGCCCGGCCACGGCGCTTTAGGTGCTGAACCCAACCCCGGATCCGGTGCCCCTCGTGATAAATATTCAAACCGCCCCCGTGTCGCCCGTAGGAACGTGCAGCTGTTGTAAATGTTGCACGGGCGACAGATGACCTTCCTTGAACGTATGCAATTTCCAGATTGCGAAAAGCGGAAGAATGTGTGTCGAACAAATGACACTTTGGTCCCTGCGCGGCCTTGAGTCTTTTTTTAATGCGTCTCCGCTCTGCAGACTTGGAAAAGCCTTCCAGCTTTATCAAACAGCTCAAAGTGCCTTGAAACTTCCTTTATAAATGCTTCGGGACAGAAATGCCACAAAGGGAAAAAAACGTCTTTCAGGCAGTAATGTAAAATCCGTCTCTAATAAGTCTTCCATTGTGGCTTATGAAACAATCAGACATGGCAGCTCCGAACCTCTGGAGGGGGATTAGGAGTTCGTCAGTGCATCTTATCAATACGGACCTGGGGACAACACAATGAAGCAAACAGGCCGGTGGCGTATTGCAGCTCTGAGCCCATCAGTACTAACCCTGTTGTCTGACAGAAAGCCCTCAGCCATTTCTTAGATTTCACTTTGCCAGCTTTTAATAGACAGCTTTGCCAAATCGCTTCGCGGCGCGGCGCTCCTGTGACTGCGCGACGCATGAAGGGCACTGCAGATAAGCCCCCCCCTCACGGCGTGTGCGCCGGGCATGGATCCACGCGTGCACTCCCTAATCTCGCCAGGGTGAATGTCAGAGCCATCTCCAGTGCGCTTGTGAGGTGGGAGATAATCTGATCACCAGGGAGACAGAAAGCAGAAACGTGGCACAGACCGAGAGACACTGCCGAGCTCAGAGGACACGGCGAGTCTTTGAACTCCCCTTACAAATAATAGAAGGACATAGGGGCACAGTAAAAAAACTACAGCACCACACTCTGACACTGACTCTACTCTGGGGTTGGGGATAAAAAGAAGGTGTGAAAGCAGGTGGACACGACCATAACAGATGCCTCTTTAGTAAATCAGTCACGGCTTTGTGCCAGTGTCCTCCCTGCACACAGCGGCCAAGGGACCACGGCTACCTGGAAGTGGTGGGGTTCACCCCCCCGAGACCCCGACTGACGGCGCGTGTGGCGGACTGTGGAGATTCGCCGGAGACGCTCATCGTTTGGAGGAACCGCTCCCCTCCCCGCACACAGAAACCCACTTGTGCGCTTTTGTGTGACGACCCAGTGATTTTTTTGCCAAAACATGTTTGTTGCTGGTGACAAACTCAACGAACGCAGCGATTTAGAGCCTGACAGCCCCAGGACGCCTCCGGATGCTTCGCTTGTTGGATCGTTCGCCGGCCGCTCGGCGACTCATCCAGCCGCTGTTGTTGATTTAATAAAGTGCAACACAACAAACGGTTCTGAGCTGTTCCTCTCCTTTATACAGTAAGTGGCATCCATCCAGACACAAGAGAGGTGTGTCGGCTGCCTCAAACATCATTCAGAATCAGCATTGGGTCCAAACATCCTCACAATAAAAGTCAGTGCCACCGTCCCTCCTTCACCTTGCTTTCTCATTGCTCTCTAATCCCATTGATCTCTCCTTTGCTGACCCTCTTCATTTCCGCTAATGCTGGCACCAGCCGACCCAGCGTCAATATCCACTTGTTAGCATGCGGGTTCGCGCGGTATGCAGATAAAGGCCCGGCTCTGAATCATCCTGCGTGGCTCCTCAGCGGGGCCACGCAGCCCCATTATCCTAAGCATTAGGATGCACAGGAGGCAGCCAGACGCCTCCAGTGATCACCGTCAATTACACGGAGCCTGTCAGGAGAGCGGGCTCCAGCCTGTCAGCCGATCATCAGCGGGAAGATGTGGATGGAGCGACAAAGGCCCGACGTGCTGCTATACTTAGGCGCCTTCCGGTGTGTGTTTCAGTCCTTTTATTGGACACAGCACGCCGTGTTCTGTGTGGTCTGATTAGCGATTAGGTCCAAACCAGGAAATCTGCTGCTTCAGCATTTTAAATGGATGTTTTTTGCTGGTATTCTTTAAAGCAGTGGGTCAGAGGTTCTGTTACATCTGGAGTAAACTGAAGCTAGAGTCCAGACCCTCTGAGGGAGCACTTAGCAACAAGGCAGTGGCCCCGTTCAGGAAATGAAGACGTTTCTATTAAAGTTTTTATTTTCCCTTCTTCAGAAAGAATTATGGTCTTTTGTAACTGAGTTTACTATAGTGTAAACTTTATTTAACATAATATAATTAATAACATTAATACTCACATATCAAAATTTCCTCCTAAACTGATATGAACACTGAAAATGAACTTGTGATTCAACCCCAGAACATTTTCAGAGGGAGCTTATTCCAACAAATTCACCAAACTATTACGTTCAGTGGTTGAGTTTTCTCTTACTGGTGAATTATATTTTGAAAAAAAAAATTAGTTCTTCAAACTGGTATTTTGCGTTTGCTCAGGCTGCTTGTCCTTGTTCTGTACCAGATCTGAGGCAGTTTGGAATGTGATTTACACAGAAAGAAATTAGCAGAGCGGCGAATGTTGGTTTGACTGTGACACACGTCAATGGAGTCTTGATTTTGTCTGTGGTGAAAAATGATTTATTCATTGCTTTGTTAGTAAACAAATAACTCTTTGGTTTTACTTTAAGCAGCTTTTCTGTTCAGACCGCCAGAGCCGTTCTCTGGGTCTTTATTCGTTTAGTGGAGTGACATTGAAGGCTGAGAATGTTTTCCCTGTTCTTCGGTGGCTGGACGGCGGCCTTGGGGAAGATGAATGGCCGTTCTCGGGGTGTCAGGCCTCCAGCTTGCGCTAAAATTGCTCTTTTTCCTCTCGCCCTCTCCAAACCCGGCCCGACTCCTGCGCTCCTGCCAAGGCAAGCGCCCGGCCTCGCAGGGACATCTGTACAGCAAGGCGCCGCGCCATGTTTCCATGCTCAACCGGGCCGCGCCGGCCAAGTCTGTGTCAACGCGAACAGCTATCGCTGATGGAACAAGCAGCGCCGTCCAAGCTGCCACTCAGCCGCGCATCTGCTCCGGACGCCTCCCACAGACTTTGACAATTAAAAGCGGGCGACGGTGGCATCCAGACATGAACAGTTACAGGTCACGGGGGATGTGTTGTAGTAATGAAAAGTTTTGTTTTGCCGGTGGCGTCTCACCTCTGGGCTGAAGCCACCTGCTGCTCGACGCCTGATACGGGGCCATTGTATAAAGTCATCCTTCTTCCGTAAATGTCCTGTTGAGGCTTATCCTGAGGGTCACAGGCTCCGGAGCCTCTCCCAGCGGCCACTGGGTGGAGGCGGCTCGACTTTTATGAAACATGCTGCGCCAGGTTAAAATAGCCTGGTCTTCTATTAGCAACACGGACGGCCTCTGTCCCCTCGTGTCCCATTCCAAACGCCTGCAGGGTGTTTATTATGTTTGTCCTCCAGCGTGTGCGTCTGCGGTGCGCTGCATGTGTGTGTGTGTGTGTGTGTGTGTGTGTGTGTGTGTGTGTGTGTGTGTGTGCGCGTGCAACCACAACCACACCCGCAGAGGAGAGACAGCGCGGGGCGGAGCGGGATTAAGATGGAGGATGGAAAGGAGCACGGTGGAAAAAGCCAGCGGGGGCTCAGAGTGAAGAGCGCCCTCGGGACACGAGCAGAGGACGAAGACGCATCGACCACTCAGCCGCAAAACCACAACGAGACAAAGGTCACCTGTGATGATGAAGCATTGACAGTTCTAAGACATAATTAAAAGGTCCCCATAAAGAAACAGACCCGCTTTACAGTAGCGCAGCACAAACACACCTGCTTTCGATGGCCTCCACGTGTAAGAAATAAAACAATCAGCGTGTTCCTCACATTGATATTAGTCCGTTTAAATGCAATGAAGTGTGGAGGATCCAAACGTGGCGTGAACCACACAGTTGTACACAGTTTTAGCGGTGTCTGACCTGCGTGGGCGTCCCGGCCTCCCTCCTGGTGCGGCCTCGCGACAGCCACTGCGCCGTCACGGTCCTCCCCCTCAGCCCTGAAGGACAGAACAGGACGGACATTAACATCCCGCGGGTTCGCTTAGACGGAGCGTGACGCTACGCGCGGGGCGGGTCGGCGCCGACGCGTGTCGGTGTCAGTGGGGCCACGTCTCAGCGTTCTGCCTGGTGAAAACGACCTCGGAGTGAAACGCAGGCTTTGGCACAAAGTAGAGCACCTCCACCGACGCTCAGACCCGGCGAATGGAACTCAGAGACGAGAGCTCCCCTGAGGAGGACGTGCGACAGGATACCAGGCAGTTTGAGTGCAAACATTATTAACACGCTCACTTATTGTGGATTTGATTTCCCATTTTTAATTGATTTTCTCCCTGTTGATGAAAAGTGACTCCCGTGGATCTCGGATTAGCTCAGACGCGTGGCTCGCTGCGTTTGGAGGCTGGTGACTGACGGCGGCTGAACGTTCTATCAGTTTCTGTCGGAACCAAGTGGAGCGTTCGGTTCACGTGATCCGTAAGAACGAGGCGCAGAACAATCTCGGTGAGGTGCCTTCGAGGTGGAAGAAACCTCAAAGTCCTTCGGTCAGTATTTAGTTCAAATACACTTGAATGAGCGCTCAGTGAAGACGATCCTCCAGGACAGCGCTTCAGAGCGGCGCCAACGCGAGGCGCAGGAGGAAATCGAGCGTCCCAAGGCCCGTGAAGACGACCACGCTGAGCCACAGACCACAAACGTGGTTGCGTGCTCCATCAGCTCGAGGACAGCGCTCGCTAACTCCGCCCGTAGCCTCCCATCTGCAGACCCGCCCACAGCAGCTGACGAGGAGCCCGGTTGAGGGTTGAGAACTGCTGGTTCGCGCGGCGGCGGCGGCGCTGGTTTGTGGGTGCACACAGCGTGTCCATTACAGAGGAATTACACTCTTTATGAATATTTTATTTCTCGATGTGTTTAGACTGTGAAATGGAAAAGGTCTGGGGTGTGTGCTCGCAGACTGCACAGTAGCTTTTATGGGAGATTATGTTATTGCTGACACAGTCAGGTTTTATTACAGGTCAGACTACGAGCATTATCCAAGCGAGGCGTTAGTGGACTGAGCGGAGTCACTGATTAAAAAGCTTTTTTATTCCCTATTACAAAACATTCAATGCTACTAATGACACGGTGAGTTTGCATTCATCACGATGCATCTCCTAAATAACATTTTATGAAGGAGCTGTTTGTGTTATTTATCACTTTTGGAACATTTTTACCTCATTCAGCAATTGTCTTGCTGAATGAGCTGCATTGACATTGATGTTCATTCACTGCAAAGTGTACAAGTCTAACTTACTAAACCTTCTTGTAAAAACGTACAAATTGTTGAAAATTGAAAAAAGCGGTTTCTCCAAACAATAATGTTTTTTTTTTGTGTCACCTGTTTGAGGCCTGAAGTCCAGAATGACACGAATCACTGTTAAAGTAAGTAAATAGAAATTAACCACTTGGTTTCATCCATCAACAACATTATCCTGTGTAAAGGTTCCTGGACTTTGGTTCCTGAAAGGACCAGAACGCACTCAGTTCAGTGGAACTGGCTAAAAAGCAGCCGGCTGCTTCACAGCAGCAGCCTCCGTTGTGCACTTGACACACGCATTCCTAAAAAGCGCCGGAGCTCCCACAGGATCCTGAAAAGCACTCGTCGCCCTTTTTGCATGTTAATCCATTAAGCTCTCTTATTGTCAAGTGCGCTTTGTGTATTGTGCAATCAGCATAGCTAAATAACACCTCGACAAAGGCTCGGCGCACGCGCTCCTCTACGCCCGACGCGCTGCACATCACGCGCCCGCCGTCCGACGCCGGAGCCGCGCTCCTTCTGGTTGGGGAAGATCAAATGCTTCACCCCCGAGCAAAGGTCACCATTAATCTCTGATAGCACTGAAAGGAATCCATAAAATGTCAGCAGCCCGCGCGCTGGAGGAGCAGCAGACCGGGGGGAAAACATTTCTGTGACATTTGAGGCTTTCAGCAAACGGCCCAGGAAAATAATGAGCGGAGCGAAGAGGAATGAAACAAAGTGAATGTCTGTGATTGTGCGACACCGAGGTCCTGTTTTATGTCCCTCGCCTCTGGCGCGGAGGTAGAGCGCCGCGTGCCCTTCCCTTCACCTGAATCGAACCGCTCCTCACGCCGACTACATGGGAAACAAGATGAGGAGGCCCCCCGCTGGGACGGCCGCCCCTGCTGCTGCCGTCACAGCGCTGGTCCGTGGCCGAAACGCATTTAAAGGACCTGCAGATGAGGTCTGAGGTCTGAGGTGATGCGTTAAGTGAAAGGGTGAACGTGAAACGTGCATGTAATGTGCACAGCAGGCGTGGGGGGAAGAGTGCGTGTAGTATTAATGTGAGAGCATGCGGCGATCTGTGCTACTTAGACACTGAATCTGGGAGACAATGCGCGTCAAGTCAAGCAGGAGCTCGCAATACAACATCGCTCCGTTGCGCAACTCACTTGGATGTTTTTGCAGCATTTTTGAATCGGGTCAGAAAAGTGTTTGTGGTAGACGCGTCCCAGAAAAGGCGAACATCTGCATTCGATATTCAGCCACTGCCAAAAATCAGCAACCGACTCGTGTGCTCGAAGCCTCGGCCGCCGCGGGGCCGTGCGGGGGAGGAGGCCCCTCCCGGACGACGGACCGGACCGGACCGGACCGAACCGGACCGAACCGGCTTCGTAAACACCGAGCTGATGCCATTCCCACCTTCTAAGGCTGCGAACGCCTGCCGTCAGCGCCTCCTGCTGAGGCCTGGATGGATCACGCTGGGGCCGTGTGCCCATGAGCAAGGCCTCTGCTCGGCGGGGGGAGAACAGCGCCGCTGGCTCCCTTCACACCGCGCCTCCTATTACTGCTCCGTTAGTGGATTTATGAAACAGGGGGAGGAGGAGCATGAGCTTTACAGCGATCCTACTGAAATCAAGGTTATATTTACAAAGGCGTAGTACTACGTAGTACTACATAGTACTACGTAGTACTACATAGTACTAGTAGCTCCCTAAAGTCTAAAGTACAAGGTCAAGACGTAAATCTTTCTAAAGTTTCCTTCACAACAGCGTGTGGACGAGTGTGAAGCTGAAACACCGACAGGTCCAGAGGGTCCCGTGCATGATGTAATGTTCAAACCGGACCCTGGGGAGCCGTTGGGCAAATTGGGCTGGTTTTAACGAGGTTTAGCTGGTGAGACGTAGGAGGCGCCAACGTAGGGAAACTAAATGACCCTCGGTGGGACCGCTCGGCGCTAGCCGGACCGTGCCGTTCCATGTGGGGTTCTGGGCAGCGGGCAGCGGCCCGGGCTCCGACCGCGTCCCACCAGAAGCAGGAGCCTGGACAGCGAAGCATTGTTCTGCTGAACGGCTCAGACACATTGTTTCACTTACTGCAGCTCCTGAGGCTGCAGCTTCTCACGTCCCACAGGAGCAGCGTCGCAGTTCCATTCAACCATGTTTCACTGGGGCTCAGGCTCATCGCAGAGCTGCATCTACTACCTGGACGACGATATTACCCGTAGTGTGTGTGTGTGTGTGTGTGTGTGTGTGTGTGTGTGTGTGTGTGTGTGTGTGTGTGTGTGTGTGTGTGTGTGTTTATGATAAATATCTATTAACTGTACAAACACTTCCTACTCCCACGCTGCATGTGTGTGACCCAAGTCTTTGAACTATGGGAGGAAGCTGCAGCATCTGCCCACAACCAACGCCAACACATGCAGACCATGCAAAGACAGGCCTCCGGCCCCTGAGGCACCGACCACAGTTCCGCTGAGACCCCGGGAGGAGAGAAGCCACGCCGATCGGCCAACAGACCCCTCACGCCGCCAGGAGCAGCTTCTTCAAGCGAGCGCAGCACCTGAACCGGCGTCGTTGCTGAAGCAGCAGGAGCAGGGCTGCACTGAGGAGGTGAAGCCGAGGGTGCGACAGGCTGTAAAGAGCCTGAGCGCATGCGAGCAGAGCCTCCAGACGTTCCTCGGGTTTGTTCCGCCCGGAACCTGGAGCGCCCGTCGCCCCGTTTCGCTCATGTACATTTCAAAGCCACGCTTGACACCAGGGCTGTCGCCATCGTGGCGGCGCCGGAACAAAGACAAGTTTCACTCTGGACCAACAGCCACGTCCACACGCAGTATTACACTACACACCGCGAGAAGGAGTGTGTACTTAGCCTGTACCTCCATGACGCAGCCAGTCCAAACAAACACACACACACACACACACACACACACACACACACACACACACACACACACACACACACACACACACACACACACACACACCTGCTTCGTACGTCTTTTTGTGTTTGCTCTTTTGTTTTTTATTCCATCCCTTTTTTTCCTCTCTGGGCCCCGAGGGACTTTCAGCCGACATCAAGCGAGGAAGCCGGAGGATTCGCACTCACACGCAGCGCTTGCCTGGCGAAATATCACCGCAGGGTGCTGGGAGGGGGGGAAACAATGAGAGGCGTGATCTATATCTGACAGCTACTCCAGCGGCTGGAAGATGGGGGGGATTGAGGTTCTCGGCAGAGAACGGAAAGCAGCGAATGTTTTATCTTCTTGAGGAATGGCTGCGTGTATTGGCGGCGTTCCTCTCAGCAGGGGGGGGGGATCAGCTGATTTCAGCCCACCTTCGTTAGGGCCCATTAATGTAAAGCTATCTATCCTCTGATCACGCTTCCGGCTTGTTTGCATCGCTGCTGCTGCTGCTGCTGCTGCTGCTGCTGCTTTACACCTGCGTGAAACACACACACCCTCCTCCTCTTCCTCCTCCCGGGGGCTCAAGCCTCGCGTGGAGCTACAGAGAGCCGAGATGCGGCGCGTTTCCCCACAACCGACTTCAACCAGAGCGGATTCTGTGCGAGTACATTTCGGCGTCAACCCACTTCGGGGACTCAAACTGGGAACGATGTTGGAAAGTTTGCAGGGTGGCGACGCGGAGAGGAAGTGAGACGGCGACACCAGAGCAGGGGCAGTTTCCCCCAAAACAACTTTCTGAGACGCCGATTTGAACGTGTTCACGACTCCTGCTGCACAAACATCCAGAGCTAAACGTTCGTACGCCAGCGCGGGCGACTCCCCTCTCGCCGGGCAATTACTGTAACGGAGCCGACAGCCTCATTAGAGGCAACGTCCTGCAAAAAGTAGGCCTCGCTTCTCTGTGATCCGGGTCTTTTGAGGTGTGAGCCAAGGGGCCGCTTCTCCATCGCACCTGACACACTTTGCCTTGTGAGGCCCGTTACATAGTTGTGGTGCTTTGACTACACAGCGGCTTAGTCTGTATCTTCAGGACGCGACCACAACAGGCTGGAGCCCAGTCTGTGGCTTCTCTGCTGACTCAGCAGGCGCCCGTGGTCAAATAAAACACAGCGACCGGCTCCTCAGCTGAGTTTATCGCCGCACAGAGTCAGCGCCTCGGTTTCACCTGCACTCGTTCCCGCGTCAACGCCGTCGCTTCACGACGCGCTGCTGCCTCGCTGCAAGTACGGACTCGCAAGCACCTCGGTGAAAAACGCAGCCCCTCATCATGAAGAATTCATGAAACAGTTTGCTATAAGTTGTTCGCCTCGCGTTCGCGCCATCAAACAAAGTAAATTACAGAAATACAACTGGTTTGAGGCAGTTCCAGCAAAAGGAGAAATTATGCTTTTACTCGGGAGGAAATAACACTTGGATTGAAGGAATGCACAAACACACACACACACACACACACACACACACACACACACACACACACACACACACACACTAAATGGAATTAAAATGTTTCTGTAGATGCTCGGGGTTTCGGAATTATTGAATATTTTTCTAAGAATTTGATTCCAGTGGACCGTTGTGCCTGTTTAGTACTTGGACATATTGCTTACAATCAGAACATTGGCCCAGATGGTCTTGTCTAATAAAAAAATATTTTTAATCATGCTGTCTTTTCTTTAAGCCCAAAATCAGCTGAACGCAGCTCACAAAGAAAGCCTCAGATTTACAGCTTCGCCGTTTACGTCAACTAATGCAGAACTAATCTGATCAGTTAAGTATGAATGTAAATAACAGGATAGGGATCTCAGAGCGGACGGGTTCTCTGGTTTGCTGGTCAACAGAACTCAGGCCACTTGACCTCGCGGTCGCGGAGCAGACGATCAGCAGACGATCAGCAGGCGATCGACAGACGATCGACAGACGATCAGCACACGATCAGCAGTCGACGCCTTCGAGCCACCACTCGCTGCTGCGCGTCGCTGCTCCACATATAGCATGAGACGCAGCCACCGGTGGCTGACGCGGCCTAAAAAAAGGGAAGCGGCGAAGCCCGGGCGACTCGGCGCCGCGCAGGTGGGGGAAGCGCGCGACTAAAAATAAAGGTGAGCAAACGGGACGCTGGGCTGGAAGCGTGTTTGCCGAGCGCCGTCTGATACCTTTGTCTGATAAAAAGAGCAAAAAGGGACACGATGAGGCGAGGAAGCTGCTTCTGGGCTGCTGCAGGCTGGATGAAGAGCAGAACCGGTGTTTAAATCCGAGCAGTACCGGGTCTGGGCCCGGCAGGATGAACTACACTCCTCCATATGCTGCGAGCGCCATCACTGCTACATAAACTGCCTATTCTTCCACTTCCTGTATCTTAAAGTCCCGCCGGCTTCGTCTCCTCTTCATCACCCTCGTTCTCCCTCCGCTGCTGTTGCTCAGCTCGCGCTGGTCTTAATGGAGGCACTCCGTCAGGCGGCTTCCTCCCCTTCTCGCTGTCTTCTCTCCCCGTTTTCCTGCGGGGCTGAAGTGGCGGCACTCACGAGCCCCGCTCCTCTTACAGAGGGGGAGCGTCTCCCCGTCTCCACACAGAAGACTGGAAGGGGCGGCTCGCGTTCACTCACACCCGGCACAATGGAAGTCGTCCTCGGGATATGATGGAGGCCGAATATTACCCAGAAGCACTGAAGCCGCAGATTGGTCGGGTTTTTCACCTTTTTTTTTCCTCGTGTCAGGAGGAAAATCGACGACTATTTGAGGCGTTTATGGGGTTTTTCAAAATAAACTGCAAAAATGTTTCGCAGTCACTTGAGTTGAAAGCCTTCTAGAAATAACAAAGCGATAACAGTAGGTCAAGCAGATTTGTCATTTTATTATTCCAAACCCCGCGTCAGCCTCCATCAACCCTGCCGAGCGCTTGTCATTTATAAACGCCCCGCGGTTCTTTCTTTTAGGGAGACAAATGTTGGCGGAGATCCCTCCGGTGCGACGCGCAAGGTCGGCGACGTGGCGCCTCCGCTTTCAGACGGACAGACAATTATTCACCATTAGCGTGAGGGTTCCAGCGCGTCTCAGCAACTCTGGACCTGCATCAAACCCAATTAGCGAGTTCTTTCGAGTTCCTCATCAAGTCCACTTGGGTTTCACTTTTGAAGTAGCTGAAATTCAGACATCTCCCCACTTCTTAGTAGCTGCCTCATTAAATATACCCAAACCTAAACCAAGATGAACATATGCTAATAACAACTAATAATGAATCAATTAATTACTATTAAATTAAAAGAAAAACAGTGTGTGAACTATTATTAACAACACTGTCTCAAAATCACTCATTTGATACTGATTTACTGGGGTTTGTTGTGTTCTACTTAACGCTGCTGTGAGAACGAGGCAGCAGCTCATCAGCTCGGACCCGATGACCGAACCTAGAAAAACACGGGCCGGACAGAAGCGAGCGGCGTCAACAACATCCGTCATGCGTTGCGTAATCATTCCGATCAGATGCTCTCACAGAGGAGGCAGCCGGCTCGCGCGTTGTGTAAGAGGGACGGCTGCCAGCGTCACGCGCACGACCGAAAGCATCGGGCTGGAGCAGGAAGCCCTTCACCTACACAGCGCGAACCCACGGAGCGCAAACACAACGCTCCACGATGAGTAATGACTAAAACGGAGCCCACACAACAGAGCAGAGTCCGTCTGTGGGCGCTACAAACAGCTACGCAGCCTTGTTGCACATCAAACGCGGCGTCCTCAGGAGGGGCGACCTCGCCGCCACGCCAGACTGGTCTGCACTGGGAACGCTGGGCGCCGTCTGGGACGCCGCCACTGTATGAGTCAGGCTCCTTCAGCCCGTGGAGCTGAAATCAGGCAGACAGGTAGACGTGAGCCTCAGCAGAGCCTCCAGGGCTCGAACCTGCTGATGTCTGAAATGAGCTCCGGGGGGAGAGGGCGACGACAGGAGAGGTCTAGTGAGGTCGCTTCCACTTAGACACACGTGCAGCTTCCAGCGAACTGGTACCAGAGTAAGATGTACGATGATGAATTGCATTGCATTGCATTTTGGATGTCACCAAGCTTAGAGGAAGCAGCAGCGGCTGAGGGAGGATGCTCCTCAGGATGAACCCTGGAATGCGTCTAACGTGCAAACCCGCTGCCCACTGAGACGCCATGCGTTCACCTTGAGGGAAGAAAGGCTGTTGAAAAACTTTTTTTTTTTTTTTAAAACACATCTTGAGTTTTTCCAGGGAGACATGAGAACCGCACAAAAAGAGAAGTGTGAATGGGTGGAGGCGCTGTCGCCACGAGAGGGTCACAGATCATAGCAGAGACTTTAAAATGCATTAGCCGGAGCCTGCGAGGGCTCACAAAAGCAAAGCGACTCTCCCCGAGTCAGGGCTCGTCTCACGGCACGGAGCCACACACACAAGAACACGCCATCGACTGCAATGGTATTTATATCACAGCTGATGAACACTGCAGGTTAGTCAGGAAACGGTAGAACACACCGCAGAACAGTCCCACTCTGCAACAAGTGTCAGTTCACGCTGTTGCTCAAAGGTGACATTTCTAACCACAATACCAGTGGTTTTGGTCACAACGTGAGGAAGCAGGTGGTGGTGGTGGATTTTAGTGGGCGTGTGGACTCATTTACCCCGAGAGGACAGCTGATCATGACGACTTTGAAGCTCAGGACAGAACCCGAGTATGGGCCCAGTCCGTTACCTCGACGTCGTGACAGAACCGGGACATGATGCGGAAAAAACAGGCCTCAGATCTCATTAATAAACAGCCTCAAACCATTATCGCTCATGGAACAGTTCTTACACGGCGCCACCGGTAAGAACCAGAACACGTCTGAAGCCGGCCAGTGCACAACACCAGCACAGAGAAGGAGCGGTCCTCAGCCTGGATGGAATAAAACATGAGCTGAGCGCCAGCAGCTAGCCTGTTTATTTCCTGCAGCCTAGAAGCTGCTCTGGCCTCACCGCACCGTGTTATTCCCATCATTACTATCATTATTACACTGATCATCTGTGTGTGTGAACACAAACAGGGCTGGCTTCACTTGCATGTCGCCCGGTGTCGTCTACGCGCAGACAAACGGGAAGCAGCAGCTCAACAAGGGTCAACGGATAAACAGGTTAAAACACGAGCAGCTCGTTTCGCTGAGTCGGCTCAAGTGGATGGACTAATATGGAATTGATGCGAAGCGTTCGGGCGTGGCTTCTGCGAAAAGCCGCAAAAACGAAGCGGGTGAGATTCAGTCGCCCGAGCGACTCGGCTGCAACCACGACTTGGTGGCAGCGATAAACAGGAACGGGAAATAGGAGTTTCAAAGCCTTCCAACCAACTTCCTCCACACGCGGAGGTTAAGAAACTTCAACAACTGCTGCTCCTGACTGTCATATTCACCACAGCCCTTAATTATGCAACATATTGATGCTAGATCTCAGTAGTCTACTGGGAGCCTACTGGGGGTTTACTGGGAGCCTACTGGAAGTCTACTGGGAGCCTACTGGGGGTTTACTGGTGGATCACTATACATTGAGCCAATCATAGACTCCATCTGTTCAGCCTGACAGAAGCTTTTACTCTTTCAGCACGAGACACTATTGTTACTATGTATAACGCATTAATGCATTGACCTGATCTGGTCTATTGAGGAGCACTGGCTCAAGGCTCGGTGACTCTGGGTTTGGTCCGGGTCGTCGTGAACGCTCAGGCCTCTGATGAGGTTTGCCAGTTAAACCGTCTTGGGTTCATTTCGCGGAGACCCGGTCTAAGTCGAACCAAAACCACTTCCCGTCATGACCGCGCCCCCGACCTAGTGCGGTTTGGCCTCGGTTCCCCTTTGCCAGCTGCTTTCGCATTGCACGTGCACGCGCGTGGTTAACTGCGTTAAGCGCAAGCATCTCCGCTGAATTGGAGCTATTGTCTGAGTCGGACGCTTCACGTGACGTGTCTATAGGAGCCTCTGTCTCGTCCAGCGAGACTCTGAGCAGCCAACAACCCGCAGAACCAGGACACCGATACTGTGCTCGTTTCCCTCAGCAGCGCATAAAAAAGCGGCAGCGCGCGCCAGTGAAATGTGGGCCGCTCTACTCCAGCATTTCCCTGCAACTCTGCCTTTTATGGACACGCAGTCTGGGCCAAACTAATTCTAGGCAGAACCAGCGGGCCCATTAAAACTTCAAGCGATGTGTCACCGGGCCTCGACGGGCCCGGACGATCGGATCGGTCTTTAAGCTGTACGAACTTTTATGATGCACGGGCAGGCGCGTGGAGGTCGGATCACGTTTACAGAACCTCATCCTTTAGAGTCGCGTGCCTGAAGGGAACCCGTGGCCACTGGGAAACGCGCGAGCCACTGCGATCGATCAAACCGATGTCTTCTGTGGGTTTCGGCTCGAACGGCGCGGCTCGGTGCCGTCAAGTTTGCAGCGTGGGTTCCCACTTAACGGTGCGGCAAAATGACAGGAAATGGGCGGAAAACGTCCAGCCCGGTGGACGCGGCAACAGCGTGTTGGCACCGCGTTGTTCCGCGGGCACGTACGAGCGTGCGGACGGAGGTGACAGCGGCGTGAGGAGCGGAGCCGGGCGAAGCCGAGGGTCCTGCGGGTCAGCGGAGCCCCGTTAAATTCACACGTTCCCACGCGGAGTTCGGCCGGAGCGGCTCCCGCCCGCGAGCAACGGGACGGCGCTCGTGGAAAAGTTCCCGCGCCGTCACGCGCGGACGCCAACTAGGACGAGTCCCGTGCGCTGCCGGGGCCGAGGTCGTCCGCTCAGCCTCCGGCGGCCGCGACGCGCAACTGGTGCGAGAAGTTTGGAAAGGCGCTCGCGCTGCTCTTTACCTTCTTCCCCGGAGCCTCCGCCGGCGCCGCTCAGCAGCAGGAGCGCGAGGAGGACGAGCGCGTGTCCGCACGCTGCCGGCGACGCGTGGACATGTTTCTGCCTGTGTTTACTGTACATCCCTGTGACCCTCGGCGCCGCCGTCCGTCCCTCCTTTCTTCTCCGGTCTTCGCCTCTGCCTCTCTTTGTGACCGCGGCGCTGTCAAGCGGCGCGGAGTGAGGAGCGGCACTTCCTGCGAGCCGCCAAAATAAGGCGCCGTCTCCAGATGTGGCGCGCGAGCGGGCGGGCGATCGCCGCCTCTGTTGCGCAGAGGGAGTGAGCACCTCTGTGCGGCTAATAGTGATGTTAGCAGACGACACTTTCAGTCGAAATCCAGCACAGCTTTTGTGTGTGTGTGTGTGTGTGTGTGTGTGTGTGTGTGTGTGTGTGTGTGTGTGTGTGTGTGTGTGTGTGTGTGTGTGTTGTTCACACCTCACAAAATCAAATTCACCCTTAGCTCATGTGTGTGTGCTGCTGAAACAGCAACATTAGCCAGTTTATGGACAACAACAATTTATGGCAAGTGGTAATTTATGTTGTTTAAGATTTTCATATACTAGTTTGTAGCATAGGAATATGCTCTGCAGACTTTATCAGGTCTTCCTGCTTTATAACTTACTGAGTGCAATCACAGGACACGTGATTCAAAATAAAAGCAGAATATTAGCTTGTTTACTTTCCTTTGTTATTCGTAAGTGTAGATGCTCGCGTTTCAGTTTGCAGGTACTATAAAACCTACAAAGGCTCCTGAAAAGTCAGTGTTTGCATGTACACGAAGCTGTAACGTGAGAGGATTTGCCTGGATCCCGTTCTCAGTGTCCTCTGTGGCGCATTCACATAACCCCGCAGCCAACGAGCATTAGCACCTGTTTCCTGGCCTATTTATCAGGAAGTTAATCAGCCTGATAATGTGCAGCTGTCACACCCACTGCCAATAGCTGCCCCCCTGCCACAGCTGCAGGGCCTCAGCCAAACAGTTCACACTTTATTACTGTCAGGTGTAGCGTTTACGGTAGCACAGTGTGTTCTTACTGGCCGCTGTTTTAATGTATTTAAAGAACAACGGCTCCATCAGGCATTTTGAAAGGTGCTCTGGCATGTAGACTGGTGTACTTTTATTGTGAAATTCAAATCACGTCTCATCCAGTTGTGTTGGGAGTATGTTTAACTTAACAGGGCTTGGCACAAAACCAGACATGGACAAGATTAATTTTACTCCTTTGTTATTTTTTTGAATGCCTCCCCTGAATTCAATAGACCAAGAAAAACGTGTTTGGAAGTCACATTTATTTTATTCACGAAAAGTCATGTGCAACATTCTGAAGGTAGAACTGTGAGAAAATATCACAGCCCCTGTTCTGTTCAAAAGTGTTGGCGCAAAATCAAATAATCAGTTTCCCATAAAAAGAAGACAGGGTTTAAATTTAGGGCCAGAATATGTATATGGTATGAGAATTGTTGGAACATGTGATTGACTGTTTCCCAGGTTTCTCCAATGGACTTGGCTGTTAAAAAGAATAATATAAAGCCATGAATGTTGAAAGGTGCCATGAGTTTTCAAATAACACTAAACCTGGATTTCATGTTCATTTTGAACCTTATACATAGCGGTTTTCTGTCTATGGTGCTTGTACAAGTCACCAGGTGACATTTTAAGCATATTTAATTAGGGATTAGTTCAACATTTGGCCCATTCTGGGATATTTTCAGTCTGAGGAATGAAACATCAAATTTATTTAAAAAATCTGCATGAGGCTGAATTAGACAATCCTAAAATAACAAACAGGCAAACCACGACAGAGAGATCCTAATTTCTTAGCTTAATGCCCCCTTTTCATTCCAAAACATTATCGAAACCAAACCCTTCACACTCTGCTAGAAGGTGTGTTGAAAGTAAGTGGAAGATTGTGGGTTTTCAGAAACACTGCACACAGCAGTGTTATGAATTATTGCTTTTCAATTTGCATAAAGTTTGGAAAATGAATAATGCATCATTTTCGGATTCTTTTTTCTATTTAATTGCCATTTAGCCATTTCAAACATCATTATTATTATCGGCAATAGACACAGGCAAACAACACTGTAACAGGAGAGCGTGACTGTGACATATTAACAAACCTGATCAAAATGAGACAAGTCAACTTGTCAGCAAAGATTACAGGTTCAACAGTATAATATCATCTGCAAACAACATCACTGCTTTAGTGCACAAGCATCACCAACTGTACTCAATCATCACTAAAGGGAAACGTGTACATGACAAAACCCCGGGGATGTGTGTTCAAGGTTGTGGTGCAGCGGTGAAATCTATCCTCCAGCATCTCTTCATCAACACTATGACAACAGGCCCTCTGCTGGAACCAAACGAGAACAATATGCACAGTCATCCGAGCTCTGGAGCATGAAAGTCATTCAGCGGCAGTCCAAAAACTGTTCAGTCACAAAAGGCTTTGCTCTTATCTTTCGAGTGCCGCAGTGCCCTCAAATGCCTGCGAATGTGCACACCGCCGCTATTTTAATCCTCCGACGCTCACTTCCTGTGCCGCCGAGAGCAGGGATGGCAGATGAGACGTGAAGAACACTGGACGTCCTCTTCTGTGGAGAAACAGAGCCGCGCTCGACCGGCCGAAACGAGCCCATTTAAAAGAGCTGATGATCATCGAAATCATAACAATAATATTAATAAAACTTTCAGAATAATCTGACGAGGACTGTCACATGGTGGCACCCATACTATAGCTAGTATTAGCATAATAATGTCATGCTTGTAGTTTAGCTCACTGTATCTGAGGTGCAAAGTATTTGACTGTGCCTTGTAATAAATGACTGTACTCCCTTTCACTGGGACCATTGCTGCTGCTGAGCTCAGCCCCACAGAACCCAGTGTTTGCTGTTCCTGTGGCGTAATCACTGTGTCCCTGGGCTGATAGAAGCTGGGGAGCATCGTGCCCGTCTCACCGTGTCCGTGCTTCTTCTCTTCTTCTTCTTCTGTGTGCGGTCATCGTTCAACATTCACGGCTCAGCGCTAATGGATACCAGTCACTATGCTCTGGTCAATAACAATAACACCTCTGCGAAGGTGCATTTTAAGACACCTTTCATCCTCTTCTCCTCCGCTACCTTGATCTGAATCACAACAGCAACTTAAGGTTATACTAATCAATATTTTGGGAATGACCAAAGGATCAAATGTGTTTGTGCAGGAGGAGCCATTCACAGTTACAGGCTCACGGTATAATAACAGAAATATAATCACCAGTCCACACAGTAGTCAGTATCTTTACTAAAATGGGACTTTGAGCTAAGCTTTTATCTGACTCCATCTGACTGACTGTAATAAAGGCAGCTTTCCACTATATTTACAGTGTATCATGAACAGCTTAACGCAAAGCCTGACTCTGATGGCTCAGCTCGACACGGTGCTTTGCCTGCGCTCAGCGTGAGCGAGAAGATGGATTTCGGCCTTTCTAGGTCGACGCTTTTGACCTTTCTGCGTAACAAGTGTCAGCGGCCAAATCCCCCGCGGAGCCGAGCAGTGACAACAATAACCGCCGCGACAAAAAGAGCCATTTGTGCCACGGCTCAACGACCAGGCGCAGCGTCCACTCTCCCACTGGCAGGATAAAGAGCCGGCGAAGTGGTCGAATGGCAGAGGAGGCATTTTCCAGATGAGGTGAAATAAATCCGTCTTATCTGCGCCCCCCCCTCCTGCGGATGAAGTCTAAATCCTCGCCATAATTCCAAAGTCAAAGACAGCGAGCATGAGACCAACATGCCGCTGTGGCTCAGGACTGGATGCACAAAGGCTCTGGCCGTCGCCCCGGCCTGGAGCCCCACTCATCCACATACTCATCCACATGTTATGAAGTGAGCGGCTCCGCAGCCCCAGTCCTCCGGAGGACGCGGGCAGCTTTGCTAAACTAGACAAAGCTGTGGCTGTCATTTTGTCCGGTGCCGGATAGGGCAGCACGGCCCCGTAAGCTGATATGAGACCAGAAGCTGCCCAGATGGGGAGATTTTGCCAGAAGTTGACAGATCGTGAGAGTGGAAGGAAAAAATAATAGCCCCGAGTGAAAGGGAGATAAAAGTGGAGCTGCATAAAATGTTCACGTGTTTATATTCAGCGCTGCCACAGGCGTAAAGCACAACGTTTGAATGAATATTGATATATTGATAGAGCGCCTTCAACTGCAGCAGCAACACAGGCTGTAGTCCAGCCTCAGTAATGTAAAGCCCAGGGAAGCTTAGCGACAGATGCTTCCTTTGATCAATATAGTGACTCACTATAAAGCATGTGGTGAGAGGGTTTTTTTAAGTGGCAAAGACACGACAAGGGACGTTTTATACTTGAAACAACTCTGTGTGCTGCTGTCAGCGACTGAATCCGAGGCGTTGGTCATTTATTCACCACTGACCAGATTAAATCTGATCAGAAGCTGAAGCTTTAATGTGGAAGAGCAGCAGGATGCTCAAGAGAGGAGAGAAGTGTGTGGGGACACAACGCTGCAGTGCCTGCACCACTCAAACAATCAGTGAATGAGCACTGATCCTATTAAAGACGTGCAAGATGAACAAATAATATATCTGCCAATATGTTTGTTGAATTAAGCAGCAACAACTCCATCGGTTGAGGAAGGTCGGGTCAAAACCGAGTCTTAAAGCAGGACGCTGGCTGTTCATGTCTGGCACTGGACCTCAAATCACACCCACGTCACAAACACTGGACAGCAGGAGTCTGGCAGTTCAGAGCGCTGCGCTTTAATCAGTTCTAGAGCCGGTGCCACGCGTTGACTTCTCCTAAAAGCCTGGGAGCAGTGTTTTGTATCATCTGTAGTCTTTGAATGTCTCACCTGCTGCAGAAAGAGCATTCCAGCAGAGTAGCCTGAAGAAGATGAAAGCACGGATGACCTTCTGCGGGTCTGAAGATAAAAGGAGTGACCGGTCTGGTTTGAACATCTCAGCTGGACAGTGCAGCCTTGCGAAAATGCTCTGGCCTGAATATACCTCCTGCTACGTCTTTAACATCGTTAGATGGCGAAGAACGCCTTAGTGATGGGTCAAAGGTGTTACTGCATCTGACTGGCAATGTTCAGGTTGCAGCAAATAATTAGACAATCCAGCTTCTGCAAAGAAAAGAAGAGATAAATGACGCATGAGGCTTAATTTGGACTATGAATATTAATATTAGAATGAACAAAAGGCAACCTAGAGTAGACCCCTGAGGAACCCCACTGAAGTCAAGAGAGCAATGGAATGATTTTACAAATCACTGTGTACGTCTTAAGTCTCATTTGCAATAATTTAAGAGAGTACAATAGACACAATAGACGTCAACTCTAGACGTGTAATTATGAGTCATGAAGGCTTGACACTGGAGTTTGTCTCTATTTGCATAGGATGCCCAAAGAGGCTTTAGGATAATGAATAGATAAGCCGATTTGTATTTTTAGTGCTGTATAAAATGCAGCATCCATTAATCTCGCCCCCAAATTCCCAGCAGCTCCCTTAACACCAAACCACATTAGGTCAGTTTAGGCTGTTCTAAACAATGAATCATTAAGTTTGATCAGGTTAAATTGACTGGCGTTAGCTGGCCTGCACCTGAGTTCCTGGATAATAAGAGGCACCCAGAGGACCGCTTGACGAGGAAACCTGAACGTTAATTAAATCCAAGAAAAGCTTTTATTGGCTGGCGTCTTCGTTCTTTGGGGACTGGAAACAACAGCCTGCATGTAAATTCAGCACCTCTTCCTGAACTAAACTGAATGGAGTTCAGCGCGAGGACTCCAATTAGAAATGCTGCTTGTGCGTCCTGTGTTAAACAGCCCCGCTCAGAGGAACCAGCAACACGACATGGTCACGGTTTGACTGGACACGACAGCGGTGGAAGGAGATCATTCAGTGACAGCATGTTGCAGAAGAACATGAAGCTGACAAACAAAAGTAAAAGCACTAAAAGGCCTAAAGGATGCGACTCGTCTTCATTCTCCTCTGAATGAGTGGTGATTGGCCCAGAGAGAAGGAAAAACCTTCCTAAACGTTGAACTACTCCTTTAATAAGGCAAGCGTGCAGGTGCTGTGCCAGCAAACATATTGTACTAGTGTGGATGCTAATAGTCGTAACAACGTGTTTACAAGCAGCACTGCTGAAAGGCGTCGTAACCGGGGCTGTGAGCTGCAGGCACCGCAGGGTTGCCAGTTCAAAACCGCCGACACAAAGCTGTTCGCTGAACGTAGCCTGGAGAAAATGCTCTCGCTCCGCCAGATGACTTATTTATACACGCCATATGTTTCCGCGGCGTTCTGTGTATTTGCTTTGTCGCCTCTGAAGCGGAATCAAACGAGCCAGTGACATCCTGCGTGCGAACGATAGAGTCAAACACTTCCTTCTGCTCCACTAATGTTATTAGCAGACCTGTCTGGGGAGCATGAAACGCTCCTCACAACACAGGCCCGGTTTTATCAATCAGGGCTTAGCCCGATCCCCGGATGACACAAAGTCTGCCTAAAGTTTACCCCGTCTTCACTGAAAAACGCCAGAACAAAGCTCTCCCACTTGCTCTCTTCTCCGCCGCCAAGCACATAATGCAGAATTATTCTGAGGTATCCTAGCGAGGGAGATGTTTATTTGGATTATGGCATCTCAAGAGTAAGCAGGCCTCCCTCAGCCAATTTGCCTTTGGCCCTATAGGCCAGAAATCTTTAGCCGAGTGGATAAGTTAATTAAGAACAGCGAAAGGAAGATAACGGCCTTGTATTCCTCTCCTGCTGTACAATAATTGCATTTCATACTCAGTATTTTTGGCAGGGGGTCATTGTGCATCGGAGAACGGCGCTCTGAGAAGATAAAAACACCTCATTATTGGACAAGGCCAGAGTGGAAGCGAGCCAATTGACTGACAAATCTCTGAAATACGTCTGTTTCTGAAGCGCGCGAGCCCAACGTAATTATTAACTGCCACTGCTATCTCGGGCAAAGGGAAAAGCATGAGAGCAGCCAGACTTTCAAAATTAAAGCCCGGCGCTCAGATTATATGGGCTGTTGGCTGGAGTTAGCAAAAGCCCGGGTTTGGATTTCCAGCGTGGCGTGCCCATGAGCAAGGGCAGGAGCGGGCTCAGCGTGCGAGTGCAGGAGCGCCTGGTTTGTGTGACGCGTCCACAAGCTAATGATCAATTAGCCTTTTAATTTGTTGAACTGGCATTGTCTGCGTTTGCTGAGGGTGGAAGTTGGAGCGGGGGCTAATGTCTCGGCTAATCCGCTTCTCGCTGACGCACACAGCGTCCGTGGAGTGTGAGGGCGGGGCGAAGGGAGGCTCCAACACATCCTGCCTCTAGAAATCTCCATTTGGCGGCGCACAAATTCTGATTAACAGGGAAATCTACCGTATGCGCCGTCTGTAACCACTTGATTATACAAGTGTTATTATGTGAAGGTCAGAAAGTCCTTCAACTTAATGCAAAGAACAATCAGTATGCATGTTCTGAACCAGTCCTGTCAACTTTGTGTGTCGGCGCCTTTCAGATTTGATTTAAACGGATGCGACAAAAAGCCTCTAAAATCGGCATCGAACAGCATCACAACAACAGACGCCTTTTGTATTTGACACATGACGTTGAACAGTTCAGTTGCGTTTCACTATTAACTAATGTAGCCTCAAGCCTTTAACTCACTTCTAAGCCCACTTCTCTCCAACTTCCCAACCCCTGGATGCTGCTTTATAGCTTCTAACCCCAACTGACACTGACTGACATCGACTGACATTGACGACATTTATGAGGCTTCACGCGTCTCGCTGTGGTGACAGTAAAGGCTCCCGTCACCAGCTCAGTCACATGCCCCTAAGAAGCCGTGCAAACGGCGGCTGCTGAACACTTGGCTTGGCTGTTCACTTTAGTACGGTGGCCTTGAGCTGCAAAACACATCATTTTGTCAGCTAAACAACAAACATGACAATGATAATATCTTACAAATTATGGTTCCTGCCTCAAGTGAAGGAATTCAAGTATTTTGGGGTATTGTTCATAAGTGAGATGAGGAAGATCGTGAGAATGGATGGATGGATGGATGGATGGATGGATGGATGGATGGATGGATGGATGGATGGATGGATGGATGGATGGATGGATGGATGGATGGATGGATGGATGGATGGATGATAAATATACTGAATGGGTGGACGGATGGATGGATGGATGGATGGATGGATGGATGGATGGATGGATGGATGGATGGATGGATGGATGGATGGATGGATGGATGGATGGATGGATGGATGGATGGATGGATGGATGGATGATAAATATACTGAATTGATGGATGGATGGACGGATGGATGGCCAATCACAGCATGTGATTGTTGGAAATTCAGAAAAACTCAGAGACACAGAGACTCACTCAATCCCACTGTCAGAAAGTAATCTGACAAGCTTTTTGTTTGAAGCACACTGAAGACTTGAGCTGGAAGACATCGCAGTGGAAGAAAGTTCACAATCAATACTTTCTGTGCCAAAAAACATCTAAGTATTTCAAATAGATTTCTTAAAGTTTTAGCCTGTGATAACTGTACATTATCATCCATACTTGACCCATCAACGCTCACGGCTTTTACGTCGCTGCATAATATTAGACTGCATGTGTTTGGGTGTTTTATTGATTCCGTCCTGAATTTGTGTGTGTGTGGGTGTGTGTGTGATATTAACATACAGTGTTGCTTAGCAGAGAAAAATAACTCAAACTACCTCATGGAGCATCGGTGTTTAGTAAGTTCTGGCTTTAAGCTGGTATTGGCAGTTCAAGCGCATTAGTATGGGGAGGACGAGGAACAGAAGCTATTCGGTCTCACTATCAGCTTCGGGGAAAGAAAACACTGGCTTTCACTTCAATTACCTCTTCTAGTGAATCCAATCTGACTGAAATTGACATAAAAGCCTGTTCTGTGTCATCTCTCATGAAAATGTTAATGCGCAGGGGAAAAGCAAGGCACTGAATGTTGCCTAAACTGACATTATATCTATACAGTATGTGTGTGTGTGTGTGTGTGGGGGGGTAAATCAAAGTTGAATATCATTAGTAGTATCAGGTGTAATTACTGCTGTTAATGGTGTTTGAATAAATCATCTATTCCTTCTCTGCTGTTGTTTTGCCTGTTTGTTCTATTGTAGAAGTAGAAGGTGAACTGTTCTGATAAACACACTGTGCACCTTCATCACAGCACAACTACTGCTGACAATATAGAAACCAAGACAGTGTATATATTATATCCAAGATGGAGGCAAAGGTCAGAATCCACAGACAGAAAAGCAAAACCAAAAACCAGGAAAGCTGTTTTTGTGGTTTTCATATAATTCACTTAATAAATCAAAATATTTGCATTGTGCTGTATTTTTTCCTCCTTCATGTTACTTCTTTCTTAATCACAGTCATGACATCTGGTGAGCAATCAATTCTGACCCCTCAAATATCTGTCTGTCTGTAAGTCACCTGACTTTTGAGGTGTCCCATTACCATAACACATCATAGCTGATGCCTTTACATTGGAAATGTTCTGTTGCGTTTTTAAATGGAGTCTTTTCAGGATAAAACACAAGATTTAGAGCAAATTCATTACAAATCCAGCAAAAACCCAAAACACATCTCATTTGGCTTGGGGTTTGTCTGCGTTCAGCTGGTGCCAGTCGTCAGCCTTAGAAATACACTTTGACGAGCACGGGTTCCGCTGGGCAGATACTGGTGCCCACAAAGCAACACGCAGCGAACGAGAGGCTTCAGGGTCTGAGTCTATCGCTTCCACAGCCTCAAGTCCACTTAGAAGAACAGGAGCAAATCCTGGAGAACAAGAACACATGAAATATAAAAGCAATGAGGCTGACAATAAAGCAGCTTCTACAGAATAATGACACTAAATATACCAGTATACCACCAGTCAGTACGACTGACTGGTGTCCAAGCGTTAACCGCTCCTACTGATTTGACAAGATGCTGCAGCAATAAATGTGACCTGTTATAATGGAAACGATCAGGAACCAGTCAGAAAGCATTGTTCTCTAAGTCGAGCTGCAGGCGCCCTCTTGTGACCTGGGGTCTTAAAACTGGTCAAAGCGCTGAGGCGGCACCTCTGACACAGGCCCCATTACGGAGAGTGAGGCGCAGCCAAGGACACCATGTGCTGATTCATTTATATTCAGAGTCATGTCAGACTTCTGAGACGCTGAGTCCAGGGATTTGGGGAAAAACAAACAAGAGCAGATTGAGCAAATTCCCCGGCATCAGTAAAAAGTCATTGCGCTTTCACGATCGGTTCGCGCTGCGACAGTAAACATGGAGGAGAAGAAGGAGGAGAAGTAAAATTAAATTAAAAAGGAAAACTGAAAGTGGACGAAGCAAAAGTAAACAAAGAACAACTTCTCTGTCGAGGCAAAGACAATGGAAATGGAATTTCTCCTCACTGAAGCTCGTGTGACCCAACGGAGCCCTGCACCTTATCACAGTCGAGGCCTCCTCCGTGCCGCTCCTCATCTCCATCCTCCCCCTCCTTCTCCTCCTCCACCGTGGCTGCCTTCTCCACCTGAGGGGAATAACTCAGAGGATCAACATAATCACAACTCAAACACCATGTGTCATTTTCAGCTGCTCAGAGGAAATTATCGCTGCCTCCTCCACACTGAATGGTGCTGCTGGCATTTAACATTATACACTCCATGTGCGATTGCTTTAGTACATCAAAGCTAATTCACTTTTGCAGCGTGGCTCTAATTAAGCAGCTCTACTGTAACTTTGTGTGAACATTGCACCAGCTGCTGCTGGTACACACAATTTCTACACTGTGGTATTGTGACATCAACGTCAGCAACAGGAAAAACAAATATAAATAGGAAATAAGGTTTAAGTGTATTTACACTTACAAGGAAAATAATGGAAATTTTGAAAGCAAAAAATCTTTCCAGATGCCAGAATAACATAAATAAACATACCTAAAAATAAACCAAAAAACTGACCAAAAATATGATATAGACAAACAGTAATTCAGACATTAGACATTTTTATTCCAAAGGTCTGCACATTACTTTTTAATGCTTCCCAACAAGTCAAGCCGCACATGACTAAATGACCACATCCATCATATTGCTTTAATCCAGTTATGTGAGTTGATCACTGAGCCATTCCAGCAACCGCTGGCTGCAGTTTGCCCACACAGCCCTGCACTTCATGGACCACAGGGGCCCATTTGGACTTGACCCGCAGCGCTTGATCACAGCCCTCCCCACCATCAGCACTGATTCCTGCACTTCTGTGAAGAGGAAAGGTCCCAAGTTTCTCCTTGACACAGGGCCATTCTGCTACTGGACTCACTTGCTTGAGGCTATTACTGCCAGGCTGGTTCGACAGAGCAATGTTTTACTCACTTTTATCCCTATCGCTCCAGTTCGTTTGATGTGTGGGTTCAAAGAAGTGACAGATCATGACTGTTTCGTGTTTTATCGGCTTAGTAATGATGTGTTAATATTTGTGATCACATTTCATGCTCTCCTGCTGCAGTGCACCATAGTCATCCAGGTCACTCTGTGCTGAATGTGATCAATTGGACTTGGAGTGCAATCAAACAGTTTGCAGTCTGTCACTGGTGCAGTTTAAACGTTTTTTCTGTTAGAGCTACCATTATTTTTTGCTTTTCTCACTTTATGGTTTTAGATTATATTTGATTGGGGAATAATCAAATTGATCAGTGGTATTTATGTATAGAATGTATAACGGTTTTACTGCTTGTATTAGTAATATTTTTGTGCAGTATTAATAGAACAGTAACACTTTAAGTGTGTACTACTAAAAAAATTCATATACGACGCTGAACGTCTTCGGGGCCGTCAAGACATTCGTAGATATACCGCAGTGGGACCGCAGGTGGCGATAAAGCCGCCCGCCTGGTGAGCACGAAGAAGAAGAAGTTGCCTACTCCGATGCGCATGCGCACATTATCATGGCGGAACAGACTGTACCAGCTGGGAAAGTTGTGAAATTAAACACATAGTCGGGTTTTAAAAACAGAAAATGGGGTTTTAACTCTGTATTTTTTTATATGTGTAAGTCTAGATAGAAAGCACATCTCTAGAAAGTCAAGAGGAACGATGACAGCTAACGAGGATCAAGAGGTATGAATGGATGATGAATCTCCTGTTAGCGGCTAACTGCTAAGTTATGTAGTTACTGAAAGCTAGCGTCACTGCTGCCATGTTGCTCTGTTTAGGAACTCGTGTCACAGCTTTTCTGTCCTTATTCTATGTGAGAGCTCGGTTTGGTTAAAGCGGTAGCTGGTCCAGTGTCAGGTGTTTTCTAGTGCTTGTTGGTCCTGGTTACATTTAGTTACGTAAACACACCGACCACTCATTTGCCTCCGCATACATTAATAAGCTTTTCAAATAGAAGATTTGGCTTGATGGAAGTAATCTAATGGCTGGGTAAGAACGTGAGCCGAACGGAAAGAATGTTATAGATTTTATCACGGATCTGACTGGTGTTCATTCATATCAGACCAATCGCCTCTCTTATTCAATCACAGATGGAGCTGGAGGCTCTTCGCTCAATTTATGAGGGGGATGAAGGTTTCAAGGAAATCAGTCCAGTGTCCTTTCAGTTCAGGGTGAGTGTTGTCATCTGTTAAAATCTGCTTCATCTGGATCCTCAACACCTTGTTGGCCAGTACCTCAACATTTCACATTTATTACCTTCCCTAAAACAGATAGGAGACCTTGATGACACCAAGGCGTTCATCCTGGACGTGACCTGGCCAGAGACATACCCTGAGACAGCCCCACAAATCTCCCTTGATGCCTTTTTCAATAACAGGATGTAAGCTGCCACCACAGTTTTTCATGTGTCCCTTTTATTAATATGTTTTATGGCACAATATTTATATTTTTAATCTTTTTTATTATGGGTTTCTATAAAGGCTGTCTTGTTCTCTTTGTTAAAGCTCTCCTGAGACAAAGCTGATGATCTTGTCAAAGCTGGAGGAGCAGGTGGAGGCAAACCTGGGGACTGCCATGATGTACACCCTGTTTGAGTGGGCCAAGGAAAACCAGGAGGCCCTCATGGAAAACCATAAACCTGTTATGACTACTGTGGTAAGTACATTTATGGTAGTACTTTTAGGGTAGTTTTAAAATTTCATCATTTAATGTTTGAAAAACACATTGGAACAAAACTTGAGGCATCAGATTGGAATAAAATGGCTTTGCTTTTTGTTGTTGCTGCAGTCATTGACCTCCAACAATGAAGTGACCACTTCTGGCTCAACTGCCAAGAAAAGGGAGAAGAAAGAGCAGCTGACCAAAGCTCAGAAGAGGAGGATCATCAACAGGACAGGTACACAAGGCTGCACCAAGCTGTATCTGTGAATGTTTATCTGAGCTAATGAAAATATCATTCATGATTCTATTATGAATACGTTGGGCACCGATGAAACATTGACTCGTATATTTACATCAATAATGCCACCAGTTGGTGCTAATCAGGTCATTAGATGTCAGCTAACTTTAAGCCAATTTAACACCACACATTTTAGTTGCGTTTTTTTTCCTTTTAACAGTAGCTCCACACAGTTGAACAGAAATGCCTTATCATCGATAGGGGGAAATTATGTTTAGATAACAGGTAACTAACCAACTTCCCTAAAGACCTCATAAATTATGAGTGCTGCCCTAAAATATATAGAAATATTATACTGGTACCAGTCCAAGTATCATGACACAAATTATGTGTAATATGTACACACACAGCAGAGTGTTACAGGTCTGGCGGCTATGGTACATGCAACAATTTCATAGCAAGTGCTAATCTGAATACAGTAATTACGACAAATAGAGTTGAAATGTTATGCAAACCAAAGCTGATGGCAGTATATCGTTGTCCAACAGAAGAACTACTGACAAACTAAGACCTACTCTACTAACATAGGACCTTTCATGACCCGATTAACCTGGACTGGATTCAGGGTCAGAGTTCAAGTTAAACCATGCCAACCTTAAGTTTGAACACTATGTCCCCATTATGCTGTTACATATTATGCGTGATGTCTATTTGTTCGATTATGAGCTGCTATTTGTGATACTTGGTTGAAAGCAAATGATTGTGCTTTCAGATAACAAAGGGGAACTGCCACGAGGTTGGAACTGGGTAGACGTTATTAAGGTAGGTGCATTTTACATCTTTGTCCACTAGATGGGGCACTTAACCATGTAGTAACACTGCATCTGACGCAATAATAAATTATTTTTTTATTTTTTCTTCATGCTGCCGTCGACACTGATCCACCAGCATGTAAGTGGCAAACCACAACCAAAATTCTACTCAGAATTGCTTTTATATTATTTTTGTAATATTTGTATTGTTTATTTTAAAATGTTTTTTGCAGTTGAGTAAAACAGGTGGAAAAGACGAAGACTAAGCCAGGCAGTGAAGATCTGTGCTGCTTTGTACTCTGTGAAGTGAAGTGTGAAGCTCCTGCAGCCCGTTGATGCTGCTGCTCTTGTCTGGATGCCTTCACATCCCATCTCGCCAACATGTTACAGTCCCCCCCTGAGAACCAAAGCAGGCTAGGTAACGGCAGACTCGGTCTTACAAACACACACACGCACACACACACCCAGCAGAACTAAGACCTTGTTCAGGCATTCGTTAGGAGCCCTCGCTGTGTTTAACACGTTTGTGAGGAGAAACGCATCATCAGGTTTCACACAGTGCTCCGATATGACATTAGTCATCGGGGAGTGTGCTTGCTGTCACTGCAGTGTTCAGTGTGTGAGATCAGGCCCAGCTGCCAGGCGCCACAGCCTTAAATGTTGCATAGTGGATGTGTTCAAGTGTCAAGAACTTTGCTGCTGTTATTCTGGGGCGTTGTGAAGTTGTGAAAGCCGAGGCATTTTGTAACACAAAATTCTACTTCTTCTGCCGTAATCTTATTTTAGTATTTGATCCTTTTTTCTCATGAATTGACTTGGACCTTTTATATATAAATAAAACCTCATTGGGTCTACTGCTTGTCTGTCTATATTGTGTTAACTATTGGATTCATGAACAGCGACAGGGGAGTTAAATTCATGTAAACATTGCATTTCACTAAACATTACATTACACTACATTATCTTAAACCACAGTGGTTTTGTGTTTTTCATCATTTTTTGTAGCCCTAACCCTAATGTCTAATGCCCGTGACAGTACTTCTGAACCAAAATTACAAAGAAAAGACTAATTTGATGGTGAGAAACCAAACTAGATGAACACAAAACATCGTTCTGCTTTTACACCACACATGCTGGTTTTAGTTCAGTGTCACAGCTAATTAGTATTTCTTCAGGAGAAGTCAGAAGTCATTTCTATTATAACAACAGAGCTCCTATTAATGCAGCAGTCGTACAAGCTGCCTCCATGTCCAGCACCCGCTGCCTGGTAACGTCCACCTGCAGCACCAGCTCCATGCCCAACCTACGGCCTCTTTCTGCTGCCATGGTCACGTAAAGCATGGAATAAAGCCTAGAGCCCTATTTAGTGGAAATGGGAACTTCATGCAGCTCGTCAGTGAAGAAGCAGACAGTCTGTAACCATATAGAGCATCTTTATGGTTTTATGGGAGCTGATCAAGGGCCATAAATAGAACCTGTCCACAAAAAAAGCCTTATTGCTCCTCTGTCCTCAGTAAAAGGCAGAGAGAGGAACCAAAGCTCTTCTGCTGTCAGGTAGAAAGCAGATTTCTCAGGGTGTTGGTGAAGTGAGTGAGCTGTGTGTTTGTGCTCACACTCCTGTTAAAACCAACTGTTTTCTCAAGGCTCGTTGACATTACAGTGGCACATCACAGCATGTTTTCACGCTCAGCAAAGTGTAATCAGCACAGGCAATGCTGGATATGACTTTAAATAAGCGAGACTGATGCTAATATAGTTATTTATACAAAGCTGCCAACAACAGGAGGAACTTCCACAATCTGATCTTGTCGTTATTGCTCAGTAGATTTGTTATGTCTCCATGTGATGATGACATTTTGCTATTTCATCTACAAAATGAATTACATGAATCTGCTTCCAGCAAATGTATTTTGTAAATTTATTCCAATAATAAAGTGGTGACCTTTAGTACAGCACTTTATAAAAGTCCTACTGAGCAAATTAGCTATTGAACAGCCACAGTTTAGTTGCTGTGTAAATGACTGAAGGAGCAGTAAGTGACAAAGGTGTGATTACTCCCACCCTGCAGTTGAACCATCTCAGTCTCTTCACACCCTCTGTGTTGAAAACAGGTCTCATTAGCCACAGTGAGACTAGATGGGTCAACTATGGGAGGCTAGAGCCCTCACACCTTTAAGTGCTTGTTAAAACCCAACATTTGTAACATTTTAACTTGTGACTCTTGTCTGGTGACATCGGCAGAAGGGAAGAAGTAATTGATCATATGACACAACATAAAAAAGGTTCAGCCAAGTGAAAATGTAAAGTGTGTAGAGATCTGAGCACTTTCTAAAGGTAAAAAAGGAACGTGTCAAGGAGTCAGATAGGTCAGTCGGTCTCACTTACACTTCATAGTATTTTGTTATACAAGATCACTTCCTCTTGTTTCACTGCCACCATGATATTACCTACCCAGACTAGGCTGGAGCATGGACTAGGATGACACCGAAACTGAGAGGCTTTGGAGCAGTTCACTATTTGTTGACAACACACTGGAACATATTCAAGCTGCTAAACTTAATAATATCTATCTAATCATCCATGTGCAATCAACATCCTTGTCTATAATTATTAAATAAATCACTCATTGTTGCAACGCCTGGCTTATTATGGGGGTGTGACCAATGTAGTATGAAATTATATTAATTTAAACTTAATAAAAACAGGAAGGAAAATATGCTGAGCTTTCATGGTACCATTAGCAAGGCACTCATACTAAAGCTACTATAGCATGGTGTCAACAGAAGCTTTCCATCAGCCTCAGCTGAGCTGTGGTCAAATGTAAACAAATGGCAAATGAAAAATTAAATGTGAACACAGTGACTCCAGAATGTTGTCACTGATTAATGTTTACATGTATCGTGTAACATTTGACCTGTCAGATTCATATGAAATAAAGCCAGTCATAAGCTGTAGTGTAAACTGGAGGATGATGTAGCCAATCCATTATAATGATCTTAATAATGACACTGAACATTAGGAGTGTTGCTTACAATACAGCAGACTGACCTGCATCTATGAAAGAAAGCAAAACTAACTCATAGCACAATGACAATACATTGTTTTAATGAATATAAAAAGAAATGTACACAATAGAGAACAAGTGAAAATCTCCACGAACATGTTCTATTCCAGTGTCCCATCAACCATCATCTGCTTAATTAAATATCTCGTGTAAACATATCACATGGGAAGGTTTTTCTCTACAGGCCATCATTGTATAAAAACCAGAGAACACAGTTGAAATAAAGTGGAGTAAGGTCAGTTCTTCTTTGGCCCAGAACTGAAGAAACTCATGACCATTAGCATTAGTTTTTTGGCCAGAATGGAAAAAAACAGTATAAACAATGTTCTTCATTTCTCACACAAAAGCAAAACACGTGAGGAAAATGGCAGCTTTGGGCCGACGACCCCCTACAGAGTACCGCCAGGTTCTAGCCAGAGGGAACCAGCAGACACGTAGGAGCACAGGTGCGATCACAACTTGTTCTTGATTAATAATAAGTGCCGCTACTAATGGTGTTCAACTGTGCTCTCACCACGACAAAAGTAGGACCATGAACGAACACATCAGGATGAAGGTCACTACCTGGACCGGCGGTCTTTTCTGTTCTTGTCTAGGCTTTTGTCCATGGTCTTTTCACTGTCCCCTCTGCATTTGGGGCAGAACCACTTGCCCTTGGGTTTGTAGGTGAGGCCCACGCAGGAGAAGTGGAACCACTCGATGGGGCACTGCTCGTTGTCGCAGCCGATCATCTCGCCGTAGGACACCTGCTCACACAGGCAGTACGTGGGCTCGTTGGGGTCGATGGCGAAGTCCACCGGCGACGCCTCGCGGTCCTGCTTGGCCTTGCGCTTTTTCTTCTTGGCGGACTTGGACTTCTTCTCCCGCGGAGGGGGGATGGACAGCTCCTCCGCGGGGTCGTCCACCAGGGAGCCGTTGGCCGACGCGTGGCTCGAGTCGCGGCTCTCGCTGTTGCGCTGGCGGCGCGGGCGCCGCGCCGAGCTGCGCTCGGGCGCCGCGGGCTCCTGCACGCTGGCGCGCCGCTCCGCCGGCAGCCGCTCCGCCTCGCTGGGCTCCTGGAGGCACACCGAGTGGGAGTCCATCTGGCGCGAGCGGTTCTCCACCAGCTCCGTCATCTGGGTCACCACGTGGATCTTCTCGTCGCCGAGCTCCTGGCTGACGATGAGCGCCCGCTGCAGCTGGATCTGCAGGCGCTTCCTCTGAGCCGCATCCTGCTCGCCCTTGTACTTCTCAAAGACCTCATCCACCTCCTTCAGCACATCTGCAAAAGAAACAAATAAAGCAATTAATGAATTGCAAAGTAAATCAGACAGGTTTAAAGGGTGCGGACTGCTAACTTGCTGTGATGAGTGAATAGGTGTGATCTGTACTGAAACTTTAACTTTCACTTTTAAGACCTGTTACTGAAGCGAAGCCGCACGGTGATGCGTGTGCGGGGCTGAGCGGGGCTGGGCCGCGGCGGACTCCTGCCTACAGGAAGTGACGCCAGTCAGCCGCTGGAGGGGGTCGAGTAGAAGAGGAGCCATCCGACTCTGCAGATCGCAGTCGACGGAGCGGAGAGCGGGAGAGGCACATGTGACACGAAGCCCGAAACACGCGTAATGTCGCTGTAAATCAGTCCAAAGCAAACGCGTCGACGTGCGGGAGGAGTGCGGGGGCATCCGCCGCCGGCTTCCGGGGAGCCGAGGCCGGTCAGAGCCGCTGCTCGTCCGCGTCAACACAACAAGCGACAAAAGACGGCGTTGGGGCTTTTTAACAACATGTCTGCAACACGAGCCGCCTGCACACAGACCCCGCTCCCACCCGTGACACATCCACGAGATCCACAGCTCGCGAACGCCGAGCGAAGTAAAGTCCGGCGCGCTCTCGCGTGCCGAGCGTTCGCACCAGCTTACGCTGGAGTCACGGCTGCGCGTGATAAGCACGGGCACCGGCCGAAGCGTCATACTTCACTGAGCACATTTACCCCCGTCACTGCATCTCTACTCATCGGTGCGAGCTTCGGCGTGTGTTGAGCCCACCGCGCTGTGTTTGTGACCGAAATGACCAAGTTTATTCATTGATATTCTCACAATAACGCCCCGCGGAAGCACCTCGGTGGGCGGCAGTGCGCGGCGTGAAGCTGGTGAAAAAGTTGACATTTTAGGATGATTTAGAGCCGGTTTTATGTTACAATAACGCCGAATTTGCCATTAACCACCGAATATTCGTAAGATACCTCGTAACCCGTCATAAAATGTACCTTAACTCGCCGACAGACAGACATTCATAATCTGGGAATTCTCCCATGGAGTTTGGTGCGGCACAGCAGCCGGAGCGAGCGCTTCGGGCTCGGCTACCAGCGACAGGCTGACGGGCTTATTCTCACACACGGCTCCCGAGTGCGTTGATCCGTCGTTTAGCAGCTCACGTCGCGGTTTCCCGACGCAGAAGCGAACGGGAGGCGCTCGGTTCTTGCAAAATGGGAACGCACGGCTGGCGCCCGCTCCTCTCAGCCCACCCTGTCGGACTGCAGCTAGTGTTTACCACTTTCATACGCGCAGGAGTGATTGGTAATAAAAAAACGTCTGAACACAGTACCTTGATACTTTGCATCGATTTCTCGAAGCAGAGAAACATTTCTTTGTATGTCCAGCGGCAGAGACTCCACACATTCCAGATAATCCTCCACATAGTTGACCAGTTGTTGCGACTTGTCGATATTTGGATAGTGGTGGCCCAACATCGTCTCTACGATGCATAGAAGTACTAAAAGATTGCGGAGGAATGTGAAAAATACACAGTTACAATCAAATGCTTGGCGACTTTGCAGCTTGTGGGGCAGTTCACTTCAAACAAAACTGAAGCCACTGCGCAGGCGTGAGTATTTACCTTTTAAGGCATTGTACAGTTTCCTCTCCCTCGTCATCGTGGGCGGGGTCAATGGAGTTCGCAGCCACAGGATTGGTAGAGAGGGAGCTCATTATCATAACACTTTCCCGGGAAATTAAACCAGTGGTGACATTAAAAACATAGCGCTGATAAAGTCATTGTTACTTTACAGAGCGGAGCAGCCCAGTTTTTCTACCGTAGCAGTAAATCTGTAAACATTCGTTCATTCTTCTAAGTTTATGGTTGAGCCGTGTGTCACTAAGAACCACCTGCAGCGAACTACTTTCTGTTTTAACTGGCACTACTAATACACGGATCTGTTGACTCGCCTGCAGCTACTGTACTGATTGATGTACGCATCATACAATAAATGAACTGTACAGGATGAAAAGAAATAAAGTAGTGTTTCGCTTTAGTGTTTTCCGTGTATTTCGTTTTTCTTTACAATTCGTTGCACGCAGACTGTTGGCGCTCAGAAACCCCACCTACTGACCAGAAGGTGACGCCAACTTTAAAAGGTTGCCTTAGAGCAGCTCCAACGTTCACTCAGCTGCCTACAACCTACGACAGTCTTTTGACTTTTACTGTTACAAAAAACATAGAGATAAAAGGGTCCGTTAGTCTGTTACTGTACATTACTTTTAGGTATTATAGACTGAGATTGAACATGCAGTAAAATACAATAGACCTCTACAGCTATGGCTAGAAAAAATACAACAACAATTATTAATGGTACTACTAGTATTATTGGCACTGCATGTGTTATCATTGTATTACTACTATTTCTACTAAAACCAATGTAAAAAATCAATTATAACTACCATGATTTACACCATATTGCACCTCTTCAGCCTTGACCAGAAATAAATTTCTCTGATATACCATTCCTATTGCTACCGCTATTATCATTACCACTACTAATGTGCTGATTAACAACTATTTCTACCAATATTATTACAATTACTACTTGTCATAGCCTTATTACTATTAGCATTGGTATTTAAAACATTTAAAACTTCATTGGTAAAAGCTTGACCAGCATTTTTGTTTTTCTGCTGTTGATGGAATCTTGTACGTCTCAATTCCAGTGTCATAAGAATGTGACACTTCATCACATGAACACCACCACCACCACCGCTGCTGACTGCATGTTTCGTTTCAATATATGGCCTTTCCTTGCAGATGTCGCCCAGGGTTTCCCTCTCTGTTACCACATCGGTTTCGTTTCCCGAACAACTGATGTCAGTTGTCAAGCAAGAACATCAAGACTTCCGCATTCAAAATAAAGGTCTGCCCAAAGGCTGTCCTTGTTCAGTATATGACCATGCCACAACACATCATACAATACAAGGCTCATAGATTCCATGTAGAACTTCAGGTTCTTTGCCCGGTGAAGTGGTCAGGTGTGTGTTCTTTTTTGGAAATGCACTGGTAATTGTTCACAAATAGACTAGCCCAGAAGCATTTTAAAAATGCAATTCAGTAATTCTAAACAAATCTTCATATCTTAAATTTACAAGGTGATCCTTGCAGAAGTGGATCTGTGTCAGAAACATTTGAGGAAGCCAAAGCCAACCACACCCTTTTCTTGTGCTTCTGGTTACTGGAAGAATGGTTAACACATATTTGTTTGACTGAGCCTGGATTTGTGACACTTACTGGTAGTTGACTGTCTTTAACTTATCAACTCATTTAACAACTGAGATGTAAATAAACATGAAAAGGTTGCCAGTAACCGCTACAAAGTATAAGTAGTACAAAGTAATCTGTAAATACAGAAATAAGAAGAGCAGCTGTCAGGTGACAGGAAGTAAAACGTTTCATTAGACACTAGTAGTGGAAGAGTATTCAAGCCTATAATGTATGTCAGTGTCACTACCACAGTAATAACAGTACCAGTAAGTGTCCCCTAGTATCCAAATAAAGTACACATCCAAACTCCTGATACAGTAGGTACCAAATAAGTTATTTTTACCACTGCATGATAACTGATAACAGGATAATAATCTCTCTGAGCAAGGCATGATCATATTCAATATTCTTTATTCAAGGTTAAAGTAAATATTCAAAGTCGTCTAACCCCCAATTACGTACATTATATTTCATAAACCCTCCTGCCACACTTGTGCTTTTATTGTCTCGTCAAACTCGCAACTTCCGGTTGTACGCGTCTCCGCCGACTTGACGCGCGACCGCGGCTCTTCTCAGCGGACGCGCAGCAGCGAAGCCGCATATTGGCCCCGCGTGAGGACGAGTTCAGCAGCCAGCCGCCGCCAGCCAGCTCACACCTGTCAGCATGAAGACAGCTGCTCTCTTCCTAGTCCTGAGCTGCTGCGCTCTCTCAGGTAACGAGCGTTTATATTCGACGGCTCGCAACGTTCTGTGAAGCTTTTATTTGTCCGAAAGCGCAAAGAGTGACTTCGTTCTTATGTGAGCGCGTTTTCTAACAGGTTAAAGTAGTCGTTTTGCGTAGTTGCTTGTGGTACATGCTCATATTTGCAGTGGCAGCCTGAGTTTAGGCCTATTTTGTTTAATGTAGAAGCGCTTTGGATGTGTGCGTCTTTTTTAGTGCGACCTCCGTGTGACTTCCTGGATTGTTTAGGGAAGAGAAGTTTCCGCAGTCTTTCAGTCGTGTTGCAGGTTTGAGTCACATGCCAGTTGGCAGGAGCGGGTTGTTTTTTATAGCAGGATGAATCTGCAACCTTGTGAATCCGTGAAGTCGGTTAAACTTCAAGTTTAACACCCTAATTACGATAAAAAAAATTAATACTATATATATATATATATATATATATATATATATATATATATATATATATATATATATATATATATATATATATATATATATATATACACGAATAGTATGCAATTTTATTCATATCAATTTTTCTTTAATGGTGTTCATAGATTATATCTACTTTTTTATCTGTTGTCTACAATTAGGCCGCACGTCTTTTAAAATCAGGTCTTTGTGTACAAGGCCTCATCACCTATTATCTAAATAGGACATTCCAGCAGCCATGACCTGAATCTGTAGATAAGCTGTATTGAAAACACCTCACGATGTGTCATAAAAGTGCCGCAAACTGACTGCTTTATTTCCTTTGCGACGTCTGTTCATAAGTCGAAGTTCCCCCTCGTTCACAGGTCAGTACTAGACGTGTAACGACTATGAGGTTGGGGTTGAACTACAGGGCAGACCTGTGTTCTAATAAGTCAATATCATCAAGAAACGCTTAATAGAATAATAGACTAAGACCATGAATTGTGGTTGTGTGTGTGCACAGTGATTGACACTGCTATGCTTGACCCCATATACACCCTGGAGCCATCCTGAGCACTTTCTGTAAATATGTGTACTAGTGGCTTTGTGACATTGCAATTACACCCCCACACCACTAGGTGGCAGTGGAGTTTCAATGTGTGTTTTCGTTTGTGAGTTTTTACCAAAACCATAAAACACCTCTCTATTTATATATCAGTCTGAAAGATTCAGACTGATGATGGCGTATATGGACCTAGTTAGCCAGGCGGTCACGACTATTGCCTTTGTTTCATGCTACACTGTCCCCTGGTGGCAACAATGTACATGGCGTTTGCAAAGCATTGGGATTTGAGTCATAAATGAAGGAATTTCAGAAGTTTTTCGTAGAAATAATCAGGTATAAATAGAAGATAATAATGCCCCTAAACTGATGTTCCTTCTCCCTGTGTGTCTTTTTTAATGTAGCGCTGTCACTGGATGGGAATGTAAAGAGATCCAAACCCTCTGCAACTGTTGTCCCTGCTCAACAGTTTAACTCTTCCCCCTCCACAACTAAACCTGCCACCAACACAACAACACCTGCCGCCAACACAACAACACCTGCCGCCAACACAACAACACCTGCCGCCAACACAACCACCCATGCCCCCAACACAACCACCCATGCCCCCAACACAACCACCCATGCCCCCAACACAACCACCCATGCCCCCAACACAACCACCCATGCCCCCACCACAACTACCCATGCCCCCAACACAACTACTCCTGCACCTACTCCCAGTTCGACAGTTGGAAACTACAGCTTAAAGATGGGCAATAAAACCTGTCTGATGGCTAATATGGCACTGCAGATCCGACTGAAGGTAATTTTAATGAATTACAACATGTCTGTGCATCCAGCAAAGACGCGTGTAGCTAGCTAGCAATGAGAAGATTCTATCCTTAAGTTTACAGTTGAGGTTTTATTAGGCAATTTAGGAAAATTTGGACGGAACCGTGACCCTGACTCAGCTTTTAGCAGCGCTATTGTCAGCATTTCATTTGTAGGAAATGAGAAAGCCTTTTTTGTACCTTTGTGGTTTCAGTTAGTCGCTGGATTAGTGTAGAATCCTCATTTGAGGAGGATTTGAGTCATAAGACAATTCGAGGTCCTACATGTCATTGCCATTACTATACTCTATTGAGGCTGCTGTGTAACACTTTTCTCCATTTATTCAGGCTGGGGCAACTTTCAAAGTTCAGCCAGACAAGACAAAAACAGAAGGAGGGTGTAAAGCAACCACGGCCAACCTCACAATTGCCTTCAAAGAGGGTTACATCACCTTCATGTTCAACCAGGTACTTGCTCACGCATTTGACATGAATCCGTTGGTTATCCAAACTGCTTATGCCCATGAGGGTCACTGGCTTGTTGGAGCCAAACCAGATGTCATAATGGGGGAGGGAGGGTTCATCTGTGGACAGGTCGCTATTACATCACAGGTTATATCTCCCAAACGGTGAAATGTGTTCAGATTAACTTAGATGAACTCAAATTCAGTCAATCAGAATGCTTGACGGGCAACTTTAAATAAAAATTAGAATCAAATAGACTCGTTAAAAAAAGGGAAGTGCAGATGACAGGCCTGTTCACAGCGCATGTGACGGGAAAAGTGCTTCACACAGCCTGACCCCCACAGCAGTGGTGTGATTCATTTAGTGGCTTTGAAGCGTCACATCAGATAAACAGTGCAAACTGGCTGGCCTGCTTGGCAGAGCATCATCAGTTGCAGACGGAGTCAACTTGTGCGACTGCATAAAGACCAAGGCTTCAACTTATGTAAATAAATAAGTATGTGTGTGAATGTGACGGCCTGTTTTGTGAAAGCATGAAACGTTTATTCTTGTGGTCTAGAACTTATTTCTAACAGCGCCCACACTTCTTCTAAATGGTGCATCTGTAATAAAACAGTGGTTCGCTTTTCAAAATGTTGAAGCTTTCTCTGATGACAGCCCTGGCTTCACACCCAGGAGCCCTCCTGGCCTCTGGGCTGCTTATATTCCAACCCAAATTAGCAGCTATCGCACTACTTACTAATGACATTAGAATTAAGAAATATTTAATCAATTATTCGTTTTTTTGGATTAAAATGCCAAATAAGTAAAGCGAGAAACGCTCAGTTAAGAGTGAATCTGCAGGCAGTGAGAAAGCAGAAATGTCTCACATACCACGGTAGCGCCACGAAGACACGTCCTGAGCGAATACAGAAATGCAACAGTGACAACAGTGATTTGAACAATAGAATTTGACACATTCCCCAACCGCAGCGTGACATTCAGTAAAACAGAACGGTGGAGCCAGCCTGTCTTGTTCCATGAAATGAAAACCACCATCTCACTTTTAATTATCTACTGTAGAGGGTGCACGTTCCCGTACCAAAAGCCGCCGAACCCCATTCTGACCAAAACCTTTTCTGTTTCAGAGTGCTGCTGATAAGACTGTGTATGTCAATCAAGTATCATTCAACATCTCCCACAACTTTATGTCACGTAAGTAGAAAATAATGCCTCCATGAAACAGTATGACTGACTCAGACACGCACTGATACAGAACAATCAGCAGGTCAGCGTCCAACCAGAAAGTCCAGTACTCACGTAGACGAGTGCTGGAAATTTCCCTCTGTGTGTGTGTGTGTGTGTGTGTGTGTGTGTGTGTGTGTGTGTGTGTGTGTGTGTGTGTGTGTGTGTGTGTGTGTGTGTGTGTGTGTGTGTGGCATCATGTGACGCTTTCACCCTGCATCACATGCACCCTGCTTTCAGTGCAATGCAGTCAAACAAGTTTGGTGCTTTACCTGAACATGAGCCTTGTTTTGACGAGAATTATCAATCTGTCCCATAATAACACGAGCTTTGTTTTGTTTGACAGTTAATGCGAATGGCCAGTACTCCGGCAACAATGCCTCTCTGCATCTCTTCTCCGCCAAGGTGGGCCGGTCCTACTCCTGCAGGAACGACTCCATCTTCATGGGGAATGACTTGTACCTGGACGTGAGTCAGGACCGGATACAGGCCTTTAATCTCACCGCCGACAAAGACTTTGGCCCTCGTAAGTCAACCAGTGATCATTGTTTTTGCGTGTAGCCGTCTAGTATGTTATTAGATCATTAAACCATTGTAGCAAACACTGCTTATACAATATTATTTAAGGTGATCTGAACAGCAATTAATAAGTAAAAACCAGTGATCTACCTGCAGTATGGTGAGTTACTATACAAGTCATGTAAACCCTGACTCTCCCACTATTTAATGATGTTAATTACCCCCTAAACATTGCTGTTGTGACCAACCAAGGAGAATGGCTCCAGCACTTGTAGCTGTAGTGCTATATAGTGAGTCCAGCGCTTTGAAGAGTCAGGTGGAGCATGTGAAAGAGTCACGCATCAGATGTGTCATAGCTGACACTGGAAAGGTTTAAAACAACCAGAGCAGCCGACACTAAGCACAACTCTCAGCTTCCTGATTGCTGCGGCCTTGACATTGTTTCGCCACAGTGCTGCATAGTCGAATTTCTTTTACTCAATTATCAAATTAAAATGAGTGCATTTATTGCAAGTACTAAGTAAAGTACTGTCTCTGTTGTAAGTGTTTGTGTTGTCCTTCATCTAAGTGTTATAGTTACTTAAAAAATGCATGTGTTCAAATTCAGTAGGTCACTAATTACTATTGAATGCATAATCATTATTTACTAAGTTGAGAATTATTTTACATTTATTTGGCGATAAAGCTACTCCTCAAACAAGTTTTATTTTAACGTGAACATCGTCACGTCATCATCCTTTTAACACCATTCGAATAGCGATGCTGATTGATGAGCTCATTGAGTTACTGACCGTTTATGACATACGTTGTTTAAAATGTGCAAACTGCTGCGCTGTATTTTCCAGCTGACGTCTGTGAAGCCGACAAGCCCGATTACAGCGTTGCAATCGGGGTGGGAGTGGCTTTGCTCGTGCTGATCGTCATCGTGGTGGTGGTGTACGTTGTGAGCCGCAGGAGGAGGACCGACGGCTACCAGTCGCTGTGAGCGACTCTGGACACAGGTTGATATTTACAGAGGTGGTGAAGCTGCGATGTTTCTTCACCTCCACTGAAGGTTGCACAGCCTCATGTGTTCTCTAATGATGAAGTTTACTAAATTTACTGTTATGAGGAGGGTTTTATCTACAGGTTTTTTAGTATAGAGGCCAAAAGAGCTGTTTCGCTTCATCCAGTTACTAACCTGTAATAAATGAGTCATAATTGCACTTAAAATCTGAACTCCAATGTTCAAAGCAAACAACAACAAGACCTTTAAAGTAACAGAAAATTCTTCTATCCTGACCTTTTACACCAATATTCTATTTTAAACAAAATCCCACAGCACATTTTCACAAAGCAGTTAAAATGTTCTTATTAGTTTGTTGCTCCTATTGTTGTTGTTTTATCTTTTCTAGTTTACTACTCACATTGATTACAGTTTCAGTTGTGGCTGGTTTAAGTTTAACACTGGTTTAAGTCTGTTTAATTGAAAGGTTTTCTTCTGTCCCCACAATCTTCATGTTAATTTAGAGCCCAACACCAGATGGCGCACTGATCCCAAAAAGCAAGATAAATGTACTTTTCATTTGAAAAATCAAATATTTAAATTCTCAAATAGAATTACTAAATTTGTGGCAGTGTTGAGTAAATCTAGTGCCATATCCATATTCATTTAAAATATTTATTCAATAAATCATTGTGTAACAGCTTTATAGTAGTATTCTTATGGCAAAGAGGGAGACACTGTGAGACATGAAAGTAAAACATAGCTTTTAATAAACATGCTAGTTGCCATTTTTAAATTGTTGTTATCCAATCATGAATGTTTCATGTGATTATACTGACTGTGTTTGTATTGTTAATCAGCACATAAGGGACATGTTAAAGATTTTTGTAAGGGATTTTATTATGAAAATCATCAGTGACAGCGATTGTTGCTCCATCTGATTTTCGTTTTTTTGAATTTCGAATGCTTTATGAAGGTGATGTTGTCTTCTAAAATCTAAAGGAATTTTAGATGTATTCTGCTGCGCATTACTGCCTTAACAAATACAATAGCATTAGTCTTCTAGACATGAAAACCCGAATATAGAGCATAGCGCAAAGGGAGCTATTTACACACCATAAGTGCTTTTTAGGCAGAGTTGCTCAGTCTAAACAAATAAAACCAAAGCAGTTGTAGTTGGTTAAATGTAGAGAAAGGGAAATATGTTTTATTGGTTGAACTGCCCTTTAGGAGTTAGGTATCTTAAAACTGTGCCAGTGTGAGGTTGTCTACAGGTTATAAAGAAAACGGAAATAAGGGACCTTGTGTTATAGTTATGCACAATGTGTGAGCACCTCCACCTGTTGTAACCGTCCTGTCTGAATTAAAACCCATATTTTTTAAAGGTGTGTGTGTGTTTGTGTTTAGAGCAGTTTGAAACTGAAAGCAGAAATGCTTCTTTCAACATGTACAATATAGAAAAGACAACCAAATAAGAGTATAAAACGTTTGCATGTTTAAATATAAATTATGATAAGTTTTATTACTTTGTACTAAAAAATTAAATGTATTTTAAACATTTTACAAACATATCTGTAAGTTTCAAACATTAATGGAATAACTTTTATACACTTTTTAATGTTTTCACTATTTTGGCTTTCGGTTTCAAATGGTACTTTTTCACTTCCAATTTTATTTTCAGTGACAAAACACCTGTCCAGGGTGAACCCGCGTCTCGCCCCAAATCACATCTGGGTGATCAAGCGGCTTAGATGCTGGATGGATAGACCCAATAACACTAATGTAGATGTATAAGGGCATCCGTGGTCCTGACTTGGGATGTACTGTTTGTATTGATGTCTGCACCTTCCTCCATGCAACAAAACGCTTTTCCAGTCTACGTTACAATAACGTGACTGGGTGAACAAACAGCACCATGGTCATATAGAGTTAAAGTACTAAATGAAGCTGCATGTGATGTATCGCTCAGCCTTTAAAATGAGCTGGAGTCACGTTGCAGTGACAGACGTGGGGCGGGACTCGGACCGTTCATTTCCACAAAGTTGTTGCAGTACGTCCGATCTGCTGCTCGGGGTCGCTTGAAAAGTCACGTAAGACGTCTGCTCGACCAGCTCCAGCCGATTCTGGGACCATGACTGGTAAGACGAATATTTGTTTCTACTCGAACTGTGTGTGAATGCGTGTGTTCCAGATGCCGCGCTGTTGGCCCGACATCTGGAGCGAAGTCTCACTGCCGAAAATCAGTGTGGTCAAACTAACGGAATAAGCTTGCACCAGTTACTGAGTACATTCACCACGAGTGGCTTGAGATTAGAATCTGCAGTTTCGCCCAGTCATACTATTTTTATGGCTGAGGCCGCTTCTACCCTTTGAAGGTACATGCTTGCGTTCCTTGTTGGCAGCTGTTCTGTTATATACCGTTCCAGATGTTGCGCATGCGCCTGCACAGCGCGTTGTCTTCGCAGCTGCGTGATGTACGAAATAAAGAGAGTGTGTGTTTCCAGACGAGGCAGCTGTGGAGGAAGACATCAGCCCAGCTCAGAGTCCTCTGGTGACACTCAGCTTCCAGAGAGACGACAACAGGAAACAGAAGTATCTGGAGGCTGAGCCCAAAGCTCTGGGGGTACTGATAGTGTGTGTGTGTGTGTGTGTGTGTGTGTGTGTGTGTGTGTGTGTGTGTGTGTGTGTGTGTGTGTGTGTGTGTGTGTGTGTGTGTGTGTGTGTTGTGCTAACCTCTCATCGGACATAAAACTTTGTGTCCATGCTACAGATCACCCAGATTGCTCTGAGCCTGTTTAACATCAGTAGTGAGAGTGTGCTTAAAATTGGAGACATCCAAGACATCCCGTTAGACATCCACTTCTACATTTCATCTGTGCTGGTGAGCCTTAGAATACTTTGCACCAGATTTGGGAGAAATGTAAATATAAACCTTTAACCTTGTGTAAGTCAGCTTTCCCTTCTCTTTGATGGCTCTGATGTTGCAGAGTTGCAAATTAAAAATCACGATTCGCATTATAATCACAAACATCACTACACTGATACACACTACTGTAGAACTGAAAACTCTATATTTTCTGCCATATTTTTTTATATATTACTTTTTCTTTTGCTACTTTTTTCCATTCATAATTTGATGGTTTAGTACACTGGATTACCCAAAGTTGAAATACTTACTTTTGTTCCATTGTTGTCTTCACAGGTGGCGATAGCTGGCATTGTGGCGATAGCGGCACAGAGCCTCCAGCTGTCAACAGTGAGTTCTGACAGACATCACCGTGGCCAAAACAAATCTGTTTACAGGCAGGAGGGAATAAATAAAATCACCATTACTTCCCAAAAACACACCCGCTGCAGCTAATTGGACTCTGTTGGAGGCAGCACCCACCCTGCTCTGGTGGTCAGTCAATGCAGCCTATTTATGCCGTATATAACCTTTTATGTGACCTCTGGTGTGCCTTGTGTTTTTCTGTTTCTTGATCGCGTATCTCAGCTCAGAGTGTGCTTGGCGACGCAGATTGTGGCATGTGGGGCCTCCATTTTCAATATAATCTGCACCCTGGTTAAAATGGAAGAGGTTGACAGGTTCTGCTGGGTCACCTACAATCACACGCTTCCCGATTTTGAAATCTGCCAAGAAATAGAGGTGAGCGATGACGAGAAAACGATCGGGACCTAAAACCTGACTAAAACAAAGGCCTCGCATTTACAGCAACCAGATAAAGTATGAGTTGCAAGATATTACTAGATAGGATGAGGTGTGTATCAGCATTAGAGACTAATGCAGTATATCCTGTCACACCAACAGAGGTCACACATGCTCTTTTATTCTGAGAGTGCCCTGGTCCAGGTTGCTCTGTTTGCCATCTCTGTCACTCTGGCTGTCTACTGCTGCAAAGTGGTCAACTGCTGTGCACCAAAACTGGTGAGTAGGAAACGCTTCCATTTTCCAAGTCATTCTTCTTGTTCTTGACATTTATCCTTTTACTGTTTTGGGGCCTCCGTCAGCCGGTGATCACTGTACAAGCTCCCGCCACGCAACAATGAGGAGACAATTACAGCGAGCACTGAATGGAAGTGTGACACTGATAGTCTACACGTGTGAACGAGCATCCGTCTGCTAACGTGTGTTTACGGTACTTTTTGACGTGTGGATTTCACTTGATTTGTTGCATCTTCATTTCACAATGTGATATTTAATCAGTCTGTACTTTTTCATTAAAATTTAACACTATGCGCACAGGACTCCTGACGTTTGTATGGAAACACATTCATGTGTCGGCACAGTATTTAGATGCTGAACTGTGTCCATGAGATGCAGCTTTGATATCATGTCACACACGATGGCAGAATTGAGTAAAATATGACTGTTACTGGACATGCTGGACATATAATACACTAACCACCTATTGTATCTCATACCAGAGGCTGAACAAGTAACAGAAGAATAAATATAGTTTTAAACATCCCACGTTTTTCTGAAAAGCGAAGGAATAAATGTAAAAATGTGATGTCTGCCAGAGGAAAGGGGGGACTGCTCCCTGAACTTTGTATTTGGACTCTGTCTAATCTCTGCCTGCTTGTGTACCGACCTGCGCCTGTCTGTCCATCCTGACCTCATTAAACTCCACACACTTCCTCCACAAGTGTCAGTACGATTAATCAGAGCTTTACATGCTGTTAAAAAAATACATCATTTTAAATCCATGACATAAATCACATTTATAATTTTGGAAAGTTGTTTTAATTATTAATAACTCAAATATACGCTAACAAAACCTGTATATGCTGTTTATTTCAAATATGGTTTTATTTTAGATATGTTATTGATAGAAATTACTGAAGCAAATGTACTGTAGAACACTGCCTTAAAACAACAACAGAACTACACTACAGGATGTAAAGCTGCGCATTTGTGCTTATCCAGGTTCGAACAGCTCCTGTCTCACACTCATCATAGCTGTAACATCTGGATCTAGGTTTAGGGTAAACGTTTCCCTGTGCTTGAAGCCGTCCGCACTGTTTGGGAACTCTTTGGAGATCCGGGTTCTAACGCGCCTCATTTCATCGCGATAAAAAAAGGCCTTTGTGCTTTCGTGATCGCGGGGAAATGTGCAGCTGGAGTCACGTTGCGGTGAAATAGCGGGGCGGGACTCGGGTCGTCCACCAAGCTGTTGCAAAACTTCGGATCCGCGGCCTGCGGTCGATTGACAGAAAAGAGACAAAAGAACAGGAAGACGCGTTCCAGCGCATACTGTGATCATGGCTGGTAAGAGGCCCCGTCTTACAGTTTGGAGCTGAGGAAACTCCTGCTGGAAACGCGCGATGTTTGCGCACGGTGCTGGAATCCAGATGTTGCGCAAGCGTCTGCAGAGCGCGTCGTCTTCGCCGCTGTGTGTTGTACGAAATAAAGAGAGTGTGTGTTTCCAGACGAAGCGGCCGTTGTGGAGGAAGACATCAGCCCAGCTCAAAGTCCTCTGGTGACACTCAGCTTCCAGAGAAACGACACCAGGAAACAGAAGTATCTGGAGGCTGAGCCCAAAGCTCTGGGGGTAAACTGTGTGTGATAGAAATGAATCAAAATGCATTAAAAATAAACTGATATTCTGAATTAAAACAAGTACAGAATAAATGATACAATTGCCAAAGTAGTCGTCTGCTGGGTTAGAAAATGATTGTAGAGGGACCTTAAGCCATCTGAACCTCAGCGGCTTTAACATGTGGTCAGCCTCTGCCAAAGATTCTCAACAGTGCTGACATCAGTGATAATAGAATGCCACAGGTCCTAGAGGTACTTTATGCGTTCGGTCATTGTGTTGCTAGACTTGAAGCAGATGTCCTCAATACAAAATGATACAATCTGATGCAGATCCCGCACACAACACCCTCCCTCAAACCATCAAGTCTAGAAGAGACACGTTTAGAATCTAGCTGTGAATCATTGTTAATTTTCAAGTTGTCTCTGGGAATAGTGCAGGTCGATATAAAATGTATGTATATTATTGTATGTAACATAAACTTCAGTACCTCACCTAATGTACTCGGTTCCAGATCACTCAGATGGGCCTCAGTCTGTATAACATCGTCTGCGGAAGTGTGTTCCTGGCCAAAGGTTTAACTCATCTAGAGCATCAGATCCCATTCTTCGTTTCATCGCTGCTGGTGAGTTCAACAGGAATGTGAAGTTTTACAGCCACAACATTAACACCTGGTTTCCTGGAGACCCGCTCCCTGAAAGACTGTGGCTTGTGTAGTCCTGTAGCTATCGAAAGCTCCCAGTTTCCCAGTTACAGTGAGGACAGAATTAGAAAGAAGAAAAGAACGAACGCCTTTATTGGTCGTTATGTGCAGAGTCCCCGAAAGGACATGGAGACTGCCCCCCTCAATATTTGGTTCAGAATCCTTTGTTTGCAATTACAGAGGTCAAACGTTTCCTGCAGTTCTTGACCAGGTTTGCACACACTGTAACAGGGATTTTGGCCCACTCCTCCCCACAGATCTCCTTTAGATCAGTCAGGGTTCAGGCTGCTGCTGAGCAACGCAGGGTTTAGGCTCCGTCCAAAGATGCTGAATTGGACTGAGGTCTGGACACTGGCTAGGCCTTTCCAGAACCTTGATGTTGTTCTTCGGGTCGTTGTCATGTTGGAAGACCCAGCGACGACCCATCTTCAGTGGGGCAGGACGTTGTTGTTCAGAATTTCACAATAAATGGCCCCATTCATCCTCTCCTTAATACAGTGCAGACGTCCTGTCCCCTTGGCAGGAAAGCACCCCCAAAGCATGACGTTACCACCCCCATGCTTCACAGTAGGGATGGTGTTCTTGGGAACCAACTCATTCCTCTCTTTCCTCCAAACACAGCGAGTGCAGTTAAGATTCTTCACTTTTCTGTTTATCACTGACACCTCACGAGGTGAGTTCTTGCAATTTTTCCTACAATCTTACAAATGTAGTGTCTTCTGACAGCTCTTTGGTCTTGTGCATGGTAGTAGTTGGTGTCTGACTGACTGTGGGGTGAACAGGTGTGTTTAAAGAGCTCAGACAGGTGCTAGCTTAGGTTGATGAGTGGAGTAGAGGTGGACTTTTCAAGGCACAGTAACAGGTCTTTGAAACATACAGTATGTTCAGCAGTGCAAGACAAAAAAATGTTTAAAAACCATACAATTTGATTTCCTGAAATTTTCTTTTTTATTCTGTCTCTCAGAGTGGGAAATACTTCTGTTCCTCACTGTACACTATTTTGTACGCTGCATATTCTGCACTCCAACTAGATGTTCTTCTTAGATACAAGGATAAAAATGTGCCATTGTGTTCACAGGTGGTGATCGCTGGGAGTGTGGCTGTAGTGGCACAGAACCTCCATCTGTCAACTGTGAGTTCACTGTCAACCTGGCGTCCGAACATAGTAGAAACGGATGAGCATGATGCTGGGATGCATGTGTCTACCACCAAACTGCCGCCTTGGACCCAACAGCATGTTAATGCAGCCACAACATTTCAAAACAGTCTTATCATTTCCAGATGTGAATATCAAGCAGATTTTAGTTTGGTGGTGGGTGCATACGGTTTACAGTATGTGTCACCCCCCCTTTGTTTTTCTCTGACCATCTCAGCTCAAAGCCTGTCTTGGGATGCAGATTGTGGCATGTGGTGCCTCCATTGTCAACATGGTCTGTGCTCTGATTAAAATGGAGGTGGAGACCTATTCCTGTTGGCGGAATTATCATCCTTATAATGACACATTTAATGGTGACGATTTGTGCTATGAAGTGAGGGTGAGTGTTTTTTGTTTCATCTTTGGTTTCCATGATTTAGACTTTATACTAGACAAATATTAAGTGTCTCACAGTATGTGGTGGAATAAAATGTTACAGATTCACTATACGTTTAAAATGTTATTTTAAATCTGGCACTCCATTGTGATGTCATAGCTCACAGAATATAAGGGATTTCAGGCCATGAGGAGTATAGATGCACCTGATAACAAGTAAACATTGGTGCTGATGAAGAAGTGATGTAGAAGGTCTGACAAGTACCTAAATGTGATGTGAGGAGGTGGCAGCTGACAGAAGCAGAGCAATCAGACCTTCAGCTGCTCCTTTTCTTCAGTGTGTTCGTTAATACAAATCTAATCTAAGCAGGTTTTGTTCCACTTCCAGGAAGTCCACCTGCAATTTTATAGTGAGAGTGCCCTTGTCCAGGTTGCTCTGTTTGCCATCTCTGTCACTCTGGCTGTCTACTGCTGCAAAGTGGTCAACTGCTGTGCTCCAGCTCCAAAAATGGTGAGTAGATGCTGTCGACTGTAGATCCTGGCTCCATAATCAAGGAACAGATTAATTGAGTTATAATTTATGTCAATCACATACAATGGTACAGTGTGTTAATGAGGGTAATAATAAAGATAGTTACCGTTCAGCTCACAGAAATAAAGATCCCAAAGTTTCTATATCTCATTCTACAGCTTAAATCTGTTTTGTTCTTTATTTGTGTCTCTGTTAGCCGGTGATCACTGTACAAGCTTCCCCAACACAACAGTGAGGAGACAGTGGGACACAAGCCACACAGAAATGGTGCAGTGTTACTGGCACTGATCAATATTTTCTAATATTATTAGACATTTGTGTAACTTGAACTGTGCCACTTCTAATGATGTTCATGGCAGTTGCATGTTGCGTGGCAGCCCAGTGCTCCCCCAGGGGTTGGGTTACATGCAGAGGACCGATTTCATTGTGACATTGTAACAGATGTGATGATGAAAAACAAAGGCTTTCTTCTTCTTCTATTAGATGCAGCTTTAGATCAAATGTCTTAGATATAACTTTCATGTTGCATGACACATATTCACAGTCTGAACTGAATAACTGAACTGAATATTATTCTGCCATAAACAAAATAATTTTAATAACTTTGTGTCATTTGTTCATTGGGTTCTGTCTGTCTTAAATGTTCAAGCAACATTTGACAGCTACCAGTTATGCTATTCAGTGACATCAAACAGCTTAACTCCAATGTCAACAACAAAAGGATGAGAAATGATAACTCTCATTTTCTCCTGGTGATGCACTTATTACAAGCTAAATTGACACACTTTGTTTAAAAAAACTGAGCTGACTTAATGTAGAGTTGTAAAAAAAAAGCTTAATTTACCTTGATGGCTGATGAATTGTGGATTTTTTGTATGGGCGCCTGCAACAAAGCTCTAAAGGACAGAGCGCGTCCCATGGCATTGAGTGTCATTGTCCTGCTTCTGCCAGATTTCAGCATCTTTCTGTGAGCTCCTACTCCTATGCAATGCTTGAGTTTCCAGAAGTAGTCCAGCTCTGGACCACTGTTCATGTCTATTGTCCCAGTCTTTCTTGCCTGGACTAGTTAGGATGGCAAGGTGAGTATAGCCAGGTGACAGTTAAAACACTCAACTAACCCATCGCTTTGCGGGTGGAGAGACATGGTTCTTGTTTTTTTTACTGTGAACTGTTTACACACCTCCTCAAAAGGTTGACTTTCAAAGTACTGCCCCTGCTCACTGTGCAGCTTATCACGGACCCCAAACCGGGACCACATCTCATCCGCCAACCGCTGGGCTGCAGTTGCGTCATTCTGATCGGAAATCACTTACACCTCCAACCATTGTGTGAAAAAGTCCATGGCCACCAGAACCACCACCATCGCAGCACTGTGAGGTCATTTACAAACCCACACCACCTACTCTCATGGTGCTACAGAATTATTGACACAAGCCATGATCTTAGTCACATACACATGGAATTACAACATTAAAGCAAGGTGAACACCAGGGTTGTGCTGGGCATTGGAAAACTAGGCAGTCGTATAGAAATGGATGAATAAGAATGATGGCTAAGATGCGAGAATAAGGCTCTGTTGGAATGCTACTACTCAAGTAACCCTAGTCAGAGGGGTTACAAAGGGGTTACAAAGAATGTGCAGCGAATGGGAACAGAGAAACCCACATTCAAGGCTGATGGCGAAGCAACTAGTAGCTCAGTGTTCCAACATCCACAAACGGCAACTGCTATCACAACTTGAGATTGACGAGATACAACACAAATGCTACGGCAAGGGAGAGCCAGGACGCCAGCTCAGAGGGGAGCTTTCACCATCTCCCCAACCGGAAATTGGGTACGAAGCCCCAATGAGCACAGAAACGCTGAGCGAGGCAGCGACTGACCTGAAAGATAAGATCATGGCGAGATTGAACAGGAAACCCCGAAACGAAGGTTGGAGGCAAAAATCAAGGCAACTCAGAGGGAAGAGAGCCTAATAACAGAGGCCCAGAGAGGTGCAATGAAAAGACCGATGCCCAAGAGGTACAGCCAGATGCCTATACCTGAAGCACTCGAAACTGCCAAACAAAGGCTACAAGCCTTGGCCAGCCGCCGAAAGAGATACACCAGAGATAACGAAGCCAGACGAATAAACCGGCTGTTCGCAACACAACCTGCAAAAGTGTACTCTCAATGGCAGGGTAATAACAGCAGAGCAGACCTACCAAGGCTGGAAACTGAACAGTACTGGAAAGGTGTATGGGAAAGAGAGGCGTCACACAACAGTGATGCACAGTGGCTGGTGGATCTGAGGGAAGACCACAGCAACCTCCCTGAACAGAATCCAGTGACTATCACAGTGGCAGACATCCAACATAGAGTCTCAGGTATGAAAAACTGGATAGCACATGGCCCTGACATGATCCACGCCTACTGGCTAAAGAAGCTCACTGCAATCCATGAGCGCCTGGCAGCACAAATGAACCAGCTGCTAAGGGATGGGACTCACCCTGAATGGCTAACCGAAGGGCGAATGATCCTGATAATGAAGGATCCCTCAAAGGGTACAGTCCCATCCAACTACCGGCCAATAACCTGTCTCTCCACAACATGGAAGCTCATGTCAGGCATCATCGCGGCTAAGATAAGTGGGCACATGGGTCAATACATTAGCGAAGCACAAAAGGGCATTGGTAAGGATACCAGAGGAGCCAAACACCAACTCCTGGTTGACAGAACCGTCGCCCAAGACTGCAGAATGTGACACACCAACCTGTGCACAGCCTGGATCGACTACAAGAAAGCCTATGACTCAATGCCACACACATGAATCACTGAATGCTTGGAGCTGTACAACATCAAGAAAACTCTAAGGGCCTTCATTGCAAACTCGATGAGGTTGTGGAGAACCACCCATGAAGCAAATGGGAAGCCACTTGCCCAAGTATCCATCAAATGTGGCATATACCAAGGAGATGCACTGTCCCCACTGCTGTTCTGCATAGGTCTGAACCCCCTCAGCCAAATAATAAACAAGGCTGGCTATGGATACCGACTCCGGAACGGGGCCACCATAAGTCACCTCCTCTACATGGATGACATTAAGCTGTACGCTAAGAATGAGCGAGACATCGGCTCACTGATCCACACCACCAGGATCTACAGCTCGGACATTGGGATGTCATTCGGACTCGAGAAATGTGGGAGGATGGTGACAAAGAGAGGCAAGGTAATCCACACAGAAGGGGTCTCACTACCAGAAAGAACAATAGCAGACATTGAGGACAGTTACAAGTACCTTGGAATACCACAGGCAAACGGCAACCTTGAACAGGCAACAAGGAATGCGGCAACAGCCAAATACCTCCAACGAGTAAGGCAAGTCCTAAGCCAGCTCAATGGCTAGAACAAATCCCAGGCAATAAACAGCTACGCCCTGCCAGTGATCAGATACCCTGCGGGAATAATAAGGTGGCCAAAGGAAGAGATACAGACCACAGATGTTAAGACACGAAAGCTCCTCACCATGCATGGAGGGTTCCACCCCAAATCCAGCAACCTGAGACTGTACGCTAGCCGCAAGAAAGGAGGCCGAGGACTAGTGAGCGTAAGAGCCACTATTCAGGATAAAACATCCAAGATCCATAAGTACATCATGGATAAGGCCCTGACAGATGACGTGCTGAGTAAATGTCTCAGGCAGTGGAGAACAGAGGATGAAATGCTGGAAGAGGGACCATCATGGGAGGACAAGCCCTTACACCGGATGTATCACCGGAACATAACTGAAGTGGCTGATCTCAACAAATCCTACCAATGGCTTGAAAGGGCCGGGCTGAAGGACATAGTATACAGGAACATCTGCGCAGAGTATGGACTGGAAACCCCAAGGTCAAAGTGGGAAACACCTCCCAAGGTGGTAGAGAACGAGCGAGCCAAGATCCTGTGGGACTTCCAGATACAGACAGACAGAATGGTAATTGTGAACCAACCAGACATTGTGGTGGTGGACAAAGAGCAGAGGAAAGCCGTGGTGGTGGATGTGGCAATACCAAGCAATGGCAACATCAGGAAAAAGGAACATGAGAAACTAGAGAAATACCAAGGGCTCAGAGAAGAACTGGAGAAGGCTTGGAAGGTGAAGGCCACAGTTGTGCCTGTGGTGATCGGAGCACTGGGGGCAGTGACCCCCAAACTGGAGGAGTGGCTACAACAGATCCCTGAAAAACATCCAACATCTCAGTCCAGAAAAGTGCAGTCCTGGGAACAGCAAGGATACTGCGCAGAACCCTCAAGCTCCCTGGCCTCTGGTAGAGGACCCGAGCTTGGAAAGTGGATGAGACCAACCGCGGAGGAAGAGAAAAGAGTGGTATATGTATGTATGTATGTATGTATGTATGTATGTATGTATGTATGTATGTATGTATGTATGTATGTATGTATGTATGTATGTATGTATGTATGTATGTATTTATTTATTTATTTATTTATTTATTTATTTATTTTTCTGTGTATTGTAGATGTGAAAAGGGAGAAAGAGAACTACATGGCATTAGTGACACAAAGGAGGAATAAATCTCAGTTTCAGCCACTTCCTCTACGAAATGAGCAACTGTCATCTGGAGCTGCTTGTTACGCAAGTGTGTGCTAATCCTTCAGTAATAACAATCAAAGCTTTACAGGCTACACATTGAAAACGCATAACTTTAAATCTATGCCATTAATCACATTTCTAATTTTGGAAAATAACTCAAATATACACTTACTCAAAACCTGTATATGCTTTTTTTTTCAAATATGGTTTTATTTCAAATATGTTACTGATAGAAATGATTGAAGCAAATGTAGTATAAAACACTGCCTTAAAACAACAACAGAACTAAGCACTACAGGATGTAAAACTGCACATTTGTGCTTATCCAGGTTCGAACAGCTCCTGTCTCACACTCATCATAGCTGTAACATCTGGATCTAGGTTTAGTGTCAAACGTTCCCTGTGCTTGAAGCACTGTTTGGGAACTCTTTGGAGATCCGGATTCTACCAATAAAAGGCCTTTGTGTTTTTCGTGATCACGAAAGTCACGTTGCGGTGAAATAGCGGGGCGGGACTCGGGTCGTCCACCAAGCTGTTGCAAAACTTCGGATCCGCAGCCTGCGGTCGATTGACAGAAAAGAGACAAAAGAACAGGAAGACGCGTTCCAGCGCATACTGTGATCATGGCTGGTAAGAGGGCCCGTCTTACAGTTTGGAGCTGAGGAAACTCCTGCTGGAAACGCGCGATGTTTGCGCACGGTGCTGGAATCCAGATGTTGCGCAAGCGTCTGCAGAGCGCGTCGTCTTCCCCGCTGTGTGTTGTACGAAATAAAGAGAGTGTGTGTTTCCAGACGAAGCGGCCGTTGTGGAGGAAGACATCAGCCCAGCTCAGAGTCCTCTGGTGACACTCAGCTTCCAGAGAAACGACACCAGGAAACAGAAGTATCTGGAGGCTGAGCCCAAAGCTCTGGGGGTAAACTGTGTGTGATAGAAATGAATCAAAATGCATTAAAAATAAACTGATATTCTGAATTAAAACAAGTACAGAATAAATGATACAATTGCCAAAGTAGTCGTCTGCTGGGTTAGAAAATGATTGTAGAGGGACCTTAAGCCATCTGAACCTCAGTGGCTTTAACATGTGGTCAGCCTCTGCCAAAGATTCTCAACAGTGCTGACATCAGTGATAATAGAATGCCACAAGTCCTAGAGGTACTTTATGCCTTCGGTCATTGTGTTGCTAGACTTGAAGCAGATGTCCTCAAATACATAATGACATTATTTTCTAGATTTATTGTGTAGTTATAGGTCTCATCGATCTGAAGCAGCAGCACATCCCCACAACATTATGCTCCCACGACCACCTTTAACAGTGGTGTAGTGTTCAGAGGAGGGTTCTTGCATCCTGACATCAGGCCCAATCTGATGCAGAGCCCGCACACAACACCCTCCCTCAAACCATCAAGTCTAGAAGAGACCCGTTTAGAATCTAGTTGTGAATCATTGTTAATGTTCAAGTTCAGGTCAGGTGCAGGTCAATATAAAATGTATGTATATTATTGTATGTAACATAAACTCCACTACTTCACTTAACGTACCGTGTTCCAGATCACTCAGATGGGCCTCAGTCTGTATAACATCATCTGCGCAAGTGTGTTCCTGGCCAAAGGTATTACTCATCTAGAGCATCAGATCCCATTCTTCGTTTCATCGCTGCTCGTGAGTTAACAGGAATGTGAAGTTTTACAGCCACAACATTAACACCTGGTTTGCTGGAGACCCGCTCCCTGAAAGACTGTTCTTCTTAGATATGTAGATAAAAATGTGCCATTGTCTTCACAGGTGGTGATCGCTGGGAGTGTGGCTGTAGTGGCACTGAACCTCCATCTGCCAACGGTGAGTTCACTGTCAACCTGGCGTCCGAACATAGTGTATAGCACAGAACTATACACCAACATAGCCATAAGAAACGGATGAGCATGATGCTGGGATGCATGTGTCTACCACCAACCCCCCTTGTTTTTCTCTGTCCATCTCAGCTGAAAGCCTGTCTTGGGATGCAGATTGTGGCATGCATTGCCTCCATTGTCAACATGTTCATTGCTGAGATTAAAATGGAGGTCGAGACCTATTCCTGTTGGAATCACTATAATGACACAGTTGATAGTGAAGATTTCTGCAATCAGTTGAGGGTGCGTGGTTTTTGTTTCATCTTTGTAAGATTTTCACGATTTAGACTTAGATTAGACAGATATAAACCTCAGTGTAGTTATGTGGTGGAATAAAATGTTACAGATTTAGTGATATAGAAGGTGTGACAGTAGACTACTGAACCAAATAAGAAGCTGTGACAGGATGAGCTGGAGCCAGATTGTGATGAGCATATTGGAAACTGAAGCGGATAGTTTGGTGGTGGGTGCATACGGTTTACAGTATGTGTCACCCCCCCTTTGTTTTTCTCTGACCATCTCAGCTCAAAGCCTGTCTTGGGATGCAGATTGTGGCATGTGGTGCCTCCATTGTCAACATGGTCTGTGCTCTGATTAAAATGGAGGTGGAGACCTATTCCTGTTGGCGGAATTATCATCCTTATAATGACACATTTAATGGTGACGATTTGTGCTATGAAGTGAGGGTGAGTGTTTTTTGTTTCATCTTTGGTTTCCATGATTTAGACTTTATACTAGACAAATATTAAGTGTCTCACAGTATGTGGTGGAATAAAATGTTACAGATTCACTATACGTTTAAAATGTCATTTTAAATCTGGCACTCCATTGTGATGTCATAGCTCACAGAATATAAGGGATTTCAGGCCATGAGGAGTATAGATGCACCTGATAACGAGTAAACATTGGTGCTGATGAAGAAGTGATGTAGAAGGTCTGACAAGTACCAAAATGTGATGTGAGGAGGTGGCAGCTGACAGAAGCAGAGCAAGCAGACTTTTAGCTGCTCCTTTTCTTCAGTGTCTTCGTTAATACAAATCTAATCTAAGCAGGTTTTGTTCCACTTTCAGAAAGTCCACCTGCAATTTTATGCTGAGAGTGCCCTTGTCCAGGTTGCTCTGTTTGCCATCTCTGTCACTCTGGCTGTCTACTGCTGCAAAGTGGTCAACTGCTGTGCTCCAGCTCCAAAAATGGTGAGTAGATGCTGTGGACTGTAGATCCTGGCTCCATAATCAAGGAACAGAATAATTTAGTTATAATTTAAATCAATCACATACAATGGTACAGTGTGTTAATGAGGGTAATAATAAAGATAGTTACCGTTCAGCTCACAGAAATAAAGATCCCAAAGTTTCTATATCTCATTCTACAGCTTAAATCTGTTTTGTTCTTTATTTGTGTCTCTGTTAGCCGGTGATCACTGTACAAGCTTCCCCAACACAACAGTGAGGAGACAGTGGGACACAAGCCACACAGAAATGGTGCAGTGTTACTGGCACTGATCAATATTTTCTAATATTATTAGACATTTGTGTAACTTGAACTGTGCCACTTCTAATGATGTTCATGGCAGTTGCATGTTGCGTGGCAGCCCAGTGCTCCCCCAGGGGTTGGGTTACATGCAGAGGACCGATTTCATTGTGACATTGTAACAGATGTAATGATGAAAAACAAAAGCTTTCTTCTTCTTCTATTAGATGCAGCTTTAGATCAAATGTCTTTGATATAACTTTCATGTTGCATGACACATATTCATAGTCTGTTCTAATCAATTAAGAGATGATTGATAAACAGCTGAAGTTACTGTCAATACAAGTATGTATGACAGAATATTATTCTATTTTTATATATTATAAAACAAACATTATTCTACCATAAACTAATAATTTTAATAACTTTGTTTCATTTGTTCATTGGGTTCTTTATGTCTGTCTTAAATGCAAAATCTGACAGCTACCAGTTATGCTATTCAGTGGCACCAAAAAGCTTAACTGCAATGTCAGCAACAAAAACACGACAAAATAACATATTAAAAATGACCATAATTATTAATGTAATTAATAAACCAAAAGTAAATGAACACTCAGCATCTCTATGCACCGGCCAGAGCCAAAACAAGCAACCCCCTTTATTTTATAAGTATTGTAACATCACCCATCTGCTTCTACACCCGCACTTCTCTGTGCTTATCTGATTCCATCATCTAAACTCAACTCACGCGTGCAGCTAAAAAGCACAACAAGCACCAAAACAGTCACTCTGTCGACAGAGAAGCTGCCGAGAAGCAAGTGGATGCACATCTCACTCACCCGCCATCACGAGGGAGGACGTTCTGTCCGCCGTGTTGGTGAGGCCGTCAATAATCAGGTCACAGTTTCCCCGTTGGCCTGTAATTCTTCACCAACAACAGTGCGCGGATATTAAGTCTGTCCTGTCCACGTGTGCTCCACAAGTGGAGGGAAATCTCCACCCCTGATGCTGAATGAGGCAGCAAGTAGCCACTGAAGTTTAGCGCTAGCAGCTAGCAGCTAGCAGCTCAAGATGACAGAATGCTCCTAAGTAAATGAATACACCTGTAGGTTTGGTATTACATTGTGTCGTTTTAATGTCAGGGGTTAATTAACTAGCTTTTACTAAAATGCTAATCCTTTTTGTTGAACTTTATTTTGATAATTCTATGAAAATTAAGTCTAAGTGTGACGTTAATGCCGTGCCATGATTTGATTGGCTGACTCCTGACTAATCAAGGCTTGACAGAGACGCGTCGCTTTTGGTTAATTTTTATTTTGTTTCACCAAGGGACGTTTCCTTCTACCTGTTTTCTCATGGGGATCATCTCAGTGCAATACCAAACACAGTGTTGTACTGAAATTATCCCCATGGCATTTAGGGGGCGCTGTTTAGCTCTTTACAGGATTATATATTTTGCGCTAATAAATAGCTTTGTTTGGTCGACAAAGATCTAATGCTTTCGGACACTATTCCGCCAATCGCCGTCGCTGTAGGCCGAAGAGGAAACGTGCAGAAGCGGGGCGGGACTCATATCCTGCAGATCCACCAAAAGTTATTACAAAACTTCCGATCTACAGCGTGGGGTCAGCTGATCAAGAACCAAGACGGGAGGAATCCGCACGTTCCACCAGACGCTGTGATCATGACAGGTAAAAACACACGCGACCTTATAGTTTGGAGCTCACACTGAGGGAACTGTGACTCCATGATGTCTGTGCAAAGTGACAGTTTGACGCAGGGACGCACACTGGTGGTGCGCAGGCGTCTGCAGGACGCGTTCTCTTTACCGTTGTATAGGTAGTAATGTGAAGACTGTGTGCTTCCAGATGAAGCAGCAGTTATGGAGGAAGACATCAGCCCAGCGGAGAGCCCTCTGGTCACACTCACCTTCAGGAAAGACGACAAGAGGAAGCTGAAGTATTTGGAGGCTGAGCCCAAAGCTCTGGGGGTAAACTGACTGGGTTTGATAGAGACATGAGTCCTTATCTCCATATAGAACATAAAGTCACACTCCATACAGTTTTCAGTAATTGTAAAAGATTTAATTTCAAAAGAAATGAAGTAAACAGGTGCAAAATGTTGGCCCCCCTCTTAATCCTATGTTTTTCACTGTTTTATTAGTGTGATATGGATCTAGTCCAGTTGAGCTATAGTCTGTTTAAAGTTTTTCAACCATTCCAAAGGTTAGACCAGCATTACTGATGAACAAAACTAATTGTCCCAATGTCCAAAAAGTAAGCATGCGGGGGGAGAATTGTAGGTTGAACCTAAGGGTTTAAATGACAAAACGAGCTCCTGAACCAGAGACAGAGTGACGGGCTAAAACTGATACAAGACAGAAGCACATGAGGGAACTGAGGGGTCGAAGGTAGGAAGTGAAATTTGGGCCTACCACACCCAGTAAAGTTTAGCAAGCTCATCTACAATGTTGCCTGTCGACTGGAACATGATGCCAATTTAACTGGGAAAGGCAGAGAACTGTTTAGATTAGGATAGATTTAAATTAGTACAAATACAGGGCAAAGAAGTGCAGTTTAGCATCTAACCAGTGCAGAAAATACAATGTTTACAATAAATATAAGATTATTATTGACATAATGTACATATGAACTGCTATCACCTAATATATAATGAAGTACTATGGATATATTATATAAATTGCACTGCTATGTATAGAATAATTTGCAGATTTACAAAAGACCTTGCATAGTTAGTTGCAAGATTTTAGCAGAAACTATAAACATAACTTACATGCGGCATGCAAATTTATTCAGTTTGTGCAAATCGTTGCGATAGTGCAGCGGACATAACTGCTTGTGATTTACTCTGTTCCAGATCACTCAGATTGGCCTCAGTCTGTTCAATATCATTTGTGCCACTGTGCTTCTGGCCACTGAGATTTTTGATCTCGAGCATCAGATACCAATTCTCATTTCGTCGCTGCTGGTAAGTTTTACAGCCACAGCATTAACACCTGCTGCTTTAATGTGGCGGTGGACAGGAAGTAAATATCCTGTGGCTGTTTTTGGTTATGACAAACCAACTAGTCACCTTTTGCTGTAATTGTTCAATGAAATTCAGTTCAGTTTATCTATTTAGTGCAAAATAAAACAAAAGTCGTGTCAAGACACTCTGCAGCATAAAACCTTACATTGGTGCATTCCGTGTACTACATGTCCTCCAGCCACTTGAAAATCGGACTATTTGTCTTTTAAAGGAGATCTAAACATTGTTCTCAGGTCTCTGTATTTGTTCCAGGTAAAATGTGATATTATTGTGTTCACAGGTGATGATCGCTGGGAGTGTGGCTGTAGCAGCACAGAACCTCCATCTGCCAACGGTGAGTTCACTGTATAGAGAGGAGACGGATGACAGGATGTCAAAACAGGAGCTGGACAAATGCTAAAACAACCAACAAGCACATAATTATAATATGCACTGATTACAGGGGTTGTTGTGGGGTGGAACAAATCTACAGTGTTGTGTGCAGAGGATTCTATGGATGGATATAGTAAAAGTGGTTCCCTGTGTTTTTGCCCTGTGTGTCTCAGCTGAAAGCCTGCCTTGGGATGCAGATTGTGGCGTGTGTCGGCTCCTTCGTCAGCTTCATCTGTAGCATTGTTAACATATCCCTTGCCGGCACTTTCTGCCCCTATTACTATTACAGACATGGCCCGTCAATCTGCAAACAAATCATGGTAAGTCATAACTGTGAACAATATTTCCATGTTTTAGAGTTGGAATAAACTCTGGGGAGCGATTTTGTGACGAGACTTGTGCATAAATGAGAGCATGTGTTGTCTGTGTGTTGCTTTACCCGGTGATCAGCAAACAAGCAGTTAGGATAATGGATTGAAAGAAAGGCCTAATGTATGTATAGAATATTTCTTATAAGAAACATGAGCTCACCGATTATAAGGGTTTTCAGGTCATGAGGAGTATAGATTCCCCCGAAGGTGTCAACACTGGTGCTAGTGAAGGAGTGATGTAGAAGTGAGAGGAGCAGTAGACTGGTGACCCAAATGAGAAGCTATGAGAGGAGCTGAGGAGGAGAGGGAGATTCTAATGAGCATAGCGAAAGCTGAAGGACAGGGTTTGTTTCTTCATTCCACCCAAATCTACTCTTAGCAGATTTTGTTCCACTTCCAGGACTCGCTGATGCACTTTTCTGCTGAGAGTATCATTGTCCACGTTGCTCTGTTTGCCATCTCTGTTACTCTCTCTGTCTACTGCTGCAAAGTGATCAACTGCTGCACAGGAGCTCCAAGAATGGTGAGTAGACGCTGTGGACTGTAGAACCTGAAGAACCTGGTGAAGGAGAATGTTTATTTAACACTACCCAATGAAATAAGTAAGGACTGTTAAATTCTTCAAGTGGAGAAAGCCCAGCAGTGGTTGGAATGATACAGATGATTACAGATCAAAACATTAGACCTCAGACAAATTAATATTAAGAGAGTGATGAAGAGATTATATCTTCAGATCGTACAGGGGCCATTTGTGTGACTTACATTTGTCCGTTTCTTGTTTTCTGCTCCTTCCAGCCGGTGATCACTGTACAAGCTCCTCTGTCCAACAGTCAGGGGACAGATGGACAAGCAAGTGCCGGAAAATATGTAGTCGCACAGAAATCTGCTGCTGAAAATTGTAACTAAGCAACTGTCTGCTAACGCACGTGTAGAAGTTAAACATGGATGAAGTGTTTTCATTACAGCTCAAAGAAAGGACCTTACATCCAGCGATCTCACGCTTTGACTACTGCTCAGTATTTTCTTTGCTGTTTTTTTTTTAATATTCTTACTCTGTAATGTTAACTTGAATCAGTGTGTACTACTTTATTAAAATGTGATACAGGATCACATCCAAGTGTCTGCACAGCATGTAGATGCTGAACTGTGGCCACAAGATGCAGGTACGTGCTAAAAAAAATGAAGTTTAGTGTTATGTCAGTTTTACAGAAATGATCAATATTCACTGATTATATGTTGTATAATAATTCTAGCTTTGAATTGTAATTAATTGTTTTAATCAACAAAATCGTAAATTAATGCGCAACATTTCGAAAGTGGTTTGTTCAGATTTATAATTGCTATGATTATTCTATATTAATTAACGCTTTACTGATGTTTTAACATTGTTACTGCAGCCAACAATCGTGGATCATAAAAATGATTAGTTAAAGCTAAACGTCTTTATTACTTTGGTTTTTAATAAATCCTGTTCCTTAAATTGGTAGATTGTCATTTCATAAAAGTACAACTTAGTACATTATAGACTACTACGACAAAAAGTATCAACTCATTTTATTGTAAACTTTGAGTAAGTACTACTATTCTTAGGGATGACTCTGCATCATATTAGAGGGAGAGGGCAATGACCCTTAGTGTCAAGCAAGGATGATGGCTTGACATTTTAATATGTAAAATAAGTATACAGTAGAATGAGTTGATACTTTTCGTGGTAGTAGTATATGAAGTACAAGGTAGAACTCTGAAGAGAAGGTGATGTACTAATTTGAGGAACTAATTTCATTAATCCAAAACTGTATAGGAAAATGAGTTGATATTTGCTGTGATAGTTGTCCACGAAGTACTAAGTTGAAATGTGAAGGAATGGTGGTGTACTAATTTGAGGAACAGGTTTATCAATTTCCAGGTTTTAAAGAAAAGGCCAATTGCATTTTTCATAATATAAATAATTATTAAGTATTTACAAACATACAGACTAAATTCTGTCCTGTGATACTTATTGCATTTGCAGTAGGTTCTATTCAGGATTAGACCTAATATCAATTTCATTGTTCGCCAGTAAGAGTTTCACGTCAATTGTTGGTGTCCGCAACACTGTTGCCGTAAGTATCGCAAGAATCGCGCAACTCAACTATAGCGACGGTTTATTGGACCGTCAATTGAAGGAAAAGTGAACGATGTCTCATTTGACCGGGGCCATTTACCGCATGGCATTTAGGGGGCGCTGTTTCGCTCTTTACACTATTAAATATGCTGTGCTAGTAAATAGCTTGTTGTGGTCGACACCATTCCGCCAATCGCCGTCGCTGTAGGCCGAAGAGGAAACGTGCAGAAGCGGGGTGGGACTGGGATCCATCGGATCCCCCCAAAGATTATTACAAAACTTCCGATCTACAGCGTGGGGTCAGATGATCAAGAACCAAGACGGGGGGAATCCGCACGTTCCATCAGACACTGTGATCATGACAGGTAAAAACACACGCGACCTCATGGTTTGGAGCTCACACTGAGGGAACTGCGTCTGAAAGTCCACGATGTCTGTGCAAAGTGAAGTCACTTGTGTTGTTCAGTGTGACGCAGGGACGCGCACTGACGCTGCGCAGGCGTCTGCAGTACGCGTTGTCTTCACCGTTGTATATTATAAGTAGGACTAGGCACGTTAACGCAGCACTTCGTTAACATCGACAATGCGAGTTAACGCAGTTTACTTTTATTACTAATACTTGGAACGTCCGTTGGTCACTGGCTCTGAATACTCATACAGACAAACAAAGGGTCACAGGAGGGGCGGGCTGTTGATCAGTACTGGCCCGAGATATGCTTCTCAACCAATCAGAGTCTGTGGGGGCGGAGCCTAAGACCGCCGCAGCGTTCACTGAACTGGAGCCGAATAGAGCTGGCGGGAGCAGATAAATTGAGAAAGGTAAAGGTGTCTTGGGCGGAATTTATCAATTTGAATCTTATCTGAATGGCGGAGTTCATAGAACCAAGTCATTCGTATCCATGTCAGAGCTGAATTTGAATCAGCTGAATCACCGTAGTGCTTTTAGTCTGAAGTGTTAGCATCTAAACAAACAGCGGTGGGAGAATTAGGCAGACTATATAGGATTTAGGAGAAGTATAAATAAAAGCAAGACAAGCTAACAAATGCCATATAGGTAGTAATGTGAAGACTGTGTGCTTCCAGATGAAGCAGCAGTTATGGAGGAAGACATCAGCCCAGCGGAGAGCCCTCTGGTCACACTCACCTTCAGGAAAGACGACAAGAGGAAGCTGAAGTATTTGGAGGCTGAGCCCAAAGCTCTGGGGGTAAACTGACTGGGTTTGATAGAGACCTTATCTCCATGTAGAACATAAAGTCACACTCCATACAGCTTTACAGTAATTGTAAAAGATTTATTTTCAAAAGAAATGAAGTAAACAGGTGCAAAATGTTGGCCAACCTCTTAATCCTATGTTTTTTACTGTTTTATTAGTGTGATACGGGTCTAGTCCAGTTGAACAATAGTATGTTTAAAGTTTTTCAACCATTCCAAAGGTTAGACCAGCATTACTGATGAACAAAACTAATTGTCCCAATGTCCAAAAAGAAAGCATGCGGGGGGAGAATTGTAGGTTGAACCTAAGGGTTTAAATGACAAACGAGCTCCTGAACCAGAGACAGAGTGACGGGCTAAAACTGATACAAGACAGAAGCACACAAAGAAACTGTTGACTGGAGGATGATGCAGTTTAGCATCTAACCACTACAGAATATGCAGTGTTTGACCTCGCATAGTTAGTTGATTTTATCAGAAACTATAAACATAATTTACACGCTGTGTGCAAATTTATTCAGTTTGTGCAAATCGTTCTGATAGTGCAGCAGACATAAGTGTGTTGCATAACGGAAGACAGAGAGTGAGAGTGCACCATAACTGAATGTTATTTTCTCTGTTCCAGATCACTCAGATTGGCCTCGGTCTGTTCAATATCATCTGTGCCACTGTGCTTCTGGGCACTCGTATTTTTTACCTCGAGCGTCAGATACCAATTCTCATTTCGTCGCTGCTGGTAAGTTTTACAGCCACAGCATTAACACCTGCTGCTTTAATGTGGCGGTGGACAGGAAGTAAATATCCTGTGGCTGTTTTTGGTTATGACAAACCAACTAGTCACCTTTTGCTGTAATTGTTCAATGAAATTCAGTTCAGTTTATCTATTTAGTGCAAAATAAAACAAAAGTCGTGTCAAGACACTCTGCAGCATAAAACCTTACATTGATGCATTCCGTGTACTACATGTCCTCCAGCCACTTGAAAATCGGACTATTTGTCTTTTAAAGGAGATCTAAACATTGTTCTCAGGTCTCTGTATTTGTTCCAGGTAAAATCGGATATTATTGTTTTCACAGGTGATGATCGCTGGGAGTGTGGCTGTAGCAGCACAGAACCTCCATCTGCCAACGGTGAGTTCACTGAATAGAGAGGAGACGGATGACGGGATGTCAAAACAGGAGCTGGACAAATGCTAAAACAACCAACAAGCACATAATTATAATATGCACTGATTACAGGGGTTATTGTGGGGTGGAACAAATCTACAGTGTTGTGTGCAGAGGATTCTATGGATGGATATAGTAAAGTGGTTCCCTGTGTTTTTGCTCTGTGTGTCTCAGCTGAAAGCCTGCCTTGGGATGCAGATTGTGGCGTGTGTCGGCTCCTTCGTCAGCTTCATCTGTAGCATTGTTAACATAGCCGCTGCAGTTAGTGTTTGCTTCAGTTACCACTATGAGAGGGGCAAACACTCAATCTGTGAACAAATCGTGGTGAGTCATTTGGGATTTTGTGATGAGACTTATAAGTCCATAAATGAGAGCATGATTTGTGTTTTTTGCTTTACTAGGTGACCAAGAGACAAGCAATTAAGATAATAATGTGAGAAAAAAGCCTATTATATGTTATGTACAGAATATGCTTATAAGAAACATGAGCACACTGATTATAAAGGGTTTCAGGTCATGAGGAGTATAGAGTCCCCTGATGGAGTCAACACTGACGAGCTGAGGTGGAGATGGAGATTCCACCCAAATCAAATCTTAGCAGATTTTGTTCCACTTCCAGGACTCCCTGATGCACTTTTCTGCTGAGAGTATCATTGTCCACGTTGCTCTGTTTGCCATCTCTGTTACTCTCGCTGTCTACTGCTGCAAAGTGGTCAACTGCTGCACACCTGCTCCAAGAGTGGTGAGTAGACGCTGTGGACTGTAGAACCTGGCTCCGTGGTGAAGGAGCAGGTCTATTTAACCCACTATTTAACAATTAGGCAGCACAGTGGTGCAGTGGGTAGCACTGTCGCCTTACAGGGTGTGGGTTCGATTGCTGGGTGCCTTTCTGTGTCCCCCTTGTCTGCGTGGGTTCTCTCTTGGTTCTCTGGCCTCTTCCCACGGTTAGGTTGTTTGTTTGTTGTGACTGGTTGGAATGAAAAAGATGATCAACACATTAGAAATTAGTATAAAAAGTAAAGGGGCCATTTGTGTGACTTACATTTTTCCGTTCCTTGTTTTCTGCTCCTTCCAGCCAGTGATCACTGTACAAGCTCCTCTGTCCAACGGTCAGGGGACAGATGGACAAGCAAGTGCCGGAAAATATGTAGTCGCACAGAAATCTGCTGCTGAAAATTGTAACTAAGCAACTGTCTGCTAACACATGTGTTGACGTTACACATGGATGGAGTGTTTTCATTACAGCTCTAAGAAAGAACCTTATTCCAGTGACCTCACACTGGTCAGTATTTTCTTTGCTTATTTTTTTATATTCTCACTAATATACACTCTAGTATATTATAACGATATAGTAACTTGAATCACAGTGTGTACTACTTTATTAAAATGTGACACAGGATCAAATCCAAGTGTCTGCACAGCATGTGAATGCTGAACTGTGGCCACAAGATGCAGCTAGAAAAGTAGTTTAGTGTCATGTCAGTTTTACAGAAAAAAACAATGTTCACTGATTTTATGTTGTATAAAAATTCTAGCTTTGAATAGTCATAAATAGTTTTGAAATATAATCACTTATTCATTTTTTTACATAGTTTTAGTTTCAATATTAATAATTGCTTATCACTCTGCCTTCCACAAGGGACTTTGTTCATCAACCAACACCTGTCTCACCATTTTGGTGAGCAATGTTATTTTACAGCTTTACTAACCTTGTAGTGGGAAACACAATAGCAGAACCAATACACAGGCTTCCTTAACCTAATTGTAAGTACTGCTGTAACTTACTATTATTAGTATTAATGTTTAATTATAGTATTGTGATATTTTATTTTGCAACCATTAATAAGTGATTATGTTTAATAATATCTATGCATAGGTGTATGTAATTCTGTATGACTATTTGCACATGCCTTAACATTAATATTAGTAATATTAATTTAACTAATAAAAACATTACTGCAGTTATTTACTTAATGTGTTAATTGTTTACCTAAAGGTATATATTTGCCTATTAGTGTCTATATTTTGTTGTTTTGCTTCTTGTTTGAAAGTGGGTCACACAGCACAACAACCTTTAAACCCACAAGTATTTTGAATAAAGGATGTTTAAAGCTGGATGAATGTCAACGTTTTCAAATGACTGAATCAGTTTTTATAGTAGTACTGTAGAAATACAGTAAAGCAGAATAAACAACATTCCGGAGCTGAAGCTGATCTGGAGTAGAATCCCAACAAGATGATGAACATTACGTAAAATGCAGCCATGTATAGAAGGTGCCACAGTGGATGAGTTTTATGGTTAGTCTTTAAAAGGATGACTTTTGGAAAACCTGTTTAACACTTCTTTATCCAACATTTACATTATAAAAAACTAGTTTCAATCATTGTGTCTATAAATGAAATGTGGAAATAAGAGATTTGCATTTAACTTTGCTGTAACTGAATAGTGGTGAAAAACTACCACAGAGAAGACTTAAAGCAGTAAAATATTTTATTTGTCACATTATATATTTAAAAGTTTGGTTTTCCAACAAAGATTTATACATAAAACACTAATTTCCACATATTACACATAATTCTTACAATGCATATCATTGAAATCATAAAAGTTAAGTTTTGTAGAATTCATATCTGCAGATCATCTGCCCAGTGGTTCTGCAGGCAATCAGAGGATGCAGAAGAAGTTAGCAAACCAAGAAATACAACCACGATGTAAAACTGTTCTCAGTTATCACAATAATAGCTACCTGTAAATATGAATAAAATATGACCGCATACAGTATATTTCCTAATGTACTTACTTGGGACAAGGGTGGTGTGATCTCCTTCAGGTCTCCAAAGCAGCCGTTTTTATGACGAATGAGGCTCCCCCACAACAAAGAGCGATGACATGCTGGGCATTCTCCTTCCACAGGCAAAAGGTGAAATGGCTCAAATTTCTGGAAATGTTTGGCGAGGCAGATGATGTGACTGCTCATCTCACAGGAAGAATGAAAACAGCTGAGTTTTTCAGGTGTCTATTAAAAAAGAGACATGTAACAACTTGTCAGAATTTGAGAGCACGCAAACTACAATTCCCGATTTCAGAATATTATCCAACTGTTTTAAACAGTACCTTGATGAAGCCTTTACAGACAAAACACCTGGGTATCACCGTTTCCTCCCCTGCAGTCTGCAGAGGACATGTCTTCTTGGCTCTCACTCCACCAAAAGCAATGGGGATATGGAGAGGAGGCTGTAGACTGGGTTCAAAATCCATCTTGTACTCCTGTTTGAGCCAGCGGACGGTCAGAGGCAGCCTGTTCCATGGCGCCACCCGCAGCATGCTGGAGACGACGCGCCAGTGGAACTGCAAGCTTGACTCTTTTCTGGATCGCCGGGACACGTGGGAGAGGCGCCTGGAGGAGTGAGGATGCTGCCACGCCCACTCAAACTGGTGGATATACCATGATATAATTAGCCCTTCTAAATTCAATAAGTGAGATCAGACCTAATTATTTTCATTCTTTCCGTGGTCAAAAAATCCTCATTGTTTTGTTATATGGACTCTTTCTGCGAATTATCTCTTCTAACGTGTCACAGCTGTAGCACAACCCGTATGAAGCACTTGGTGTCTCACATTCACTTCATGGTGGGCAATCAACACGGCATTTAATCATACTGCATCTCCGATTTGAATAGATCGCGGCAGCAAAATTCAAGTAACTTGAGCACAAAATATTTATTTTCACTATTGCTAAGGCTTAATGCATATACGTACCCTCAGGGCAGCAATATCAGAGGGGAAGCCATGTATGATGAGGACCATGTCCCTGGAGGAAAAAAAGGCATTGAATCAGGACAATTACGTGATACAGGATTGTCTAGTGTATAGTCTAGCTCAGCAGGTACCATGGGCCTCTCCCACTGGTTCTTTTGGCTCCCCCTTTGTGCCGTCCTGCGTTATGCTGACCGATCCGCCGCTCTGGATTGACAGTGAAGCCGATGTAGATGCGGCCTTTGAATTTCGGATTGGTGCAGTACAACATGTACACGCCAAAGAAGCTTTCTACTTCGACCACCATTGTATAATGACAATGGAGATTGTTGTTATTTTGTTAAGTTCGTTATTAGCAACAGTCAGTCATGGCTACTGGAATACTAGCTAACATGTTAGCCACGTTTGTGCAACGCGAGTGGAGTCAATACGGCGTAAGCATCATTAAAAATAATCATTACAAAATATCACCCAATAAAACCAACGATAAGCAAGACATTTTAAGTATTGCTTAGAGACAGACGCCTAAAATTCATTGTACATAAACAACTATAAGTTGACGTTTCACAAACGAACCATAACATAGGCCCACACACTGATGTAAACAGTCTGTTTTAGTTTCCTAAAGAAGATGCCTGACTAAAATGTATTTAAAAAACATAACGTTTCTCGTTAACAGGTATATAAAACAAAAAACAATGAATATAAGCGTTTTTATATAGATAAAAATAACTAAATAGAAAAATAAAGCTTGTTTACACGAATTATTGTAAACATTTATTATGTTTTTATTTTAGGACACCTAATATTTTCATTTGCTGCTTTGAAATCTGCAGGGCATTTCTGATTGGTTAAAGGAGCCATTGCTTCGTTGTTATTGGACTGCACTTGTGTGACGTGTGACGTGACATCCAGCCCTGCGCTCTCAGTGACTGAAATGAGCTGAAACAGGGGATAGAGCTGTTGTCATAGAACGCTTTTAAACCGAAACTGCTGTTCACAGCTCTGTTTTAAAACACATTTTATGTGCGCACGCAACCATACCACTTTCGGTGTTTCTGTCTGAATCCTAGCAGCCTCTAAATTACAACAGTAGCTTAGAGACTGTGGGCCCGGTGTTCGTAGAGCGATGTCTGTAACAGCTGATCACATCCGGGAAAAACTCACCAAGGAGCTTGGCGCCGTGCACGTGGTAGGTGACTTGCTGTTGCACCAGATGTTCTCTTAGACGAACGAATGTATGCTGTGAATTCAAGCACACCTGATTTCATTGAATGAGGCTGGTATTTCAAGTGAGATCCTTGAAGCTGTTCGCTTATGGCCAACAACCAATGCAGGACTGAAAATGAAAGCTTTTTTGATTGGATTTTGTTTTCTGCTTGGGGTTTAAACAGGCCCTGCACCAGTCATAAAAAAGTAGAACATTAACAGTCTGGTCTTGTCTTAGTTGAAGGAATAACATCATACACGTCTCATGTTGTTTCCTCCAGGATGTAGAGGATACATCACCCAACAGATGTGCTACAAGCTACAAAGTCCTGGTGGTGTCGTCCCAGTTTGAGGGCAAGCCACTGTTACAGAGACACAGGTAATGCACTTAATTGTTCACTTAAGTACAGACAAGTACATACTTTTACTTGTGCTGTCATGTGACTTTAGCAACAAGCTAGTCCTTGTTAGTTTTTTCGGTCACGTTAAAATCATTGGCAGGCCTGAAGCAAAATTTGTTTTTGGAAACATCCTTTGTGTGTGACATATGCGTCACTTTTTAAGTATTTTGTACCTGAAGGTTCGTAAACATCAGGAGGTTTCATTCATGTTTTTGTTGTATCACAGCATCATCTAAACATGCAAATCCATTGTTTCCCAAATGAAACCAGATTCCCATCACCACTGTGATGATGTTTAACCCTATACCCCCCACGCCCTGTGTTGTCAGGATGGTGAACACATGCCTCGCTGAGGAGCTGAAAGAAATCCACGCTTTTGAACAGAAGACCCTCACACCGGAACAGTGGGAGAAGCAGAAGTCTCAATGAGACCTTTCACCAAATCTGCTAGAAAGCAGACCTACCACAAACGCTCTCCTTGTTTTTCATTTGGATCCCTAATGTTAAGGTAATAAAATAAAGGAACTCAGAGGTCATAATGGCATCAAAATGAAAAATTGTTTTGTCTGTCTTGATTGATTCCTGAAAATCTTTAGTTGAAGTCCTGAACCGAAATGTTAATTCGTTTTTTAAACAAAGCTAATAATTGGATATTTACATGACTATTCCTTGGGATGACTGACAACTCATCACCATAGGTACAGATAGCCCACAATTATTATCATATCAATAGTACAATATGATTAATTGACATCATTGTGACAACCTTTTTGTTACTTAGTGTCATGTAAGTGAACTGAATAGAATTGTAACATACTCGATCACTATCATCTCCAGGGGTCACTGGTGGGTTTGGTCTAATCAAAGATCAATAGCATCTAAATACGGGATCTGTTTAACACATGAGCACGTTTGTAATCAAGTGAACAACTTGTGAACATGAACAGTGAATATAAATGAGATGAATGCATTTACCAAGCATCACCTGCAGAGCCTCACACAGAGCTCCAGCCCCCTGCCTGCGTGGGTTTCAGGGCCACACATTCCAGCTGTGTGCTTTAATCCACCCATGGCTGTTTTTTGGACTGTGCTGATTTAAGGGCCTTAAATCAGCCACCCGAGGACTCACACAGACAAGTCCTGTCTGACTTTCAGAGGGTAATTAATTTTTTATCAAACTTCTAGGCCTTAATATACAGTATTAACAAAGACTCTTGATATTATTCATTTTATAGTAAACAAGATCAGGAGGTTTGAAGCATTTTTATGTCTTCCCGTTTGTTCAGTTTATCAGTCAGGCATTTGCCTTGTTGTACCTGTGAGCTCAGGTCACTGAGAACTGTACGTTCTCCTGCCTGATACTTTGAGGTTGATGTTATGATGAGAAATGGTTGAATGCTGACCTGATTTTATCCTTCAGTAAGCATGTAGCAGAGACCGAGTGGACGTGTTGGGATTACTTCCACCACTTACACTGTGAAGGGCTGCTAATGGAAAAGCCGACATGGGGGAGAGCGTGTGCCTTTGTCTGAGCGTGTGGTTGTAATGCGTTTATTCAGTGATCAGGATAAAACTCGGCTCTTTTCAGGGCTGGTGAATGTGACAGCAGCCCTGTAATTTATACCGCCTCAGTTTCCCTCTGAGAACCGTGAGTAGCTGCAGCTGAGTCATGGACAGCAGCTGTAGCCAAGGAGAAGTACGTCGGACTGTTTCTGTACCTCTGAACCAGTGGCCAGAGGTAATTTATTTATGGGTTCTCAATTTATTCATCTTATTCCTGTGAACTCAATATGGTGATCTCATTTGAAGTCTTCAATTTGCAACTTGAACAACAGACAAAACCTGTTGGACTTTGGAGGTCAGAGGTCAAGATTACTGTCACTTCAATTTGGTCAAGGTTTAAGGACAATGTGACTTCTGTCATGTCTGTGTTATGTTGTTGTGGTGAATATGATTTTACAGGAAAAGGTGAACTAGTAAAATTAATGTCTATTCCTGGACTGAAACAATCGCAATAGAGCACAGAAGCTGTGTAGATGCTTAGCTACCGCATTTACAGGTGGCGATTTTTTTTGTTTGTTGTTTGCCATTAAATTTGTATTTGAAATTAAATATCTTACTCTAAAGCAATAAAAACAGACTTATGTAGAAGTATTATTAGAAATTCGATCAAATCTTTACTTTGGTTTATTAAGTAAAACAAATGACAACAACCTCAAGGCACTTTACAATGTAAAAGACCAGTAGTAATAATACAACTGTATGGTTTTACACAACGGCCATTTACCTGGTTTAGAGCTACTGGAACAAAACAATCACATCCATGTGTTGAGGCCTATTGTCAGACAAAGTCACAATCCTGTCTAGTCTGTGTCTCTACCGCCACAATGCACACATGCACGTTTACGTGGGGACAATCCATCCCGCAGGGGCATTCTCCAAACCAGCGGAGGAGAACGAATTCCTGCTGAGACAGAAGCCAATAAATCATTAAGCAATTCTCACACGGGCCCAGAAATGTTCGGATGAGCTGCTCCGTCCTCAGCAGGACCTGGTTCGTCCGCCCACGCGCAGCCCGTCCTCATCCGCCGGCCACGTGGTGCACGGAACCGCTGGCTGTCGTGGTCGACTAGTACAAGGTGCGGTACTTTACTGACCCAAAGGATGGAGGGAGGAGCCCGAAGCAGCTTCCACCGGTCCAACCACCAGCTGGCCTCCGTTAACCCCCCCTGGCAGAACCCGTCTCCCACTGGATCCCTGCTGGCACAGATTTACCTCCAGCTCAGCGGGAGCTGCTCCGCGTGTGACGTCCCACTCCTCGAGTGGAATCATGGTCACGCTCACGTGTTCACCCCTCAGCTCTAATCAATTCATTTGTGTTTTTTAATTCTGTCATTGTCTGAACCACAAAAAGACTTTCGTCTCATTCTTGTGAACTTTCTTTTACATGGTTTGTCATTAACCAAGGCACGTGTCTGCATTCATAAATAGGTTCTATTCACATCTGGATCAAGGCGTTCGTCGGGCCGTCACTGACTCTGGCCACCGGCGTCCAGCAGCGCGTGCAGCTCGCCGGGCTCGTATCCCAGCAGGCCTTGCAGGTTGCAGACGAAGCGGTAGACGTAGCGCTTGCCGGCCGTCTTCCGTATGATGTTCTTGTCGTAGTAGTAGCGCAGCCCGCGGCTCAGCTTCTCGTAGTTCATCCTGGGCTTGTTCTTCCGCAGACCCCACAGCAGCGCCACCTGCAGACAAAGCCACAGCCTGTAGCGCAGATTCACGGATGCGCGCGGCTGTTGTGCACGGGTCGCGTGGCTCGCGGGCAGCGCGTACCTCGTCGGGGTCCGTCAGCTTGAACTCCCAGCCGTCTCCCGTCCAGCTTATGCACGACTGGCAGCTGCGGTCGGTCAGCAGCTCCAGGAGGAACTGCCACAGCTGAATGGGGCCACTTCCTGTTGTAACAGCGCGCGAGGGATGAGGGTGAACATCTGCACAGTTGCGTTCTACGCCCGCGTGTGTGATGGAGCCTCTACCCACCAGTGTAGCCCGCGAGGACGGCCGCCGGTACCACGGCTCTGCCCAGGTCAGAGTTGCAGCCTACGAACTCTTTAAAGCTCTTAGGTGGTTGTGGCGACGTGAAGGCACCTTCAGACAAGCTCTCCTCCATAACCGGGAACACATTCATAGAGGGAGAGGCCACGGCGTCAGGATCGTCCGCTCCCACGTCTGCGTCTGCATGTCCACAACAGAAGACTCATGTGGGATGAGCGGATGTGTGAAACCGGAGGATGCCGGGGTTTAACACGGTACCTCGGTTTCCTCCCGTTTCCGGCATCGCGACAGTGGATGACGCGTTCGCGCTGGGATCGTGCGTTTGGAGCAGGTAGAAGTCCTGATGCTGTGCAGAACTCTGGAGGGGGATTCTTTCATTTGGACGGTCCACGTGGCAAACGTGCTCCTGGGAGCTGTTTTCTGAAGGAACACAGACAAGACCTTCATAACACGCAACCACGTATGAGCCACATGTGATAGTGTTGTTAAGAATAAACACAGCTGGCAGCATCTGGATGAGTCACATTGTTGCCTTTCGTACCTGTCGTGCACACGGGGAATAAAGATCCACAGTCGAATTCATTTTCTGGAAAATACAATTCAAAAGACAAAATTTTTTTAGAGGCTACTCTGTGTTATAACTTTCACAAACAAGGTTTACAGTGATGAGGTACAGTAAAACACAATGAATGTGTTCTATGGAATAAAGGCAACATTGCTCAACATTTGTCATATACCAAACAAATAGCAAACAGCTTTGCACCTCTCCTCATGGTCTCCAGATGCTCCCAAAGGATCTCTCCCGCGGTGCAGTCGCGCATCAAGCCCAGAAACGCCTCCCGGTCCAAGCCGCATAGCTGGCTTCCCTTTAGGCTCCTCAGGTCGGACCCCGGGCACCGGAGGCCAAACTCAGCCTGCCACCAGTCCAGCCAGTGGTTCACCTCCCACTCCGACCACAGGGCGGGATCTGGACGTGGACGGACAAGCAAACGCCTCTAACCTCTACAAAGGCTCTCCTTCCTGTGTTTATTATAAGGATTGGGGACTGTACCCTGAGGAAGGTGCAGGCTGAGTCTCTCCTGGGTGAAGCCAGCGAAACTGGCCCTCACAGCCTGGCTGAGCACCTCCTTGCTGGTCGGGGTGAGAGGAGGCACGTCCAGCTCTGGGACAGACATAGGACATCACCTTTCTTTCACTTTACTTAGCGAGAAAAGTCCTCAACGTTAACCTTCTATGACCCCTGTTAATGCAGTATAGTCATGTTGCAGCCCCTATGACACGTCATAGTTTTAATATCTATGGAGGCTCATTCTTACTGTAACTTACATACATTGCATTTAGAAGAATATGCAAACACTAAATTAACAGTTTACAGTATAAGTTAATACACACTGGTCGCATGCAGCCCGTCAGTCAGCAATTAAAACTTCATAAAGATGATATAGAATTATAATAGTATTGCAAGTTTTTTTTTAAAATGCTTAGTTAACCATGTAGAAAAAATATAACAATTAATTTACACAATTAATGTCTGTACAACAACTTGACACATGATGCATATAACAAACCTGTACTGCACGTACACTAACAGCAAATGCACAACATCAAGTGGACCAAACCTTCCGACCAAAGCTTCACTTTTCCCAAAACAGGCGTCTTACCATAAGCGCTGCAGTCCATCCCAGTGTGTGGAGAACTGGGACTCAGGTGGAGCAAATGGAGGGCACACGGGGGGAATGGGACTTTAATATTCTGAACGGGAGGGGACAGGTTGCAATGGACAAGTGTCAATCACACATGAAATGGGAGGGACAGTGCATTCTGAGGACCTGAAGCCAGGCTGATTGTAACCTTACATCTACACGGTTTTGAAAATATATGTTAATATAAATGTGAACCACTTATTGTACTTATATGATTTCAAAATATTGTTTACCTTTGAATGAATATTTCCAAAATAGGACAAGATTTACAAATTACATCATTAGGCATCCTTGTAAAATCCAGTAAATCGTTTGATTTCCTCCCCCAAAAACAGGAGGCTCAACAGAAATCAACGCATTTATTACCAAAGTGACATCTGAAGAGTTTAGTCTGTCTCTAAAGTCATACCTACTCAAAAAAGGTGTGTTGTGGAAATCTATAAAAATAATTAATAATACGTATATGTACGTAATAATGAATTAAATTGTAAGTATTAATACATCAGTCCTTTCCATGTATTACACAGATTCAGATGAAGGGAGAGCTTAAATTTGAGCAGTACTTAATACAACATAAAATGTGTTTTACTTTTAATACTTCTCACTTATGTAACAACACACTCAGATCAGATAAGGCGTCGCTCATTTAGTGTTTCTCTCCAGCAGCGCTCTAGGATCGTGAGCGCCCTCTAGTGGCGGTCAGTGGAAGCAGGTCAGAAGTTGATGCTCACTGAAAACTGCTCAGAGCAGGAGCCCCACTATTCCGAAGGACCCTCACACTAAAACAGATCCAAGGCTTCTTAGTGTTGTATTTATGTCACGACAAATCAGTTTACAGAAAGCAAAAAGGAACTGAGACGCCTGAGCTGTAGATGTACCGTTATTTTATTGACTAAAAAACAAAAAATGACAGTGGAAATGTTCAGGTTCAGTTGTTCCATCAGCAACACAGCAGTCAAACAGTGAAGCTGAATCAGACAGTGTTTCGAGGTTAAACCCTGACTCAGCCACGTAGGAGCCTTAGTTACAGTATGTTCCACCTCAGCTCACTCTAAGCAAAGCAGAATGAGACACAGACAAACGTGCTGGAGCTGCTGCTCCCTGGACCTTTACTAATCAAATACACACACAAATGGATACATTCAGCAAACACCATAAACACTGGCAGCGTAGTTGGAGTGTTGAACATGTAACATTGAATATGTAACTCTGCCCTGAATATGGAGACATTGCTTCCTTAAACACCATCGGTTCCAGTGCAGCCCTGAGGCTGAGGAGAGAGTGTGCGTGTGTGTGTGTGTGTGTGTGTGTGTTCGCTCTCACTCTCTCATGGAAGACGCGGATCGGAACCAGAGCAGCGCTGAGTTTACTGCCCAGCTCCGACGCATGAAGGGAATGTGGGTCACTGTTGTGTGAAAACAGGCCAGTTGAGATTCACTGCAAAACTATGACAAAATAAGAAAATAGATCTTCTTTGTTTTGACCCAAACAGAAGAATCCCAGGACTCCAGGCGGTTTCTGAGCGGCTGCAAGGCTGACGTGGACTTAGGAGGTTTTCACCCAACAGTGCACAGAGGACAAACAAACAGCGACTTTGAATAAGCCCACTTCAGTACATGTTACAGCCAGACGATATAGGAATTAATAATGTTAATAAATAACGCTACAGTACACAGTGATAAAGCTACAGGGGGAGGATCTGTCGGGGTTGGACCGCGTGCTGCGCTACGGCGGCGGTTTAGCGGGGGTCATCGGGGGCTGCGATCTTCTCCAGACTGGGCTCCATGCCCCAGATCTCCCTGGCGTACTGGGAGATGGTGCGGTCGCTGGAGAATTTACCAGAGCCGGCTATGTTATGGATCACCTTCTTGGTCCACTCCTTTGGATTCTGTTGGTACAGACGGTCACAGGAGGAACCATCACTGACCGGTCACAGTGCGTCACTGTGGTTGTAGCCTCCAGATGTACGCATACTGACCTTGTAGAGGTCACTGACTTTCTCTTGGCATTTGATGTAGTCTTCATAGTCTGCAAACACCTTGAACCTGAGGCAAAGACAGGAAACCACAGTCAACGATTTATTTATTATTAGATGACTGCATTGCTGAAGTGTTAACACACTGTAAAGGCACACATATGTTTCATGAGTCAAAGTCCCACGTGAGCCTGGACTGTGCAGGTGTGTGAGCACAGAGGAGGCGCCGGCGGCTCCCACCTGTCGTGGTGCATCAGCATGTTGACCAGGTCTTTGAAGAGCGCAGGCTGGCTGGGGCTGAAGAAGCCTCCCGAGATCTGGTCCATCGCCTGCTTCAGCTCAGGGATTTTGTTGTAGTACGACATGGCGTCGTAGCTGCAAAGAGGACACGGTCAGCTAGCGCGGTGCAGAGGACACGCTCCCTGCTTCAGCTATCACTGATGACCTCGATCAGGCGCGACCAAGGTCATCAGCAGAGAGCTGGACACCAGCGGTGGAGCTCACCCCTTCTTGTCCATGGCCTCCACGTCGTCCACCCGCATGCCGAAGATGAAGAGGTGCTCCTCCCCGGCCTCCTCCGCCATCTCCACGTTGGCGCCGTCCATGGTGCCGATGGTGAGGGCGCCGTTCAGCATGAACTTCATGTTCCCGGTGCCGGACGCCTCCGTGCCCGCCGTGGAGATCTGCTCCGACAGGTCGGCCGCGGGAACGACTGCACGGGGGACGGAACAAGGGAGATTCAGCGGGTCCGACTCGGACGCCGGGCCCAGTAAGAACACAGGGCAGCGCCGTTACCCTTCTCGGCCAGAGTGACGCGGTAGTTCTCCAGAAAGATGACCTTGAGCCGGTCCCCCACCACTGGGTCGTTGTTGACGATGTCTCCGACCGATGTGATCAGCTTGATGATCATCTTGGCCGTGTGGTAGCCTGGAGCTGCCTGGTGACACACGGGCGCGCTGAGGTTTTTCCAGATGTGCAAAGAGAAATGACAGGGAGTCTCAAATTCATGCAGGCCTCACCTTCCCCCCAATCATGATGGTCCTGGGCACCCATGACTTGTTGGGCTCCTTCTTGATGCCTTTCAGAAAACAATGAGGAGAGAGAGAGTTCAGCTTAACGCAGAGAAGTGGAAGCAGTGGCTAAAAAAGGAAGAAACACTCACGGTTGAAGAGCGTGATGATGTGCAGACAGTTGAGCAGCTGCCGTTTGTACTCGTGGATCCTCTTCACCTGCACGTCGAACATGGAGCTGGGGTTGATCTTCACCTTGTAGTGCTCCTCCAGATGAGCGGCGAACTTCAGTTTGTTCTCCTGCAAACCGAGGTCGAACGAGATCGAATGAGTGCAACGACAAAAAAAAAAAAAAAAAACATGCAATAAACCATCATTCTCTTTATGCATGTGGAATTCTCACTTGTTTGACTTTGGCAACGTCGCGAATGAAGGCCTCATCGTTCACAAACTTAAGGAGCTTCTTCAGCTGGTCCAGGTCCCGGATGAAGTCCTCACCGATCCTCTACAAGTACAGCAGAGCTTGAGTGAGTGCGTGATGCTCATTTACTGCAGCGGTGCATCGGTGCACATGGGAAACACAGGTAAACGGCGCCAGTGATCCAGAGAAGCCCACCGACCTCGGCGATGACCTCCGCCAGGCCGGGGTTGCACATGACCAGCCAGCGCCTGGGCGTGATGCCGTTGGTCTTGTTCTGGAACTTCTGAGGGTCGACGTCGTAGAAGTCTTTGAACCTGTTGGAGGAGAGGAGCCGCGGTCAGACACTCGTGTGGAACCCGGGTCGGGGTTCTGCTCCGGCCCGCGCTTACACGGTGTTCTTGATGATCTCCGAGTGGATGCGGGCGACCCCGTTGACGGCGTGAGAGCCCACGATGCACAGGTGCGCCATGTTGATTTTCTTGGCGTCGCCCTCCTCTATCAGCGACATTCTCCGCATGCGCTCCACGTCTCCGGGGTACAGCTTGCTGATGCGCTGCGGCACCAACGGACCTTCTCAGTTAGCGGCCGCGCAACCCCCACCCCCCGAACCTCCCCCTCGTACCTCCAGGTGCCTCCTGTTGATCTCGTAGATGATCTCCAGGTGTCGAGGCAGCAGGTTCTGGAAGAGGTCCACGGGCCAGCGCTCCAGGGCCTCAGGCAGGACGGTGTGGTTGGTGTAGGCACAGGTGCGAACCACGATCTCCCAGGCCTGTGGACAGAGGCCAGTTAGAGCCCTGTAACGCGAGCCCGCGGGTGTCCTCGACTCACGGAGGCGCAGAATGAGAGCGACGACATGCAAACGAGCGGTACCTGCTCCCAGGTCAGCTTCTCCACGTCCACCAAGATCCTCATCAGTTCGGGGATGGCCAGCGCCGGGTGGGTGTCGTTCAGCTGGATGGCCACCTGAACACGGAGCGTTAGCGTTACGCCGACCATGCGTCTGTGTAGCATATATATATAATATATATATATATATAATATATATATATATATATATATATATATATATAATATATATATATATATATATATATATATATATATATATATATATCTAATATAATATATATATATATATAAATATATATATATCTATATATATCATTATATTATTATACTATAATCCTATATCTCTATTACTAATACTCTCTCTATCTCTCTTCTCTATCATCATCTGTCTCTATCTCCCTTCCTCTCTCTCACTACTCTTCTCTATTCTCTCTTATCTCTATCTCCTATCTCTCTCTCTCGTTTTTACCTTTGTATATCATACTCTTCTCTCTCTCTATCCTCTCTACTATATATCTCGCTTCTGTCTCTCCTCTTCATCTATCTACATCTCCTCTCCTCTCTCTCTCTCTCATCTCTCTCTGCTCTCTCATCTCTTTTTCTCTTTCTTCTTTGTTTTTTTTTCTTTGTCTCTCTCTCCCTTCCCTCTCTCCCTCTCTCTCTCCTATCTCTCTGTTTTTGTGTCTGTGTGTGTTTTCTCTCTTCTCTCTTCTGTCTCTCTCTCTCTCTCTCTCCTTTTTTTTTTTTTTTTTTTTTTGTCTCTCTTCTTTCTCTCTCTCTACTCCACTCTCTACTATCTCCCCTGTGGTGTGTGTGTGTGTGTGTCTCTATATCTCTCTCTTCTCTCCTCTCTCTCTATCTCTCTCCTCTCTCTCTCTCTCTCTCTTGTTGTGTGTGTGGTTGTGTCTCTCTCTCTCTCTCTCTCTCCTTCTCTCTCTCTCACTCTCTCTCTCTCTCTCTCTCCCTCTCTCTCTCCTCTATCTCTCTCTCTATATATATATATATATATAATAAGCTATATATAATATTATATATATACACACATGTATGTATATATGTATATATGTATATGTATATATATGTATATATGGACATATGTACGTATATATGGACATATGTACGTATATATGGACATATGTACGTATATCTCCTACCTTGTCCGGCAGCGTGGAGAGGTCCATCCGCACGAACTCCGTGGAGCCGAACTTGGAGGCTTTGAAGCGGCGGATGATGTCCTGAAGAGTGGCGGCCACGACGAAGTACTCCTGCTTGAGACGCAGCTCCTTCCCTTCGAAGAACTGCACCACAAGGACAGAGGAGACATCGGTTGCAAAGATCCTGGACTTTTCTACGAAGCCGCTCGTGACGAGGCCGGAAGACGACAAAGCCGCTCACGTTGTCATTGGGGTAAAGGACCCGGGAGATGTTCTCGGCCAGGTTTCGGTCCAGCACCGCTTGGATGTAGCCGCCCACGTTAACTGTAGGGCGACAGCAGCTTGAGCGACTGCACAGAGCACTGAGGCGTCGGGTTCATGCTCAGGAGGAGCCAGCGTCAGCGTTTAACACGTCAGGTGACGACACTCACAGTCTTTGAGGTTGAAGTCGCAGGGGGCCTTCGCAGACCACAGCCTCATGGTGTTGACGATGTTGTTCCTGTAGCCGGGGACGGGGGTGTCGTAGGGAAGAGCCAGAACCATCTGGGACCAAACATATTCGTTAGGAGTCTGATCTCAGGTCAGATGTGTCCAGACCGGCCCCCACTCACCTGCGTGTCCACCCACTTCACCCCTTCGGCTGTGTGCTCCACGCGCCCATAGAAGTGGACCGGGCGCATGTACTCAGGCCGGGCCTTCTCCCAGGGGTTCCCGTAGCGGAGCCAGTCGTCCGCTTCCTCCACCTGAGGAGGTTTTGGGGGATCAGGGTGGAATAAACGGGGTACATCAGGGTCGGGTTGTGAATCGGTGGCACACATGAGCCGAGCGGAGTTTGAGTGCGTCGCCACGACGACGCCAACGCACCTGCCAGCCGTTGACGATCTTCTGGTTGAAGATGCCGAACTCGTAGCGGATGCCGTACCCGTAGGCAGCCAGGCCCAGCGACGCCATGGAGTCCAGGAAGCAGGCTGGGGCGGGAGGGGGGGAGGAGGGGGAGGGGGGTGAGAGAGGACAACACACAGCAAACGCCCGAGCGGGGGAAGCGGCAGCTCACCAGCCAGGCGGCCCAGCCCGCCGTTGCCCAGACCGGCGTCCTCCTCGATGTCCTGCAGCTCCTCCATGTCCAGACCCAGCTGACGAACACACCAGCACCGTTCTCTCAGCATCATGTGGCATCGAGCCATTGAATAAATGCTAACCTTTTACTCCGCTTCTTATTTCATCAAACTTCCCTTTTTATTTTATAGCAGTATAATTGGTAGTTTCAGTAAGTCTGTTTGTTTTTGCTGTGACATGCTATTAAAAAGGAAACATCTGTGTCCCATGATCCTTTGCTTCACCTGGTACGTTGCTTCGTCGCAGGCGTTCTCCAGGGCCAGATTGACCATCGTGTTCTGCAGAGTCCGGCCCATGTAGAACTCCAGGGAGAGGTAGTAGACGCGCTGGGGGCAAAGTCACAGAAGGACAAAGGGGTCAAAGGGGGGAGTTGCTAATAATAAAACATGCATGACGATCTCCCAGCGCCTCTGCAACATTATCTCAGCTGAGAACAACAGCTGCTTCACGGAGACGGTGCGATGACGCCTCTGAGCGTCTTGGAGTAATTGAAGTGCAGCAACGCCTGAGCGAAGCTGCGTGTGATGTGTGCGCCAACGCGTCACATCTGTGGTCCTGACGTGCATGCGTGGAAAAGGCAGGCGCTACAGTGACGAAGGCACCAAATAGTGCGTGGAAAACAGGAGTCATATTGAATTATTGGTTTTACCACCGGCTTTATACAGCAGATCCATTTGTGGCGTAAGTATGAAGCTATTGATCTTATCAGCGTAGTGTGAAGAAAACTTTGTTTTTGTAGGTTTTATTCCATATAACAGTTCAGTATAACAGTATAAAAGTAAATCTATTACTTTATTCCCATTGTTTTTCTTTAAGGTCAGTCACTGCTCCTTTGACCATGTGACCGTTCATGTGCCGGGAACTATTTTAGTGGTGGACTTATCTAAAGGTGGAGGTCTGAGGGGCAGAAGGCCGAGCGTGTGAGGAATGGACTTGAAATAAAAAGGAGTGTGTGTGAATGGAGCAACCAGACACCTGGGCACCATGAATGGCTGTAGTCAACAACAGAGAGGCATCGGGTTGAAGGAGGCCTGTTGTTGAGTTTTACTTTTGGGCCGTAATCAGAATCATCAGCTCAGACTCGGCTTCCTTCGTCTCGCTGTGGGGTCCTCACTGACGGCCTGTGCTGCAGGTTGTTTTTACAGGCTGTGCGCGCCCCCGCCGAGCCGGTATTGACACAGCTGATGGCCCTTTAAGGCCGCGCTCAGCTTCCTGGTGCACGAGCTCGAGGAAGCGCAGCGCGATGCTTTGGGTCGATGTGTTACACTGAGGTTATTACTGGAAAATGAACCCTTATAGTAAGAAAAAACAACAACAGTGTTGTGGGTCTGTGCATGTTGGTGCACATGGTGTTTCTGGAGACTCTATTAGCGGGCACGCGCTCTTACGTAACACGCATTTGAAAAAACCCAACAGCGTATCCTCGCGGGGGATTAACACCTGTGTCCTGTGCTCGCGTGAAGCACCGGGGACGCGCAGGGTCTCCAATGGCGCACGGTGGATCCGTCAAGGTCACCGAGGCGGACGGAGACGAGTGGGCGGACGATTATGTAAAAGCTCATTAGAAACCAAAGGGCCGCGAGTGGACGGGGCTCCGTGGCGAGCGGCGCCGCCTGGACTCACGCTCTCCCACCGCTTTGCTGCACACTGTGCGTCGAAACAATGCAGCCGCAACATCTCTATAAATGGATGTGCAAAAGGACCGCGAGCACGCGCAGGGGTAGGCGCGCGCGCGCGCGGGCCATCAACTGTACTGCAGCACGCCCCCCTCCCCTCCCCTCCCCTCCCCTCCGCCCCACCGATCAGCTGTGTGTACGTGCAGGACTGCGGCATCACGCCGCTGCTTACTTTGGGGTCTTTCTCATAGTAATGCTGCTGCGTCCGGATCCAGCGGCCCACCAGGTGGTCTCGGACAGTGTTGGCCAGGGCGAAGTAGTAGTCCCGCTTGGTAGCCACATTGCGATCCTTCACCAAGGTGAAGTGGAGGTGCCTGTTGAAATTAGTCTTCAGGTCTGCAACGTTCTCCACCCCGGCCAGCCCCCGCACCGAGATCTGCTTCTTCTTCTCCTGGTCTGTCAGTGGCTTGGCCATGTTTCCGGACGCTTCCTGTCTAGGTCGTGCTGTAGCCTGTCCTCCCCTCTAGCAGCTCTCCGTGGAGCACAGCCGGACGGATGCGTCACGGCGGCGTATTTATAGGTCACGTAGTGGATGCCGACACGGGTTTCCGGTCTGCCGTTTCAAAATAAAACTCGCTAACGGACCCGTACACGGCTTCTAAGTGCGTCACGCTTCACCATGGCTCGCTTCCATTATGTTGAAATAGCGGACGTGTGTGTAACTGCCTAAAGTCTAGTCGTGTTCACTAGCGCTTATAGTTAATCCGTACAGTCTGACACACTGCAAAACCTCGGTACCTAGTTTTAAACAGGAACCCGTCTTGCTGTAAGATCTTTATTCAAATACTTCATTTTGCATTTACTTCCGGTTTCTATGTCGCCATAGCTCTAAGGAACCTTAGGAAAAACATTTTGGTCAAGAAACTGATGCCTACATCTTTGTAAAATCTTTAAATAAATTGCTTGTGATTATTAACATAACTCATATTAATGGCAACAGTTTAAATTTTGTCTGCTGGACAAAATTAAAAGATGCTGTAAACATGTTTTTCTTTTATATATTAATGAGAATTAATGTCATCCATCGGAAACATCTAACAATGAACAAAATGCAGCAATGGATAAGACCTCGGTTTTTTACATAGGATTCTAATCTGAATAATTGCATAGAGACTTAAATTTCAATAAATAAAGAATTATTTGTTTTTGGCTTCTAGTTAAGCGTCACTATTCTCTTCAGATATGTGAATGTGACCAATTGTTCTAAGAACTTGCACAAACTTTAACTTCTGTCTTCAAGACTGTTCAGCAAACACCGTTGACAAAAGCACGTTATGTAACGATCCTCAGTGAGGGAGCCAACAGGGGAAGCGTTCAAACTTTAAAAGGACCTTAGACAAAAGCAGAAATCAGCTTGCCAAGAGCCAACCAGTGAAATCAATCAGTTTATTGTAAAACCAAGCAAGGATTAAACTATTCATTCAGGCCATAACGCAACAGACCGATTCCAGAAACAGTAAAACTAATATTTTAATTCTCATGAGACAAATATGTAGTCTTGTCCCTGCAGATGCAACGTAAATGGTGCACTTTGCAACTCAAAGCAGAAAGATGAGCCGAAACAAATGGGGATAGATCAGATTTTCAGCATTCAAGTAGTGCAGGGCCAGAAGCTAGCAGATCACAGCACCACAGCCACAGTTTCAAACTTAATATCACAGCTGACAAAGAAAAACATACAAATAAAAAGTCTGGAAAAACAATCTGACAATACTACAAAAAAAAGATCCTCTGACACAACTAAGAGACACTTTACATCTCATTACAAAAATATTATTCTTATTTAACTCAAAACAGACAAGGGTGTAGAAACGTGTTACTTTAGACAGGTGTTAAAATGAGCCATGCACCTTCCACATGTTAAATGCTGTCAAAGTTAAATGTTCAGGTATAGTGTGAACATCAAAAGCTGTGGCATGTTTAGCACAAATTAAACTTGTGGCTATTTGAGCTGTTCATTTTGTTAACAAGTAAGACAAACCATTGTAGCATTGCAGGACACGGTGTTCGTATTAACACACGCAGCTGTGTTGATACAAACCTTAAAAACAGGAACATAACTAATTAAGTTACACAACTTTACAAAGTGAACTAACACAGCCAATATTCCAATCAATGTTTCAGAGATGTCTTCACAATATCAAGAATTAATAAAAAATAAAGCACTGGTTATATTTATTCAGACTCTGTATTTAACATAAGTCTATTGGATATCTGGTCATAGGTGCTGCAGCACTCTCGCTCACACATACACACAGGAGGACGATTCTTCTGTGGCAGGATTAATTCTGGGGCGGTGGAGGTGGGGGGGCAGGAGGCATCCCAAAGGGTGGCATGCCCGGTACCCCCATCCCCATCATTGTGACATAATTGGAAGGGTCCATTGGTGGTGGGGGTGGTGGTGGGGCATACATCATCCCAGTTGTGCCTGGAGGTGGTGGAGGTGGTGGAGGAGGGGCACCGGGTGGCAACGGGGGCTGGACACCAGGCGGAGGTGGAACCATGGATGGGCTGGACATGGGTGGTGGGGGCTGGGCTCCAGACGCTGCAGGCTGCTGTGGCTGTTGCCATGGAGGCAGGGTGCCAGTGCCAGGGCTGGAGGTAGTGGTGGTATCTGCAGGGGTGGGGCAAGAGGAGCAGTTATCTATTCGAAGCTCACAACAGATCACACACAGAAAAATTACTACTGTAAAAATTGGTTATCTTGCTTAACCATCACGTTAACACAACTGTCCATGTGTCTGTTAGTAAATGAGTGAATGTCTGTGTATTCCTACTCTGTTGCCAAGGCAGCGGTGTACTGGTTGCCATGCTGCTAGTTGGAGGGGGAGGAGGAGCCTGCTGTTGCCATGGTGGCAAAGGACCAGAAGGAGGAGGAGGTGGCTGGTTGTTGGGAGGAGGGGGTGGAGGTGGCATCATACCCATTGGGGGAGGCAGCAGACCTGCACGATTCAAAATAAAACAGTTAGTTGTTACTTTCGATTACTGTCACTTTCCTGTTTCTTTAGCAGTATTAAAATCATACAAATTGCCTGAGACCAAAAATGTCAGGCCTTACCCATGGGGTGCCCATGAGGTCCTGGACCCTGGTTCATGGGGGGAGGAGGCGGCTGCATCCATGGAGGAGGCAGACCATTGGGATTGGGGGGCATGGGTGGGCCTCCCATGTTGGGCATAGGAGGGGGGAAGCTGTGGCCGTGGCCACCAGGGCCTCCATGCATGCCATGGAAGTTCCTGTTCTCAGTTGGGCCAGTGCTCATCCAAGGTGGTCGGTTCTGCTGCACAAAAGAAGGAAAAGAAAAAAAAAAGTTGTCAGTCAAGCAAAAATGTTTCTATGAAGCAGAACTATAGAAATGTTTCCAACTAACCGGTGGCTGGCTATTGTTGGGGCCTGATGGCCGAGGCGCTCCTCCCTGGGTGCTGGAGTGTCCTCCACCAGATGCAGAAACTGGAGCTTCTCCCAGCTCAGCCATAAGGGACAGGTACTCCTTGTCCATCCGAGCCTTGTCTTGGGCTGATTGAGGAGGTTCATTACCTGCAGGTCTGTGGGCTGCAAATGTGCTACACACATGAAAAAACAAACAAACCAAACATACACTGTTACCAAAGAACTACTTTAAATTTGCTCCAAAACCTAAATTGAGTGACTTGTTTAACTGCTGATCACCTGGTGTACTTGCAGTCAGAGGAAATGTGGCCCGCTCCACCACACTTGGTACAGAGTGTGGTGTTGGTGATGCTGCGGGGCTCGGAGTTTTGCCAGGGACGGAGGATTCTACATAGACGTGGAAAGATTGTATTTAGTAGTCCTCTATAACTTCAATTAAAAATCTGACTAGGCACTGCCAAAAATGGGCTCTGCCACTGTGAAACGTGTCCTACTAACCTGTTGTCATCTTCCCTTAGAGTGCCATTGAGTCTGGCCAATTCCCTTAGCTGCATTTTTCTCAGGTCATTCTGATCCTCTGGCGTTTCAATGCCTTGCTTCAAGATGTTGCGAATCTGTGCACACAAATATTTCACCATTAACACAATACATTCAAAAGATACAGTCAAAAGATAAAAGAAATTCATCTAAAAAGAAAAAAAAAAAAGAATCTATTCATCTATTCAGGTTAATGAGGCTTTCTTACTTGCTCCACAGCTTTCTTAACATTCTCCATCGTGTTGGCAGTGACCAGGGCGTGCAAAGGTTCATCCTCCCCTGGAAGCATCTGTCCATCTTTTCGGCCTACTTTTCCCTCCTTCACAGAACCTTTACCACGGATCATGATCTTAGCACAACACTCCTTCTCAATGTTCTTCAGCGTATTACCACTGTTGACAAACAGGAACAACAGTCAGAACCAAATAAAATTGCTTACTATGGTCAATAAAACACACCACATTAAAAAGGGTCCAGTTTACCGTGGGCCAATCAGCAGCCCAACAAAGTTGATTTCAGGGTATTCATCTTGAGGGATCATAACTTTATCATTGACTCTTGTAGCTGGAGGTCTGCAAAAACAGATACATATGTAATAATGAGAATATACACACACATACACTATATACAATGAGGAGAAATGGTCACATTTCCCCAAATATCTCAATTTCCTGAGAATCATTCAGTTCTCACCTATCTTACAAAAACATTGACTATTTTCTAAAAATTAGCAAGTAATCATACTTGTAGTCTGCAGGAGGTTTGAAGTCAGGGTTGAGTCCAACCATTTCAGTGATGAGAGAGTGGCGCTCCTCCTCAATCTTCTTCCGTGTGCGGTATTCACGGGTGTTTAACCTCTTGCCCTCACTGTTGTAGATGGGCTCTGGAGAGGGAGATCTGAAATTGGCAGACAAAAGACAGAAGAGAGATCATCAATACCTTCCTTGAAGTAGAGCTCTCTCAGTTACAACTACACAGGCTCCCTACGGCTAACTAAAGACACAGAAATGTTCAGTCTTTAGATGGAATTTAGAGTTAATAAGTATCACATTTCTAAAAGGCTATAATAAAAAAAAATTATTAAAGTGGATGCACTGATTTGACTATGTGTCTTATTGTCAGTGCAAACCCATGTAAAAGTCTCCCCAAATTTTTGTAAGCCTCCATTAAATTTAGGGTATAGAGGGGCATCCAAAGTTGTATGGTGGTAATTAACCCAATACACTGGAGGGGCATTACCAAACAGGACAAAAACCCAAATACATGGCCATTATTAAACCTGTATACAGGATTGTTGGCCTAAAAGAAAAGAAAGTTGGAGGTAAGAAAAAGAAACCAAGGCAAAATTTTCAATCCTAAGATGAAACGCAGGCTTTGAGAGTTGCTTGGTGTTGACGTGGCGGTAGAGGTCCATACCTCCCCTTGGATGCTGAAAACCTGGGTTGCTGCTTTAAGGAAACTGTGCTTGAAAAATGGTTAGGTTGACGAGGGGTACTTTGGGTTAGAGAAAAGGAATTAAGATTAGAAATCCACCTTTTCCTATGCTCTCCTGCCAGAGAGCCACATATGTCTCCAAGAGATGTGAAGAATGAGTGAGAATTTATTTGTTTCCCTTTTACGCTTCAAACCTCCAACGGTGACAACCTGAAACATCCCCAGTTCTGTCACATTAGTTTGGGGAATGATTTATAAAAGTGCTGCAGCTCTGCATTCAGCTTTTTGCTTGCTGTGGAGACTTGCTTGCAGATGACAGGGACTCTAGCTAACAAAAGGTTAAAGTTCACACACTGCTGGGAGCAAGCCACTTCCTGCAGAAACAGATCCTTATGACATGAACGTCATAAGATGGCCACGTTCTTCCAGGACACATACAAGTCTGGCCATGTTCTTGCAGACCTCAATAGTCAAAAGGGAAAACTGGACCGTACCCCCGCACCCCTTCCGCTTGAGTTGAAATGTTTAAAGCCACATTATGGGAAAACCAGAGATAACCAGTATAATATCATATGTTAGGTTTAGGACAAATATTCACTGCTATAACGTGACCTATACTCATAAGCTCAGCACTTTCTAGTAAAAAAAATAAAAAATAATAAAACACTATTTGGTAGATTTTAGTCAGACATACTTTGTCATTTTATCTAAACTATTTCTGGTTTAAGCTATCAATTAGGGCTGGATGATTAGGATAAGTGACGGCTGATTTCACATGTCAGACGAATTTCAACAGAAAAATAAAGTCAACATAACTTTGTCCATACTTTAAATGTTATTGCTCATGCTTGTTTTTCAGTAATTTTGGGCAGCAATATTCTCTTATCCTGTTTGTATGTGGAGTCTTACAAGACAATATTGTTTCACACTGTGTGTCTGATGTTGATATGCTGTTAAGAGGCATATAGCAGCTCTATTAATAACTGGTTGATTCAGGGGCTACCTGTAGTGGACTGGTGTCTGCACACAGAGAAATTTAAAGTAAAGAGAGGTGCTCCCCTTTTACTTTAGTAGATAGATTTTAACAATTACTACATCTAAATATATGAATTAAATATTTATAAAAAAATTGAAAGACAGGTAATTTCAGGAGGGAAATAAATCAGTGATGATATTTTCAGCCTCTTCACCCAGCCCTAATGTCAATTAAAAAAAGAATTCCTGGAACTGACCCATACCCGTTTCAGAAAACAAACTTTCAACATTATTTTATAATATAACATTCACACAACCCTCTACATCAACCTAAACCAGTGGGTGAAACAGTAACACTTAAAATACTAGGGACTAAATCTGAAGCAACAAGACAAACTACCTATAAGTAAACTGGAAAATGTACTAAGAAGAGAGCAAACATTCCAGAAAATTTTCAAAGAGGAGAAAAACTAAAGCAAAAAGATCTGAAATATTTGCTCATTTTTTCTAAAATACAACTAAACTAATCTTACACTTACCTGTGTACAGTAGCCAACCACCCTAGCCTTCCTATTTGGTTATATTGTTTAAGATTTTAAATATTTTAATCCTTACTTCAATAAGTATATCCTACAAAACTCTATATGTTTAAAAATATACGTATATAGATTAATTTAACTTAATTAAAATGACAATTGTCGTCACCAACCAGGTTATGAAAAATGTATGATTACACCAATTGAAGTAGGCTTATATTAATCTTATTTAAGCTATAATTTTAATAGAACATTACACAACCACTGTTAAAAAACAGCTAAAAGTCTACACCTAAATAAAATAGAATCTGAGATGCACCCTAATAACCACATACATAAAGATAATTAACATTCGTCTTCAAGTCAAGAAGGTAGAGAAAATGTTACTGTTTGTGGGTTTAATCTTTTTCCGACCTGTCCTCAGGGTTAACAGGGATTCCCAGGTCTCCTGTACGCAGTTTACGAGTCAGGTCTTCAATCTGCAGTTGGACTGGAAGAATTCAGGTTAGGAAAGAAAAACAAGGATGGAGAGAAATGTGGTTACCACAACAACATCAGAGAGACAACGCTCTGCACATTAGAGCACGGTCTCAAACATTACTGAAGTAAAAACAAGTGGTGAGTTGGTTAAATAAAAAAGGGAGATTAAATGAACATCTGATCTAAAGCATCATCTACTTGTTTCTGAAGGCATACATTACCCAATGTGAATAGGTTTTAAAAGGTAAATCACATTAGAATAAACAGGACTATGCATTTTAGACAATGATTAAAAATGGCAATATGTTTAAACAGCTAGACCAAGGTTTCAAAAATGTCCTCTATATCATTAATTACAAACCTAAGCTGGGCCAAGAGCGCACGGGTTTCTGTAATCATTTTAGAACTTTGGCATTTTAAGGACACAACAGGTCTATACAAAAAGAAAAATGACTTGTTTTGCAAGTTTGAATACCAAAGCAGGTGATCAGTCACTCTTTGCACTCCACAGATCTAACACTGAGGGGCTGCAGTGACAAACATTTTTATAGCTAGAAGGCAATGACAAAAATGAATCAGTCATCCCATGCACAGTATGAAAATTGTAATGACATATCCCCAAACATTCACTGGTCACTGAAATGGTAATTGGGGTTTATATGATGAATACAGGACCTGTGAATTGTGGTTTTACAAAAATAGCATCTTAAAACACTTTCCTGTGGTAGTTTAAGGGGATCTACTGAATGAGCAAAGGAAACAATAAGTGCAACAACAGAAGGTGGGCACAAATGAATGTTTACATACCAAGGTAGAACAACCATTACCAATGAGCAGACAACATTCAAGTTGACAATAACAATGCCAGTTATTGACAAAAGGACTCATCTGCTTTAGGAATCCCCTATGAGGGTCTGCAAAGGCTATACTTTTGTGCTACACTGCTGCTGAAAGGCATTTGTGGTTAAAAGAAAATTACATTACATATTATCTGAAATAGGTGCTAAAAAAGCCATAAAATCGTTTCCAATTTGCTATGAATGTTTAACAAAACAAGTTAATAAATTTAGATAGCAATGGTTTCCTTGCCATTGAAGCAGCATTGCTCACAGGAGGACCAGTAAATACAGAAGCATACTTTAGCATGTTAGGGCGTTATGAGTAACTTCTTCCATGCACAGGAATAATACTATATGATGTGTAGAGGATCAGACAAGACAGTGAGCAGTGACCTGCAGCTCAGGACAGATATAGGCAAGCAGTGGAGTGTAATCCTTTATCTCAAACTCTTGCTAATGGGTGTCCCATGGTATGCAAACCGTAAAACCACACAATTACCTGAATTAACAATTTTCCATCACCAAGTTATAATCATTGCTCATTACGATGATGATTGCCTTGTCTCAACAGCTGGAGCAAAATTAGATATAGCCCTATTTTATGCCATAACTATATTAATTATTTAAAAGGTTTTGGGTGCCTTTGCCACACAGCTCTAACTGTTGGGAAATCAGCAAACAGCAGTATCAATATTATTTGGAATGCGTCATATCAGAAAACTTAAACCTGTGATAAAACATCACATCAACAACTGCATTCAAAAAACATTTTTATTACAAAATATTTACCTATATAGGCTCTCTCTTGATCTCTGGTCAGTCCAGGAGGGATGACAGTGGGCATACCCGGAATGACGGTCTTCTGATCAGGCGTCTCGCTGCTCCAGCGACTCCTCTTCCTTGATTTTTTCTGCCCAAAATCTACGAAGACAAAATTCACATCACCGTTGTTTACATCAGCGGTGGCCTGGATGAGTTACGTTACAGGGTTAACAATTCAAGCCTCTTCCTACACAACCTTGTCTTGAAAATCTAACCTGTGTGTTTGAGTGGCGTATAATGTCACAATATGTCACATGAAAAAGATATATTAAGGCGTAAACAGAATTGCAATTACGAGATTTGTTAACGTTTACACTTACACTAGAACAAACTTTAGTTCATCATGGCGTTAGTACCTAATGAATATTACTATACTTACGCTGCATAACGTGAACTAAACAGCGTTAGCTAGTAGCCAACTACGATTTGCTAACAAGCATTAGCAACGTCGTCTCCATTTCGTGCAAGGCCATAGCAACTGGGCCTGTAGCTTGAGCCACTTGCAGCTAGCGTTGACTGCTTTTAACATTATGCTAGCTGGCGTTCACTTCACTTACCCGCTTTACCCATTCCGCCCCCTGCAGCTGGTTGCGGTTGAGGCTGGGACGCAAAACCCGCTGCCGGGTTGAACTGATGTGGCGGCGGAAAAGATGCGTTAGACATCGGAGGCTGGAATCCTTGTAAGGCAGGGAAGGATGCGGACTGCCCCGGTGTTGGCATCAACCCGTTCCCTGCACCAGGCCCGGCGTCAAATCCTCGTTTAGCACCAATACTGGGGTGCAACTTCCCTAAAGGAGTTGCATTTGCTCCCGTAGCCATTTTGATGTATCCTGGTGTCTTGGTCTCTTGTCCAAATTCACGCTATCTAATTAGAAATGTATTAAAACAGAAGGAAAATACCCAATAAAGTATTACCCGCTCTCCTTACTCACGTTACTTTAATCAAAATGGCGCCCAACTGGAAACCCACAAAGGATGATTCTAGAGGCGTGGGCGTAAACCTTGTAGTATGTCGTACTCTTATTGGCCAGATAGAGGTCATCCACAAAGTCGCAACCCTATTGGATAAAATTTGTTTTAACATCCTGATGCTAAAAAATAATTGGTTCTAATGACTATCTATTCAAACCCATTTCTACGCATCTCCAACATGGCCGAAGTACGCAATGGATATTTCTTAAACAATTGCCGAGTTGTAGATTCGTATGCACCGTTTGTCCCATGAAAGCAGAAAATAAAAATATAAACAATACTTAGCACCTATAATGTGGCTAAATGTTTGGAGCCAGATATATTATAATTTCCTGCAAATGGAAGGAAGGTAGGTGTTCTTCAGCGGTTTATAGTTATTGGTGGACTTTTCTACGATTGACATCTGGTACAATACCACAAAACCCAAATGTAAGACTATAATGTTTTATTTTTAAGCTAAAAGAAATTCAAACAGCATGTAGCACAGAACAAAAATAACATACATCAAAAGGTGAGAGGCCTCGTATTAATCACAGCAATATCTATTTTATGCAAGTAATTGGCCTTTAAACCAAGAGAGAGAGACTAAGCATGATCACAATGCTTGATAAAAAAAAAAAGACTATTTTCAACAGAGGTTCACTAAATGTAAATGTAACCAAATACAAGTATAACAATTTTTACACTGTGCAGATCCATATTTGGTACACACGTGCCATTACAGTCCACAAGTCATCATTTAAACATTGTAGGTGGTGGAGAAACAGTATTCAAATTTGTTATCGCTTCACAAACAGTATGTGGTGACAAGAACACAAAACACTAAAATTTATATAGGAATACATTAGATACTGGTGAAAAAACCCCAAAACAAAATCAATTCACCTTAAACATGCAGTGTCTATAAACTGATTCTATATAGTATATGAACATATAGCTACCTCAAGAGGGAAACAAATTCATTTTTTATAGTATCATGAACAGATGTCAACTGTAGATAAATTCAGATCTGCAATTCCACCCTAACGCTAAGCATAAGCAAATCAGTGTCAATCACACGACATGTAAATAGGACAATGAATGGTGGTCAACTGAGCTGTAATTGTGCAGTTGTACTGCGTTTAGCAGTATGAGTTGGAATGAAATAATAGTATGAATGCTCGCAGACATTCACATTGGAATCGACCTGTTCACCATTCAATGTGGCGAGTTTTTGTATAACCTTATTCTTACTACTCACACACACACACACACATCACAAACACAGAGGGCTGACTTTCGTCTCTGATACTGTCGATGTTATTTACTGGTATTTTTTAGTGACTGCAATGGCACTTCGGCTAATCTATCTGCTAAATGTCAGCTAGAGCTGTGACTGCATGGAACAAAGATTAGTATGTAAATTGTGTCCGATCGGCGCTGGGATCCCGCGGATGCTCAAAGGTTGTACTTCTTGGGACGGCCGGCACTGGGGACAGGCGCGAACGCTCATAATTGAATCCATTTGTCTCGGTAGGGGTTCTCCGAATCGGACTCCGGTCACGAGCGAAGTATGTAGAGACTGGGGCAGGTGGAGGAGGGAGGGGAGGACATTGATATGGGTCGATGCTAGAGGGGGGCGCCCGTTCCCTCATTACAGGTGTAGTAGAAGGTGTTGCTGGAGTAGGCAAGGGGACAGCGCGACGCTCCTCAAAATAACTGCCTCCATACGAACTGGCCCTGTACTTCTCGTAGTAGTCCACGACCCCGTACGGATCCCTTTCGTCATACGGCGACCGGCGCATCGGGTAGGCTGGTACCGCGCCATAGAGCGAGCCGTTGTTCCGGTATGCCGCCTCACTGCCGTACATCCGAGCCATGCTATGATCAGGAACAGCACCTATGCCATAACCTGGGTGTGGCCCGTACCTCATAGCACCCTCGTAGCCTACACCCCTTCGGTACCCTGCCATGCCGCTGCCAGCCCCCCGGGCAAAACCATGAACAGCGGGGTATCCGCCACCGAATTCTGGTTCGCCAGTGAAGTCCGGATGATAACCCCGGTTGCGACCACGCCCGGCGAATCCCGAGGGATCATATCCATCAGACTTAGGCTCTGAACCGTTTCTTTGGAAGCCATTTTGGTCTAGAGGACATTCTTTGGACCAGTGGCCTTCCTGCCCGCAACGATAACACCCCGATCTGTCCCCCATTCCCGGCGCAGTACGGAGGCGGCTAGTCGAAAGCTTCACGCTCATCAGTTTGCCTTAAAAAGAAAACACTCAATGAGGACTCATTCCGGCATTTCTTCCAGATATTATTATTGACATTTCTTGCCTGTCAGACAAAGTCTCCTAGCCCACCAGTCAGCTAAGGATGCATTACACTGCAAAAATACACATGAATTGAGTTCAGCAATTAAAATATTGCATTTAAAGCTGAAATCCGTAACTTTAAAAAACTTGTTTCCTGCCAAGAAATTTTAAGAAATTGTAAGTGAACCCTCTGGAATGATCTGCATTTTAACAACGCTCATGTCAGACGGAGGCAAACCAGTGGAGCTGGACAGTTTTTGGTGTGAACCATGCTGCACAAAACAAGTCAAGACGACTTACAGCTCTTCATTTCTAGCTGAACAAGCACTTTTAGAGCAACTATTAAAATCATTTTTAAAAAAAGTGCTGAGGAGACAATTTAAAACAACTGTCAACTTAAGTGGGTTCTAAGCACAACGGTCAAAGACAAAAGTGAGGTAGAAAAGAACTACTAGAAAGGTGCGGGTCAGGCTGCAGTGGGGGGCACGGCTTCTCCGTGCCTACAGCAAATATTCAATACAATAGCATGGTTTAAAAATGGTAACACATTAACACTATAAATTTGGGGTAGCTTTGCTCAAACAACTTGCCCTAACTGAGAGCAAAGTCTATTGATATATTCATATAGATATCCTAATAGACAAAGTTGCTATTCACCAAGCAAAGTCCAGCTGATGTTAGAGGATATTCCCAGTGGTTCACATACTTTTTCTTTTTTTAGTTTCCAATAGATGCAGGCAGTTTGCTATGTGACACAAGGCAGCAAAGCGTCACGACTCTGTGGCGTTAAAAGCCGCAACGTAAATTACATTATCTTCCCGCGTTGCCGAAGGGTCGTACGAGCGCGCACGCGGCAAAGACTTTATAACCACCCTGACACACGTCTACACTTGTGTGCACAACAGAAAAACAGTATAACCAGTGTAGTTTCAGTGTGATTAATAAAATTAGGGATATTGCATGCCAATCATTACTAGCAGTTGTAGCATGTAGTACAGGCCTGACTGCACAGTTCAGTGACAAATTGCAATAGGTCATTTTTGTTTCACAACAATTCATCTTACAGATTTATATTACTGAGGGCATTACGGATACCAGCTTTAAGATAAGTATTCAGGGGTGCCTTGCTTTCTTCAACTTACCTTTGTCCCTTTACTCACCTGAGATGCATCCATAAATTACTTAATTAACAGGAACATAATTATATATATATTTTGAAACTATATTGTCATATAAAAAGATAATTCTATATAAAGCCCAGCCCAAGAGTTCACCTTTAAAGGCCGTGTTGTCTAACTGATTAATGGCCTCCATGGCATCCTCCATTCGCTCCATGTGAACAAACGCATAGTTTTTAACTATGTCACACTCTAATACGGCGCCATACTCTTCAAACTTAGCTCTCAGCTCCTGGTTGGTACAAGCAATGTTGCCAACATGTAGTTTAGTGGATCCTCTTGACTTTCCGCGGCTCAATTCTACGTTCATGGGTTGGCCATTCAACTCATAATCATGGAGATTGCGAATGGCTTCCTCTGCCTCCGCTTTACTATCCATGTGCACAAAGGCAAAGTTCTTGACAACAGTGCATTCTGAAATTTTGCCATACTGGGAGAAGAGGGAGCGAAGTTCATCAGATGTAGTTTCTGGTGACAAATTCCCAATGAATATTTTCACCATTGTTCAGTTGCCACGTTACTAAAAGAAGAAGAAGAAAAAAATTATTTATTATTCAAAGCACAATCTTATAGACTTAGATAAGATACAAGATAAAGATAAAACTTGATAAAAATAAATCATTAATGACACCAGCGATAACTGATTATTGTAGATTTGAACTAATTATTTGAACTAAACTGCGGGTAACCCTTTCCCCGATATTACAATATAAATAAAACAAAACGTGCACTGATTCTACATCTTCAGCGTTCTACCATCACTTATATTTAAAGTATGTTGTTGTACATCATTTAGATTGCATTAGCTCTTTGGATCTAGCGATCTAGCGTAGGTAACGCCAGTATTGTGTGGTTACACGCTGCTTTAGCCTCCTGCATCAGCAGCAGCTAGATCCGTGTAACGCTACAAAAGAGGCGTAAATAAGCACGTCCAGGACACGGTCTACAGTCAAAATACATCGTGGCTCTGCCACATAACAACAAAAAGTAACATTCAAATCTATTCGTTAGAGCCGATGACGGTATAATAAGGTTTTAGTCCATCAACAAAGTTGCATAACGTGGCCGTCGTTCGTTAGCCGTTAAACACGTAGCGTTAGCACGTCTACGTTAGCATATCAGCGCGTACATGAAATTTACAGAAGGCGTGTTTAGTTTGATATATCACCGACTAAGGTTTCCTGGCTGATTGCGGCAAGCTACATACATTGTATGTAACGCTCCTTTTTATGCTACTAAATTCATACCTTTTTCTGCTGCAATCTGCGTCTCAACCCTCGGAGAACGAAATGGCGACTGTGGTTTTACGGGCGGACGTTACGCACCAGCTCGTGACCATACGCCGTGTCAGGCTAACTGCTAAGCTAACAGCGCTAGCATCTAAAGGGAGGGACGACAGCGCCTCATGCTGTAGAAGGAAAACGTTAATCAAAACAAAATAAAAGCACTCATGCACTTTGCTGTACACCCGAATTATTAAAAAACAAGGCCTTAAATATACAAAAATGCAAATATGATGGAAAATATATGACAGGTAAACGTTGGAGAAATACTGTCACTATATACCGTAGCCCATTACTATGAATAGCGTAGGTACTTCCAGCAATTTAAACAGTACAGTGTATCCATATTTCAGTATGTTAAACCATTTGACATTCATGCTTTATTTAGTTTGGAGTATCTGTCAATGTAGAAAATATAAACCCAATAAACACTAGAAAGTGTCTACATTTTAGAGGGTAATATACATATTTGTAAAAAAAAAATACATACTGTAATACAATCAAAAAGTATGTTCAATGCATTCACATGTGGTAACTCAAAATTTTCTACTAAACAACCACAATTCTCACACACCAATAAAGTTTAAATTACACCATGGTAAGTCATTTAAAAAAAATCAGAAAATATCAGGCATCAAAACAAAATTAGCTTTATTAAACATTTTTGAATTGAGATTTTTTTCTGTTGTATGCTGGTATGAAAAAATACAATTCAATTGAAAACCATCTATATGCTAAACAAATCAAGGCACATTTTTAAGGAGCGCCTTGTATTTGACACAGTCCAAGCCCTGAGTCCTGCCTTACATGTTTGTATCAGCTGTACAGAAAAAATCCCAGACTGAAATAATAAGCATGGTGGGTTAATTTGTTAAATGCAGACAATATGTAACATTGTCACTGGATAGAGAATTTCTTTACTCTCACAATTCATGTAAAGCAATATTCTTGTTAGGCATCACTCAGTCACACTTCTTTCCTAGTTTTTTGTATGGAATGTTTGAGATGCGCTCATTTGCCATCTGAAAATGAAGCCACACCAGCACCACAAATTTTCATTCATTTCTCTAAGAACCTGTTTGACATCGGTGGTATTTGCGTTTTTTTTTTAATTTAATTCAATTAAATAAATTGTACTCGACATCCATCTAATTGAAATTAGTTTGTGTCAGATGTGTGATGAGGAGCTTGATAATGCTCTCCTGCACTACAACCAAGTGGTATCATGCAATGTATAAAGATAATTTACATAAGCATGTAAAACATAGGATTGCTGTTTATACGTAAAAGAAACAAGAACACTTGAGCTGCATTCAAGGCAAACAAGGGATGAAGAGAACTTCTGAAATTAGAGCTGAATTTCACTCTTTCATCTTGCCGCCATAAAAGCTACACACGTTTTAATGTCCATACCATGATACTTTATATTTGCCAAAATAACTATTAACTTGAAAAGAATTTCCCTCAAACTGTCACAGATTCAATGTGTACATTTGACAAGACATAAACCTAAATGAAACTATGTACTCTATGGTAACATAAAGCCCATAAAATTAAAATTCAGCTTTTTTAAATAAACAAAAGACAAAATATTATTGTGCTATGTTGAAGTTTGGAGCTTAACAACTTGCTTAATGTAAAGAAAGGTCGTAGGTGAGAAAAACTTAAAGCATGGCTAAAGCTCAACTGAAATCCTGCATAACAAGTCAGAAATTGTATTATAATCAATGCCAAACAGTTAATTACCATCCTTATTAAGAGAGAATGTGTCAGCTGCAGACAGTTGCCAACTCAGGCGCTTGGAAGAGACCAACACAGTTTTGAGGTGAATCTTCGTATCTTGTGTGTTTTGCTTTGTATTGTCAACGCTGATGGAATCACGAAGCTTGAAGAAATGACAGCAAAGGAAAAGTCCTGCAGTACAAAGCAACACCTAAAAAAGAAAAGAAAAAATAAGAAAAAAGAAAACCAATCTCTTCAGAAACAAGTTTTAACAGATTTAAAAGTGACCTAAAAACAGTAAAAGTTAATACTTGTTTGTGTTTCTCACCTTGGCAGCATGACTTTAATAAGGTGAAAACTGTTGATCCTTGGCTCGTGCATCAGAGTAGGAGGCCTTGGATGATGAAACTGGTGACAGTCGAGTACGCTCATACGTGTAACTAGTTGAGGAGCCAGGCACTCGTCTGATTGGGCTGCGCTCTCGTGCGAAGTATGCAGCTGATGACGAGGGAGCCAGTGGCCGCCGTTCATATGGATCTGTACTGGGGGGAACCTTTGAAAGGGAGGAAGGAGGTGGTGGTGGGGGAGGAAGATAGGACAAACGACGAGCTTCGAAATAGCTTGCGCCATAAGGGCGAACTCTGTATTTATTATAATAACCAAAACCGCTTAGATCATAACCCATCGACCTCTCAACATAAGGGCCTGGTGCCCTGCTGGCGTACCCAACTCCGAGCTCAGAGCCATAGCCACCAAACCTACGAGGGGGGGGTGGTATCCCACCCGGATAACTAGCCTGACTATACGCAGAGTTACTCATGTAATCAGCTGCTGAAGGTTGGGCCATCCCATAGCTTCCCCCGCCATAACCTAGAGGACCGCAAGGTGGGGCCCGGCCGCTGTAACCTCTCATGTCGTCACCGTGGCTACCGTTCCGACCGACAGGACAGTCTTTAGACCAATGACCATGTTTCCCGCAGACATAACAGCCAGTATGATCTCCCATTCCTGGGGCTGTGCGAAGCCGACTGGTGGACAGCTGTACGCTCATCAGCTTGCCTTTATGGAGAGAGAAGACACGCATGAGACCGTGGGGTTCTGAAATGAAAAGCTCTTACCGACTAGAAAACACGTTAAATGGTGGGGATTATTTTGTGTAGGTGACTATTTAGTGACCCCACCACTGAGAGATTTACAAGTAATTTTTCGTGGTCCACCTGGTAAGTTAAGGTAAATCCTTTCTTTTCCACACATCAACTAGTGGATTTTTTTTTTTATCAGGCAGTTTTACGGTGGCAGAACAGAATCCGAAAAACGTAACTATAGAGGACAAAGACACTTAACGCTCCCCTGCGCAAAGTTCACCTTTGAAAGCTGTGTTGTCCAGCTTACTGATGGCATCCATGGCATCATCTACTCGCTCCATGTGAACAAAGGCATAGTCTTTCACTATGTCACACTCCACAACTGGGCCAAACTCCTCAAACTTGCTCCGCAGAAGATCACTGGTGACCTCATCAGGAAGGTTGCTGACATGCAGCTTGGTGGTGGACCTGGGCCTCCCTTTGCTCATCTCCACATTCATGTGCCAACCATTCAACTCGTGCTGGTGCAGGTTTCGAATGGCCTCCTCTGCCTCAGCCATGTTGTTCATGTGAACAAAACCATAGTTTTTGACAATATCACATTCTGAGACTTTGCCATATTTCTCAAAGAGTTCACGCAGCTCCTCTGCGGTGGTATCGCAGGCAAGATTGCCAATAAAAAGTTTCACCATGATGGATTTCCAAGTTTCCTAAAAGATACAGAAGAAATCAAATTATTACTGCATGACCACTATGGACACACAAAAATACTTTAAGGGATGTGCGGGTTTATCCTCATACTTGGTAATGAGGGGCATAAAATAAATTCAATCAGCTTTCACTTTGTACGCCTCTTAGGATGACGCTGAAGCAAAAATAATGCGTAGCTGTAAATACTTTTAACTTATCTTTCATAACCAGTGAATTTTCAGAGATGGTAAAAGCGTACAGGATTAAGATGCCTTTAAACGACCACTACTTGATGTTAAATGTATCTACTGAGGCACAAAACACAAGTTACGCTGGCCGCTTTGGTCCTATAACTGCTCATTTTCAATTTACTCGCATTAATTGTAATTACGTCTTATATAACGTCTCACGTTAACACGTAATACGCTTGTAACAGGACATTGCCATCCATGCTCTGACGTTTGCTAACGCAAATGGAAAACATTACATGTCGCGATAGATCCAACGAACCAACGCGAAGCGCTAGCAAGCTTTGTAAAGGCGCGCGATGTTTGTCTATTTGTTGCACTCACTGCTTGGCGATATTAACAAGCTTGTTAAATACTGCTGTGTGTGCAATGTAGCCACACATCAGCTCTATAGTGCCCGAAAGTTTGGGTAATAACTGGGTCGCATATATTCAGAAAGCTGATAACTACGTTGTCACGTTAGCTAGCTAGTAAACAACAACTGCTATTAGCTAAGAGCTATTTCGGTGCAGAAATGATCAATAAAAGCGATACAACGGCAACTACTGATCGCCCACGTACGCAGCTTTTATTTTTCCACTCACTAACCATTAAAAGTTCCAGCTCACCTATAAAGGGATGTAGGCCTTGACATTAATGAATGAAATGTGAAATGGCGATGCTGAACCCGCGACACAGTCAACGCTTCCGCCACTTCCTCATTCAGACTCACCAGCGCCACCTACTGATCGGATGTTGTTACTGTGGCCTGTTGCTTCTTCTTCTTTGGTCTTATGGTCGTTGGCATTCTAGCGCTGCCTAGTTATTCAAAAGATTCAAAAAACTTTATTAATCTCAGAGAGAAATTATTTTGCACACGTTGATCGCTGTCACAGTTGGAGGTACACACAAAAAGGTAGGGGGATTAAAAAGAAGAATGCTAAAACATCTACACATACTCACATCTAATTACTATTGTCTAATTACATCTAATTACTATCTGAAGTTGTATTGTACATGTTATTGGACGAATGAAGATGTAAATAATATAAATAATATATATTATGTATAATTTAATAATAAAATAATTTATCCCAAAATTGCAAATAACATTAAGATCACACTGATGCACAAACAGTAGAGTAATTTTTCCTATTAAACTAATCAAATCTCAATACAAGATTTACAAATGAAATAATCTTGAGTCTGTTCAGAAATTGAAAATAAGATTTATTATTGTTTTATTAGATATCACATACAACCACTGTAAGTGTAATTTTCCACTAAAATGTTTATTTGGTGTATTACAGTAGGCCCACACTGCATGAGAAACTATACTGTTATGTACAACATTTATATACACTAGCGTAAAAATAAAAACATCCTAAAACAAATATCCATATGCATATTCAGTCTTTCAAGTATTTGTGTTCCAGTTTCCTCCTGTAAGCCTCCTTCCCCTCCCTGATTTTGACTGACAGATCTCTCTGTACACTCCTAACTGCCTCCCTGTCCCCAGACCTGAATGCCTTCTTCTTTTCATTCAGGGTGCCTTTGATGTCACAAGTGACCCATGGCTTGTTGTTAGGAAAGCAGCGAAAGGTTTTATCAGGTACATTGGTATCCATGCAGAAATTAATATAATCTGTGATGCAGTCTGTCAGTCCGTGTCCCCCCCATGAGGTTCACAGACCGCATCCCAATCAGTGACATCAAAGCAGCTCTGCAGAGCAACATGGTTCTGATCTGTCCACCTTTTAACAGTTTTAATGCTGGCAGAATGACTTTGAATCAGAACTGTGTATTGGGCAATAGCAATAGTGCAGTTGGCAGGGAGGTCGTCCCTCTAAGGTTGGCAGTTAGAGGCCCGGTCGAGCCATGGTTGATTTTTCAACGTGTCCTTGGGCAAGACACACCAAGTTGTGATCAGTTTCTCTAAGAGGGCAGAGAACGAGTAGGCCTCGTTAATATTAGCATACATCAGGTGGGACAGCTTACATACTGTGTGAATGTAAGAAGTGACTTTGTCACTTTGAGGCTGGCATGGTTATAGTTACCAGAGACCATAAAGAAAGCATTGCGATGTCTGGTCTGCAATGCAGGTTGGAGGTGACAATCTGTATGATGTCACATGCAGCGGAAGCGTTAGCGGATGGCGGAATATACACGGCGATACGCTCGGCAAGTATTATGGAGCGAGGCCCACGGCCAGCGGTTCAATGTCAGGACTGCAAATCTTTTTTTTGTTCTGTCCAGCAATTTTCCAAGCAGCATGTATTAGGCTGAATGCCATATTGTGATGGACAGCTTTGCTTTAACAAGAGAGGTATATATAAAATATATATACTCTTCTTTATTAATGGTTTATTTAATGTTTTATTTAGCTAATCCCAAATATGTGTGATGTTGCTGTGTTGGTGGACAGGTTAAGTTTCAGCTTTAGGGTGTGTGTGCGGGAGGGGGGGTGGTGGGTGGGGGTGCAAACAGCTGCTGATACCGAGCAAATCTGTTAAGTAAACAATCGGTGCAAAATAAATAAGCAGGGATGTACCTTAGGCTAACACATTCATAACTAAACAACTGTTGTACTGTGGTTTACCTTGGAGATTAATACTAATACCAATAATAGTGTTAAGGTATGTGCACATACTCATACAAACATATACATATCATATACACACATATGCATTGTTATACATATCCCATACTTCTTAATAATAGTCATGATATACAACACATGCAGCATGAACAATGCCACTTGTGGAAGCCAAGGTGATGTGAGGGGCTCAGCCACTACGCCCATCCAGCAAGCAGAGGAAGGAACCCTAGCAGCCAGGGAGCACACACACCTTCAGTTCCAGGAGGGCAGGTGTTGCGACCCAAACCGCCCACACAGAGCCCCCCAGGCAGAGCTGCAGCAGCCACAGAGACAGCACTCGAGGTCAGAGTAGTAGTAGTGGGAGGGTCGACCTGAAAGAGTGGAGCCCGCTAGGAGATGCCCCCGCGATCCAGAGTGGGACCCGCCCCCAGTCCACCACCCCTACACGAGCAGAGCGGGGCCGACCCCATCGGCCCGACCTCATCCCCTGGCACACATCGGCCTGCAGCACAAGGCCAGCAATTGGTGGGGGTCAGCAGAAAAGAGACCACCCAGGCAGACGATCAACGTAAACCGGACCCCCCACACTCCAACTGCATCACAGTCATAGAGGAGAGTGGTACGTGATGGAGTAGGGTCGGTGCTAAGGTGTTCGTCTGAATCAGGCGTAGAGATTTTGTAGATGCACGCCCCGGAAATAGTCAGAGTGGGCCCCGCCGATATCACAACACTGAGAAGACCCGCGGCCGGTTTTGGGCCGGACAAGACCTATCCGTGCACCAAGGTTTTATTAGACTAGGGGCTAGTCCCGAGGTGTACAGTACATGGCTCGGACAGCCACGCTTATGCGGGGTTAGTCAAAAGGGTTTAGGGGGCGTTTTCTGGCGTCATGTGTATGGATCCGTTCCGGCGCTAAAGATGGGGTGCAAGTGAAGACGTTGGCACAGATAAAGGCGTAACGCTCCATCTACAACTCCAACACCAGAATCATACACCCCGCATCTTGCCCTAACGATTCCAGTAACTCAGGTGCCCTAATTTCCATTACTACATGTGATGCCACGTAACCCGCCCCTTCTCTATCTCGCACTGTCCCGGTTTTGACTAGTCAATCATACGTGAACCAATGCACTCTCAGATACATTCTCGCACTGTGGTGAGGGTAGGTCTCCAGCCTGCCGCCTATGTGGCCCCAGGAAGGGATCGCAGCTCCTGCCAAGCCCCGCCCAACTCCCCCAACCCGGGAGAAGCAGAGGGCTGCGGAAAAGGCACCACAGAACCCTGCAACCCAGCTTGGGCTTAAGTGTGTGGAACTAGAGTGCACTGAAAGTGGGTGACACCTCCAGGGGCACGCTTTGTCCCCCGAACCGTGACCCCCCCACCCTAAATGTCTTTTTGCAGTTAAAACTGGGTGGTGATCTCTCCACCAGGGCCAGTGGGTGAGGCCACAACTGGCCTCAGCCCCAGGCCCCAGTGAAAGAGGCGACCCCCGGCCCTAAATGTATGTGTATGTGGCTAAGTATGAGGAATTTTGGGGTGCTTCAAACAAGTGGCACCACTTGTTAATAAACTTGGCCACCCCTCCACCCGGTCCCTGTCCCAGTGCACGGTGCTAAAACTGTGAATGTTAACGTTCAATTCAATTCAATTCAATTTTATTTCTATAGCGCCAAATCACAACAAAGTTATTTCAAGGCACTTTACAAAGTAAGGTTTAAAACCTCACAACTAAACCCAACAAATCCCACATACAGCAAGCATTTAATTTGACAGCAACAGTGGAGAGGAAAAACTCCCTCTCTAACGAGGAAGAAACCTCCAGCAGAACCAGACTGGATGTGGGCGGCCATCTGCCTCGACCGGTTGGGGTGAGAAGATAGAGAGATAGAAAAGCACAGCAACAGCAACAAGCAACAACAAGCAACAACAGAGCACAGGCAGGATGGTAGGACCAGGGACTGGATGCAGGCAGGATGGTTGGATCCGCAGCTGCCCATCACAGACACCAAACTTTGAGTCCAATGATACTTGTAGGTGAGGACAGAGAGGGAGAAAGAGTGGGGGTGGGGGGGGGAGAGAAGCACAACTACTGGACAGAAAGAGACAAGGTTAGTTAAACATGGGACAATGATGGGAGGTTATGGGACAGAGGAGGTAGAAGGAAACAGAGGAGCTCAGTGTATAAATTAAGTCCCCCAGCAGTCTATGTCTATTGCAGCTTAACTCAGAGATGGTTCCTGTGACTAACAATAATTGCCAGTGACCTGAACCATCTCTAACTATAAGCTTTATCAAAAAGGAAGGTTACAAGCCTAATCTTAAAGGTGGAGAGTGTGTCAGCTTCTCGAACCTGAAGAGGGAGCTGGTTCCAGAGGAGAGGAGCTTGGTAGCTAAAAGCTCTGCCCCCTGTTCTACATTTAAACACTCTAGGAACCACAAGTAGCCCAGCGCTCTGAGAACGAAGTGTTCTGCTGGGAGCATAAGGAACTATAAGGTCTTTAAGATAAGAAGGAGCTTTATCATTGAGTACTTTGTATGTGAGTAGGAGAATTTTAAATTCTATCCTACATTTTACAGGTAGCCAGTGCAGAGAAGCTAATGTAGGAGAAATGTGATCTCTCTTTCTAAGTCCTGTCAGAACTCTGGCTGCAGCATTTTGAATGAGCTGTAGGCTTTTTAAGGAGCTGTCCTATGAGTAAGGAGTTACAGTAGTCCAGCCTAGAGGTAACAAATGCATGGATCAGTTTCTCTGCATCGCTCTGAGAGAGGATGCTTCTGATTTTAACTAATTTCTAAGGTGGAAGTAGGCGGTTCTGGAGATTTGTTTAATGTATGATGTAAAAGAGAGATCCTGGTCAAACATGACACCAAGGTTCCTCACAGTAGAATCTGAAGCTAATGTTATGCCATCCAGGGTGGCTATCTGACTCAATAGTGTCTCTCTCAGATTTTTAGGCCCAACAATAAGAATCTCGGTTTTATCTGAGTTTAGTTGTAGGAGGTTTTGGGACATCCAGGATTTGATGTCTTTTAAACAACCCTGAATTTTGACTAGTTGATCCGTTTCATTTGGTTCCAAGGACATATATAGCTGAGTATCATCTGCGTAAAAATGAAAATTAATAGAATGCTTTCTAATAATCTCACCTAGAGGAGACATGTATAGGCTAAACAGAATTGGACCCAGCACAGAACCCTGTGGTACTCCATAGCTAATCCTTGTGCATGTGGAGACTTTATCATTAACATGAACAAACTGGAATCTGTTCAACAAATAGGATTTAAACCATCCCAATGCTGTTCCATTAATCCCGATTCTATGTTCTAGTGTCTGTAATAGAATGTATGATCAATTGTATCAAATGCAGGACTAAGATCTAACAGGACAAGGACCGAAACTAGACCATTGTCCGAAGCTAATAGAAGATCATTAGTGACTCTAACCAGAGCTGTTTCTGTGCTATGATGTTTTCTAAATCCTGACTGAAAATCTTCATACAGGTTATTCCCACTAAGGTGGTCAGATAATTGTTTAGCCACGATTTTTTCCAGAATCTTGGAAATAAAGGGTAAATTTGAAATGGGCCTATAGTTGGCTAGTTGTCCAGGGTCAAGGGTTGGTTTTTTCAGTAGAGGTTTGACCACAGCCACCTTAAAAGCCTGTGGTACATAGCCTAGTTGCAAAGATTGGTTGATTTGATTTAATATGGATGAGCTGATTAGAGGTAGAACTTCTTTGAGTAATCTGGTTGGGATTGGATCTAAAAGACAAGTGGACGACTTGGAAGAGTTAATTATTGAGGTTAACTCCATATGAGTTATGGGGGAGAAGCTGTCTAGGTAAGACAGAAGATTTAATAAATCTAAAGTTGATGGATCTAGACAGTGCTTTCTGTCATTTGGAAGAAGTCGCTGCTGAATGTTTTTTCTAATGATGATAATTTTATTAGTAAAGTAGTTCATAAAGTCATTGCTGCTGAGATTTAAGGGGATAGTAGACTCAATACAGCTATGACTCTTTGTCAGCCTGGCTACAGTGCTGAAAAGAAACCTGGGGTTGTTTTTGTTTTCCTCAATTAGGGAGGAATAATATGTTTTTCTAGCAGCACAAAGTGCTTTTTTATATTTCATTAGACTGTCCTTCCATGCAATGCAGTTTACATTTATTTTGTTGGAACGCCACTGTCTTTCTAGTTGTCTAGTCCTTTGCTTTAGGCTGCGGATGTCTGAGTTATACCACGGAGCTAACCTCCTCTGATTTACTGTCTTCTTCTCGTTGGAGTCTGGAATACAGTTATGCAGCTATGTTTCCGTGAAGCACAGCATACTACACTATGCAAGATTTTCTCCTCTCTCACTAGAGCTGTCAGTTTGTCCATTTAATTGTCAGGGTGATACGGTACTCCTAGTGCTGCATACTGCACTACATACTGTAAGATGGGTATACGTTTGAAAGCAAAAGTGAATGTTAAGGTGTCTTATTGTCAGATGTTGCACAAGACAGTGAAAGAGTAAGTCTACTTTAATAGTCTGGTACGTACAGTAATTATTATTACTTTTCTACTTCCCTTTTAAAAGTCATTAATAGCCTGTTTCAGTCTTCCTATAGTCTGTTTTATTCTTTTCTTCTATAGTCTGTTTTATTCTTTTTATCTATAGTATGGCCAGACAAAGGGTTTAATATTTATCAATGTGGCTTACGTCACCTGCCCCGCGGGTTGGCGCAATGGTTAACGCGGTGCGCTGCCGACACCCAGGTTACGGGTTCGAATTCTCGATGAAAATCTCGATGAAAATCGCTATGAAGATGACATGGGCTGAACGTCACAAGGTGAATAAAGGTGTATAAATAGCACTACTACTTGCTACAAATACCTACATGAAGCAAATACCACTACTACTTGCTACAAATACCTACATGAAGCACGGCACCAACCGAGGCACCAACCGAGGGACCAACGATTCGCGAGCAATGGCATACGGGGCTTCGCGAACTTCGCAGACGTCACCAATGCTGACACTGACTTACGGGTGCATCATCTCGCAAGCGCTGACCGTATCTTACGGGACAGTCATCTCGCGGCCAGCGATAACAGGCACAAGCTACACTTCGCGACGGGGGACCATCATCTCGCTGAAACTCGCGGGAACATACGGGATCAACGCGTCACCAGCGTCACCAACAGGCACTAGCTGCACTTCGCGAATGCTGACAGTGACTTACGGGGCCATCATCTCGCTGAAACTGGCTTACTGGATCAACGCGTCACCAACAGGCACTAGCTGCACTTCGCGAATGCTGACAGTGACTTACGGGGCCATCATCTCGCTGAAACTGGCTTACTGGATCAACGCGTCACCAACAGGCACTAGCTACACTTCGCGCTAACCCTGGTTTAAGGAACCAACGCGTTCCTATGTGACGCACATTTACTGCATGTACATTCATTTACATTCATTGTAAATAAATGGTTGCAGATCTTGACGTAGTCTTGTATTTTTTTATATTTATAACTTTTCTTCACTCATAGTGTCTTTGTCATTCTTAGTCTTTGTGTCAAGACATTCTCAGGTTTAACAATATTCACCAATGAGCTATATTATAAAAATGCAATTGACGTTTTCCCCAAAACTTGGACTTGATAAAACCTGTTTCTCGAATTTGTAGAACATGGTTTCTTTTCACTACTAGTCTGGGGCGCCGCTAGGGGGGGAAAGAGTTAGTACGATGGTTACGTTTTAGGGGCCCACAGAGACGGGCTAAATTAAAAATTACACTAATACCTATATATTAGATATCGCAAATCTATCCATTAAATAGTTACAAATAAGAGTAAATTGCAGCTTATTTCTGCCTCCCCAGACAAATGTCACCCCCTCCTCCCATTTACTGCATGGTTCAGTCCGTCCACCTGGATCCTATAGACGCTGCTGAGTGAGATCGTTAGATCGTCACCGGTTAAAGCAGGAACGTCGTAGCGATCAACGAGGCATAAATTCGGCTATCAACAACGAAAGAAAAGGCTTAACAAAGCAGAAAGAGAGCGACGGACCTACAATAATGTTCACAATTTTTAAAGAAAGGTTTGTTTATTCACGAAGCTTCTTTGTAGTATAATGTTAGCGCTACTTTCATAGCCAACACTGTGTACTGTCCTCGTGCACTACTCGTGCTGCTAGACAGCCAGCGAACAGAATAAAAATATCCACAAAAGGCGTTCGTTTCTTGCATTATATTAAGTTATAGAACATGAGCTGCTACCGTTTCTCCTTCTCACTGCAGAAGCTAGCTTACGAATAGAATGGTCAAAGATGTGCTATTTAACGTGAGCGCTCACTCGAACTACGTTCCAAGATCCAAGTACGGAGCTCTCACTCTGACAGACTTACAGAATCAATCTTTAACACGTCTCCTCCTCACCTGAAAAAGGAATCACACTTTAATTCAATAGCATACGTTTTTCACCATTGGATGTAAAATTACAATTTTACATCCAATGGTGTAATTTTTTTTGTAAAAATGTAATTTTGATTAAATTTATATATTTAAATCAGTAACTGATCCTGCAGAAAGATTTGAACTTACTCCCATGTTGTTACTGATAACACACTCTAACCGACTGCACCAACATGTTTAGTTGAGGCATAGTGGTCAGTGTTTCTATAGTGTAAGGCCCGATCTCAATTTTTTTTTCAAAAGGCCCAGAACTAGTTAGTGGTGCCCCTGGTACTACTAGTACTTTATGGACTACTAACACAGCAAATATCAGCTCATTTTACTGCATATTTTCGTAATAATCTATTACTAAAATATCCCACAGTCAGTTAAATTGGTATCAATAACCAAAGTTTGACTTTTAATAAAATGATTTCCTCAAATTAGTAGAACACCATTCCTTTGCAGTACTACTTACAGACAACTAGCACAGCAAATATCAACCCATATTACTGCTTATGTTATGAACAAGGGCTTCAACTGTTTTTGCACTAAATAAACAAAACTTATTTTTCTAATTAAAAATTTTCACCCGTACTAAGCTTATTTAGGTCAGTTTGTTTATTCTTTTTTATTCACTTTTATAAATAATTATTAGTAATTTATTACTTAAATTCCAGATTATATTTTAATATAAACCTTTTATCATTGTAGTACAGCTGGTGAGACAAATGTCAACATCACCTTATACAATACTACAATACTAATCATCTTACACATTACTATGCTACATCAAATGTCAGTATTACATTAATGTAAAATAATCTGTAGTCTGCTCATAAATTGAAAATAAAATTTAATATTGTTTAATTTGATATCAAATAATGTAAGTGTCATTTTTAAAATGACACTTACATAAACCAAATGTTTATTTGGTGTATTACAGTAGGCCCACACTGCAGGAGCAACTGTACTGTTATGTACATAACATTTATTTACATTAGCGTAAAAATAAAAACATCCTAAAACAAATATCCATATGCATATTTAGTCTTTCAAGTATCTAGCAAGAAAAGGGCGTCGTCCCTTTCCATAAATAACATAAATATCATAACACACAACACTCTGATGTAGTGGAATCTCTATGGCACCGTGGTAATATGATAAGGCAGCCTACGCCACGTGTGAGCTGTATTATGGTCTCTGATGCACTGTAATAATAGTACGTTGAATGTGCATTTACTGTAGTACTCAACATCACATTCAGCTGCTTTCCACCACAAATCTGAAGTACTTTCGTGTACTACAAGTTAGAATGCTGTCCGTGTGTGTATGGTAATGCATGTTGCACTGTGGCTTCTTAATGACGTTCAAATACTAATATGACATCACGCACTGACTGTGACTAAATATTTTTATTTTGCTTCTCTAAAAGTGATCAGTGATTGTTAAAAACTCAGGTTAATAATGTACTGATTTTTTAATAACTACTCAAAACATTATAATAAATTTGTCAGTATTCGTGATTTGAGGTTGGTGATTCTCTCCTGGTGAAATTATTTCCTTCATTCAGGTCAGCATGTGATGAACGCTACAGATGGATAATGACATTAAAAATGCTTTATGACTTGGCAGCGTTTGTTGGTAGGTAGATGAAATGCTCTTCAAGCCTTTCCTTCAGAAATATCATGGTGCTCCCCTTTATAATAAAGTGATGATGTATTAGATGGAGCCATGACATGACATGAGCACAGAGTAGTGAAGTGCTGCAGTACCAACATTTAAACGCTGCAGGACTCTGAGCTGCTGTGTTTTTTAGCGTAATAATTCTCATGTGGTCTCTGGTTCTGTTTCAACAGTAGAACCAAAAGCTTCAGAACTACATTCCTCATTTACACCGATTCAGAAGGTGATGTGTTACAGCCACACAGTGGCGTAGGCTGGAGACAAGAGCTGTGTGTAGTCTCTTAGTCTTCTACATGTGTTTGAGTCTGAGCAGGTCCTGATGCTCATACAAGTCCGTCACAGGTTAGTGGGAGCAGTCGGTGCTGGTGTGTGCTGCACATCGCCTTCATCTGCAGCCCGTTTACTCAGTAGCTGCTTTCATGGCCAGTTAGGACGTACAGGTTGCTCAGGGCTGAAGGCTCATTGGTCGGCGTGCTCTGAAGGATGATGTCCCTGCACAGGCCACGATCCAGACGCCAGGAACCAAATGCAACCAAGGATGACAACAAGTCAAAGACAGGTTCACACAGTGGTTTTACATCCAATACTATTACTATATACTACAAACAGCTCCAGCATACAGAGAATATTAGTGATATATGAATGTACCTGTTTGTTCCCAGAACTTTGAATACCCGACTCTCGTCTGTAATTTCTTGCGTTACCTGCAGATAACGACCCCATTAGCATTTTAAAAGGCGCGCAGATGCAAACCCTTTCTCTCAGCGCGTCTAACTGGCGCTCACCTCATTTGAAGGGAAGCTCTTCCCTTTGAGGCCGTGCTTCCAGAACGCCAGCACGCTGTCCTGCAGGCAAACTGTGAGAACGCGTGACGTCACTCAAGTGTCAGGAGAAAGGTCAGGTCGGGTTCAGTGTGTTGAACGTGATTGATTGTACCTAACGTTTCGATGGGGAAGTCAAAGAGCATTTCAGCCGTCAGCTCTTTGGATGGAAGCCCTTGGAGGTTCAGCACCTTCACGGTGTCTGTCACAATGCATCAGATTAAGACGGAGCGTGACAGGTTAATTAAATACACAGGATTTAACAAGACTCACGCTCCACTGCGACGAGAACGGTGTCTCGGTCCAGCTGGGTCACCTGTGTTGCCCTGAGGGCTCCGCTGTCTTCAAAGAGGAGAGCTCGGTTAAAGCTTAGGCGCCGTGAGCGTCAGCATAAAAGCACAGGAGGGCCTCCTACCTGGGGCCGAGGCAGACGCGCCGTTCAGCTCTATGATGTCAAACTTGAGCTGCTGGCCGGTGCCGTTGCTGCAGTGTCTCACCCCGACACACAGCTGTGGGAACTCGTCTGTCATCAGCACCAGCAGCTCAAACACCGGCAGAGGGTCCGGGAGCCTGATTGGAATGTGCTGCGAGGCGAGCAGAGGCCAGAGAGAGGACGGTGAACTGGGGCTTGAACTGATCCGGTAGATTCTAACTAATGTCTACACTAATGTGCAACACGCCGGTGCAAACCTTGAGATGCATGAACTTCTGCAGGGGCTCATACCACAACAGCAGGACCAGCCCAGACGGAACCGCTCCGCATAGAAACGTGCTGTCCGTGTATGGATTTCTAGCTGAGAGACAGACAAAGATGAGTTTGTTATTGAGTTAAAGCCCATGGGCAGATTTTTTCTGAAGACTTACCAACACTACACCTCCTGCAGCCTTTAGTGTCGGGAATCTTGGCGGATATGGCAAACTTTCTGTGGATCGGAGACAGTCCAGAGATCAGCCCCGTCACGTCGGCGGCGTCGCCGGCCGTGTCACCCGTGGCCCCGTCTTACCTGTGGCTGATCCTCTCCGCGAAGCGGTTGGTGCTGAGGGACAGGCTGCTGGGCTTCTTCGGCACGTGTCCCCTCTGCTCGAACAGAGCCGTCAGACTGTGGGAGCAGAGCTGGGACGACTTCCCTGCATCGCGGGCGCGCGGGAGCCCCGGTTAGCGAAGAGCAACGCGAGTTTCTGACGAAACGGTGGCCGACGGAGGCGTTTGTTACCTGATACGGACATCAGCACGTTGTTCATCACGTAGAGCCACGTGCAGCGCGGTGGGAGCAGCTGCAGGAGGAAGCAGACATGGTTTGACTCCGCTTTTAAATTGAAAGTCAAGTTTTTTATGGACGTGTTGATAGTCCTTTCTCATTTATTTCCCACTTTCTGTCATTTTCAGGTCAACGACTGAGCAGCCAGGTCAACTGAGCTCCTGCCTTGCTCTGTCCCCCAACGTGAGACATGATGCGCGGTGACATCTATGGTGTAATGCAGTTATGACGCATTGAGCACACAGATCCATGCGTTTTGTACCTTCTCTAGTGTATCTTCATGAAGCTCGTTAAGGTTCAGGGTGTAGATGCCCTCCTCCGCCCCGAGAATCATGTACTGATCTGTAGAGGGAAGGTGGTTGTTCAGGGTGAAACACAGTCGCCACGCGTCATGAGGCAACGTGTGCTGACGCATGTTAAAGCCTCTTCTCTGACCTCTCGTTTTGGGTAGAATCCAGGTGACAGCACAGTGGATTTTGAGAGGACAACCGTTGAAGACTTTGGAGAAGCAGGCTCCCATCTACAGACACACAGTTCAACACGGCGCAGAATGTTCGACTATTGAAATAGAACCTGCATATGTTGTATTTAAAGCGGCACTAAGCTGCGAGGCGCATTCGCGACCCCCAAGCACCGGTGAGCACAGAGCGGTTCCAGGGGTTTTTCAGCGACGCCGAATCCAGCGGGTTGTGAGAAAAGGTGCACAGGTCGCCAGAAACACATGCAGATGGTGCCACGTCATGCACGCAAGCTGACGGTGTTAGTCGCCAGGGCATCGCCACTGGTCAGCGTTGAGTTAGAGGTCACACTTACATGGACTTGAGGGGTGGGAGGAAGTCCATGACAGTCAGCCCTCTAGAAATGTCAAAGGTTACACACAGGGGAGGGTCAAAACTCTACATCTGATGCTTCACAAGTCAACATCATGTGGACGCGCGGGCCCACTCATTAGCACGTTATTAGGTTAGCCAACCGCACACGTGGATTATTGAAGAGCACAGCTGTCTCTTTTGAACTCACAGAGTCCTCGGTCTTTCGCCTCAGCGTGCTCCATTCAGGTGATAGAGGCGTGTCCCTTTTCTGGGAGCACGTGGCCGCGGCCTTCTTCCTGTCGGCGCCGGCCGACGGCGGACCAGGATCGCAGCGCTGCCGGATGTCCTGCGTGGCCGAGCATCTGGCCAGCACTAAGGGGGGAGGAACAGGAAGCGCCGCCCGTTGGTCTGCGTTCGTCCTTCTCACACACCCTTTGCAGAAGTGTGACGTGTAGCACCGCACCTGTGGTGGAGGTGGCGTCAGCCTGGATGACGGCGTCGGGGCCCAGGGTGCAGCTGGGTCTCAGCGTGGGGTCCCGGTCCTCCGAGCTGGGGGTTAAAGCGCTTAAAGGCGGCAGAGAGGCTGTGGTGGGAGTGAACAAACCGGCCTTCCTGCCTCCCTGAAACACACCAGAGAACATTAGCTTCAGTTCAGCAGAACTACTCTCTCCTTTGTACTTTGCTGTGTTGTGAATGTGTGAATGAAATGTTTCTATTATATGTGAGCAACTAGTAAAGTTGCTGCAATCAGCACTTACGTCAGTAGATGGCGCCCTCCTGATGGTTAAACTCCTGAAACACAAAGAAGCAACAATGTCCCGATCACGCAGTAAAAATCCTTGAAGCTGAGTTACGTGCCGAGGCCTAAACCAAGCCACATCGTCATAACAACAAGCGCGACAACAAAGGCGGATGCTGGAGACGCCGATCGCAGAGTAACAGCAGCACAGAAACACAAATCCGTGAGGAAACACCGCGAAAAATAAGCAGACGAGAACAAAACGAAACAACAAATGAAAAAAAAAAAAAAGAAGCGAGGAACCAGAGGGTTTGTGCTGAATCAGAGCCACGCCCAGATGATGAAGGTTTGGAGATGGGATTAGTGGAGAGGGAACACAAACCCGCTGGTCGCCTCCAAGCTGATATTCACACACAGGTCAATGTAGTGACAAGCAGCTCATTTCATGTGGGGCGCACGGCGGTTAGGAGAGGCTGGGGGTGGTGGACGTGGCCTACCTCAGCTGCAGAGCTTGCTCCACACATTCCAACAGGCTCCTGCAACAGGAAGACCTGGTGTTTATCCGACTACGGGCCTGAATGGCCCATAACAATGTGAGGGAAGGAACCAGAGGTCGACCGCTACGCATTTAGCCGGGGCCGCGCTGCTTTAACATCACCACAGTGTTACTGCTGACACGATCATCACCACCAGCAATAATAATACTGTGGGCCCAAGTTCAGGGGAAGCCAGCGTCTGACTACAGGTGAGGCTGCGACTGGTACATTCAGGTGTTTTTCTGGTGTGTGGCCTTTGTTTTGAACCTGATCACGTCCTGGCGACTTGTTGCCACGACGCCACCGTTTTCCCCAATGATGGCGTTTCCCACTGGGCACTACAGGGTTATCATGGCTGGTGGAAACGATGGTCCCAGTCACCCTGAATAACCCCACGTCCCTGCAGTTCCTGATTTATTGCCCTCAACGCCTTCAATTGGACCAAACGGGTCCATGCTAGTAGAAGAGAGGTTGTTGTTGTTGTTCCCTGTCTTTAATTGAGTGATTGTGTTACAGTGTCTGAACACAGTTAGGAGACGCAGAGCCGTAATTCATTTATACTGATCACATGACTCATTAGCTCAAAGACAAATGGTGCAGCATCATTACAGGAACAGAAAGGCTATAGAAGAAGCTTCAGTAAAAAAGGATCATCTGTAGTGATGACTAGGCAGATGAGAACAGACGTGGGTCGGATGTGAACGTACTGTCGGACACTTTAACAGTCAATCACAGCATGTTGATACAAGTTTAACAAAGTCAGCAGAAGGAGAGGAATCCCAGGATTTGCTCCCCCCTGTTCTCAGGTTGACTACTGATCACTTAAAAAAGGCTGTGGCGCTTTGGGAAAAGCAGAATATTCATTAAGCAGTATGAGGGAAGAGGTCTTACGGTGAGCTGTCTTCCTCTCCAGACAGACTCCAGTCGTCGTAGCAGCCCTGCAGAGAGACAGGCCACAGCGGTGTGAGCGTGGGGGTGCGGGTACAGCATCACCATGAGCACGGAGGCTAGAAAGGCCCGTTACCAAATCAGGGTAGGGCTCCGTGACTTTTCTCAGCGGGGGGCCGAACTTCATCTGGTCGACTGCGAAGAGAAGACGGTAGCGATGAGGTGTGCTGTGCAGCATTCAAACACGGATCTGTGGCTCTGATGGACAGTGTGTTCCCACCGCGAGGCCGTCTCTGTCTCCTGATGCTTTCACTGTGAAGAGCGAAGGCCGTGGGAGGAACCGTCGAGGCAGAAAGCAGAAGCCGCCGCCTCGTCTACAGTCATAGCGAACGCGAGGTTCAGGAAACTCTCCTCATTTATGCTCTCATCAAAACAAGAGAGCAACGTTCTTCCAGCTTCATGCTTTGGATTTTTTTTTACCATTTTTTTAGTCACTGCAGTCGGAGAAACAACCTGCAGAGACTTGAACACGGGCGGCGGCAGAAATTCCTGCAGTCGACGTTACGCTGCCTTTTTTGGTTCGATCCACGGGGTCGGACATAAAAGTCATGGCAACACCAGCAACTTCACCGCCTTCGACTGGTGACCTGCAGTGGGAGGATGTTCTCACCAAACTATCCATGAGCGCCTCGCTCCCCCGTGACCTCATCGCCTCTGAATTATGGCCGGTAGCGTTCGTCCTGAGCCCAATGTGATGATGCTACTCAGGTCATGTTTCTCACACGTGTTTTTCTTTACTCCTCTCCAGCCAAGCGCTAGTAGCAGTGCTAGCGTCACCTTTAGCGACGGTAATATTAGTAGTTTAAAACCTCAGGGCCCATATTGGTCAAACAAAGGTGCGAGGGTGTCGAAGGCTGTTTGCGGCTGACGCGTTCATAACCAGCGCAGCGTAAGAAGAGGAAGCTGAGGTGAACACCAGGTTACTGAGCGCGAAAGCTGTCGCCAGAGTCCCGCGTGAAGGCCCGCAGTGTGACGTCACAGCGCCCGGCGAATACAAGCGCCGCCGTGTGTCGCGCGCCACTGGCACGGTCCCAGCGCTGCCATCCTCTGACGCAGCTTCCATCCCACATGTGAGCAAGGAGCGGGAGATGGAGGGCCGCCACCGAGCAGGCTGCCTCAAAGGCTTTATTCACATGATGGAGACTTCAGCACTGAACCGGGGGCCGTGCTGAACAATGGAGCGACTCATCACTAAGCACAAGCGAATTACAGTATAGTCAGACATGTCTGCAGACGGGGAGTGACAAGGCCACTTAATGCACAAGGGCCCTCAGAATGTAAGACAAAACTGTGTGTGTGTGTGTGTGTGTGTGTGTGTGTGTGTGTGTGTGTGTGTGTGTGTGTGTGTGTGTGTGTGTGTGTGTGTGTGCGTGTTCTCACATTGCTCCTCCGACAGCGTCCTCTCCACACTCAGGTGCTTCCCGGCCGATTGAATCTTATCGGGAGCCGTCTTCCCAACCTGTCGACACCACAGCAGAGTCACCACCGACAAACACACCCGGCGCCATCTGTACAGAACTGCTCGGCACCGGCCCGGCGTGAATCGGCGCACGGACCTCCAGCTCGTTGTCGTCCAGCGCGTCCAGGGGGCTGGAGTGCAGCTCGGGGTTGTTGGCCATGTCCAGCAGCTCGATGACCAGGTTGCGCGTCAGCAGCTGCGTCACAAACGGGTGCTGGAGGACAGAGTTCGGGGCGACACCGTGAGTGCATGCGACGATCGGACCGGAAAGGGCCCGCGATGCTGACATGATGAGGACGGATAGAGTCACCTGCAGCAGGGTCTCGGCCGAGGGCCTTTTACGCGGACTCTTAATGAGAGACATCTTCACGAAGCTTTGGAACCCCGTTGACCTGCGCACACAGAACGACAAGGACAGCTACTGAACACACCGGAAGCCACGGACTAAGAGACGAAGCAACAGACGGAGAGGATTACACACAGTCTCACTCACCACTTGGACTTATCCTTTAGTCTCGGAGGCTGAAAGTTGCTCTTGGACATCAGCATCAACGCTCTGAAACGCGGTGGCAAACGAGGCTGAGTGTGTGGATGCAGCTGCCTCATCTCTGTGACGCCTCGTTAAATCTGTCCCCGTCTGTCTGCGCCGACTCACCTCATGGGGTGGAGGTCAAACATGGGCGGCTGGAGCTCGGCCAGCTCGATGGCGGTGATCCCGACGGCCCAGATGTCGCACAGGTGGTTGTAGCCGCCCTTCTTTTCCACGGCGGCCACCTCCGGCGCCATCCTGCGCGGGCAAACGGAGATCAAAAGGAGGAAGTCACCCTGTCAGCGCAGGGGGGGGGGGGGCGTCTTACCAGTACGGGGTTCCTATGAAAGACTTCCTCTTCGCCACCGACGCGCTGATCTCTGCGGCCACGCCGAAATCAGCTGGACATAGAAAGAACACACGGGGTCACACAGAGGAATAAGACCCTGAACGCCCCACAACCAGGCGCTCAGGGGCAGCGAGGGGCTCAAAGGCGTGTGACAGACCCAGCTTCACGTCGCCCCGCTCTGTCAGAAGGATGTTGGCTCCCTGCAGACAACACACGGACACAAAATCAGCATTGTATGACGGCCGATGGGACTTTTAGTCAAATAGCCCGTACCTTTATGTCTCGGTGCATTTTGCCCGTTTCGTGCAGGTGATACAAACCCTGGAAAAAGATGAACAGATTAGTTTTACATTGAAAGACACGAGGCACGTCCGCATTAACAAACCCTTGGTCACATTATATAAGGATGAAGTAAATATATAGTGGTGCATGCTGCAAACAGAAGAATCTGCTCTGTGTTTCTGTGTGGCTGCACAATGGTCATTACGAACCCAGAGCCGTGGTTTATTTAAATGAGGTGCATATGTGGACATGCCAAAGAATTTGTTCTCTGGGACTTTTTCCCCCCTTCTGCTTCAAAGTACAGTCGGTCTTTACTGTTGTCTCCAAACCCGATTATCCCATAACGTGAGGAATCGCCCGCCGTCCGCCCCGTCGTGCCGCGGCAGCGTTTCCTGCCGCGCTGCATTTAGCGGTCTGGCGACGTTCAATGGCGTTTAGCTGTTCTGTGGCCGCAGCAAAAAACACAGCACTGCCGGCTCAGCGTCTGGAGCCCGGAGGAGATGCCGCTCACTCAAAACTCCTTACCTGCAGGGTTTCTCTGCACACGAACGCTATCTGCTTCTCCTTTAAAGGGCCTGTCACTGCGAAAACACACGGGTTAATAGCTCACAGAGAGAGGAGCGTGACAAATAGGAGGCCTGCGGGTACAGTGCATGCCTCAAAACACACAAGCTGGATCTGCTCAGTAGCTCACTGTTCTACCTTCTTCAGATTCCACGTAATGAATAATGCAGCACAACCTCTGGGAAAGCGAGTATAACGTGGTTGGACAATCATTACAAACCACAAACGCCGCTTTGATTCTACCTGCAGCCCAGCAACGTCACAGGCTTTTATTTTGTAAGTGCAGAACCATCACGCACAACGATCAGCATGGATGCGAGGACAGGTTCTCTTGGAGGAACAATGACTGTGTGATACACTATGAGTGGGCGAGTCCAAGCGCTCTGGTTTCAGTTGGACACAAAGGTGACCAGTTTCACTCTCAGATCCCCAGATGTCAAACACAAGCCACCTTTAAATGGCAAGTAAAGCTTTGAAGGCAATCTGTGTCCATTAGTTTCAATGATTTATCAAATTCTGTTCCATGTACTAAATCGTGTTTACATCTGATACCCAGTTGCACCACTGTGACTTTAATCGGTTTTAATGGGATGAATATGTTGATGACACCTGGCATTTGCTACGGACCCAGAGCGCTTCTGGGCTCCCACAGTACCACTTGTGCGTTGTGAGCAGCTGGAGCAACACCGAGCCCAGCGGAGACACGGACGCGTGAGCGTCTGATTTGCACTTTACCGTGGTAAATGTCCTGGAGCGACCCTCCGCCGCAGTACTCCATGCAGATCCACAGCTTGGTGTTCCTGCAGCGAGACGCGGAGCGGTCACGCGTGGACAAGCAAGAAAACACAAAAACAGCAGTACAACATTCAGCCAGATGCTCTGATTGCCACATCAAACCAAGACTTGGCTGACTGGACACTGGGGTGAGTGGGAGGCGAATCCAGCAGCAGTGTGGGTTAAAGCAGAAGTCGGATTCCGCAGATTTAAGAGCACCAACACTTCCAAGAATTCCGCCCCGTCTGAAGCGAGAGGCCGGAAGCGCGCGGCACCTGTGGTAGCTGCCGAAGTAGGCCACGATGTTCTTGTGCTTGCACTCCTTCATCATCGTGATCTCCTGCTGGATGGACGTGATGTCATCACCTGAACAGACGGACACCTCGGATCAGTGGACGGAGATGGAACGGGTGGAACTCTAGTCTAGCGGAGGCGCGGGCGCTAATGCAGGAGTACTAGCGCCCGGCATCAGTTAATTAGCACTCGGCGCCGTTCGTCACGGCAACAAATCAACCGGCTCGTTCGCAGAGCGTTCGAACTGGTGACGTACCGGGGTCCAGCTTCACGATCTTGATGGCTGCCAGTTCAGACGTCCTGATGTTACGAGCCTGGAAGAAAAGAAGGTGATTCGGAATCAATCAATTTATTTTGGGTTGTTTACGCTATTGCTGTATCTTAACACAATGAAACATAACTTGACTCATATACAGGTTCAGAATAGACACGTGTGAGCGTCTACAGTAGTCTAGAACAGGATCAACAACGCTTAACAGCACTGCGATATAGTTAGCTGAGCTTTCTGACCCTGTGGTCAACCTTCAGAGCCGGTAGGGGCTCGTGTCACGTTCGTACCCGTGCTGTAGCACAGCCGTTGTGGTTGTAAAGGCCTGTGCGAGTAGCCCTCATGCTGCACCCAGGAAGACGCTCGTCAGCGGCTCTGTTCTGACTCACGGCAACGGCCTCCACCAAGCGAAGCCTGCGGTGACGCGCAGACCCCGGGCGCCGTGCCAGGCCGCGGTGGACCCACTCACTCAGAGCAGCTCCTGCTAATGAGCTGTGAGGGGTTTGACTGCTTATTTGGTGGCCACAGTCTCCAGGAGGACATTGGGCCTCGTCTCGGAGGCGTCTCGTTGAGGCCGCGGTTGGAACCGCCGCCTCAGGGTTGAACCCGGCTGGGCTCGTTCTGCCTGTCCTCGCTGTTGCTCACGCGACCCCGCAACAGGCTGCTGAGGCCGTCCCGCCTGGTGTCGGCCCGCATGGGTTCAGCAGTGAGCATCGTGACATAACGTGCACCCATGAACCCGCTCAGACGACGGAGGGAACCGCCTGGGACCCACAGGGAGGTCACTGATCGCCATTAACAGCTAGTCAAGTCAACACATGGCTCCAGGTCCAACCAGCTGACTAACAATCCTCAACCAGTTCTTCCAGTGAGATCAAACCCGTGGCCTGCCTTGATTCTCAGCATGTGATGCAGTACGTGGTTGCGGCAGGTAAAACACGTTTTCACCTTCCTCCACCCTTCGTCACCCCCACCCACTGACTGGATGCTCTCCGCTTTGGGCCTCGGGATACGAGCGCGCCGCCTGAACGCAACCTGCCGCTCGGCTGCGTTCACTTCCTGTTTTCTCTTGTGCGCGGCCACAGCGCTTCCTGTGACTACACGTCTCTGAGATGCCGGGCCTGAAACAACAGCGGTAGAGTTACGCACTAATGGGAGGGAGGAAGCGGAAGCGCCGCCGCACTTTGATGAGGCCTCTGAGCCGAACGTGATATAGTGTCTTCGACCAAACTGTAATTTCTTTATAATGAGGCCACCCACGTTCGTGCTGGGGTCAGACTGTCCTCTGAGGCAAATGTATGTGTCTCAACATGGCAACTGGAAAGTGAACACAATGAAATGTAGCTTAGTGTTGACACTTTCAGACTAGTGACAATAATAAACTTGAACATTATGCAACTCTTTGTCTCTACAGAGGTGTGAGTTTAAAAGCACACAGGAGCCACACAGGCACAGCTGACTCTCCAGCTCCCGGCTCTTTCCTTTCTATTAAACTGAGCCTCCTCCTCCTCGCCTCCATGTCAAGGTCCATCCCAGCTCCAAACGTGTGACGCACCCACAGTGCAGCCTCTGACGGATCCTGCGCGGTTTCATCCCGAACAAAGGCTTCTGTTAAAGTGCTGTGATTCTGCTGTTGTACAGGAAGAGATAACATTGTAACGGAAACGGGGGACAAGTGGAGCTGAGCGCCACCTGCTTTTACTGTAAAACTGGAATCCCGGCATTTTCCAGTAATTCCTACCAAATCTGCGTCCGTGTGTAACAACATGAGACGTGTGAGAACGCCACTGATTTTCTGGAGTTTCCTAAACGAATCGATGTTCTGGTTCCTAGAGTCTGAAACGTACTGCACTGAAACGCTTCACTGCACAAACATGACCACTTGCACACGAGCCAAAACGTGCATAGTCAGGCAGTGGGGGAGGATACCTCCCTCTCACTATCTGTGGCCCTGAAACTGTCCATCTGATTGATGGGTGGACTATTTTCACAAGCGTCTCCCAGTGAGTGAGCAGCACCTGTAACAAGCGGTTGGTTCAGGCCGGTGTGGATCCTGCTCTGATTTGATCACGCTGTAGTCAATGCTGTGTGGCTGAGGCCAGTGTGTAAACGTTAAGCTTCAGTCTTATCGGCCTGCGTGGCATTTCATAGAACCACTGCAGCTTCCAGTGGTGCGGGAGCAACGAGATGAGCGGAACAGACGAGTCGTCCAGCAAGAGATTTACCGGAATAGAACTAGCGTGACCTGCTGCGCTGGGAGCAGAGGAGCAGAGCATGTTTTCAATGCTGAGGTTTCTCTGTCTGAGCTTTTGAATAATTTAAAAAGCTACTGTCCAAGTCCGAGCTGAACAATGAAATGTCGCACACAATAGCAGCGTAACGAGAGGCCAGTGGAGGCCCACGCAGTCACATGTCTGGAGGTTTCACCCCTGACTCCTGAGCCACTGCAGCTCCAAGCCCACCAGCCGCCGCAGCTGATACTGTACTATTGTGTCTTATTGCATGTAGTACTGTTCCAGTTCACGCATCTGCACATGCTTATGTAGCAGTTATGTCCAAACAGGGTGGAAACTCATTAATAGCACGTTGGTGACACAGTACTGGCCTTATTGTGGAACCTTTAAGTTGTGTTCCGTAGCAGATCACAGACCTCATCGTAGCATGGATGTTACATCGTGGCTTAGGCCTCGCCTGATAGCATTTATCAGAGCCACACAACTGGCAACCTGTGTGAACCCCCCTCTGGGTCTGTGACCCATACAGTGGTTGGACAAAATATTCTACTTGTTCTCACAAGTTATGACTTAGACGCGCAACCATACCTCAGATTGCTGAGTTCAAGTTGTGGGCTGCAATGCTACAAAGAGCTGTCGTCTTCAAAGACAGGTGAGATTGTGTAATATGTGAGATTTGACTGAAAGAAACAAACTATTGAAGGCAGGAATCAACAAGTCAGACACAGTGTGTTTAAGAAACGTTTAACGCATCCACTGCCACTAAACTGACTCAACGTGGAGTTTGGCGCCTTCGTTGCACAAACCACTAAAAGATCGACCTAAAATGCTTCACTTCCTCTCCTACGGTGCAGGTCTCAGGGGAAAAACAAAACACAATGACTTGTAAATGTAAAATGCTTTTAGTTTCAAGAGCTGAGAATAGGTTTCCAAAGCTATTGTTCCACTAAATGTATTGGGTTTCTTTTCTTCCTGCCGTCGGACCCAGAGTCATTCATGTTATTTAAAAATGTTACATCACTGTCTGCAAACAAGCAAAACAAAAATAACAAGCCGGAGTGTTTGAAACGTCGATGCAGGACAATGAAGGACATGGACATGTCAGATACAGTGACAGGTCAGATGTTCAGTGCCCAGCTCATATGTTGGGTCGCTTACTTCTGGGTTGAGATCTTGTTGTTTGTCGGTGTAAGCCTTGACTCGAGTATCACAGCCTTGCAGAGCAACATGCCATTGTAAGGAGTATGTTAAGCTTTTCATACTTGCACTCGATGAAAGTTAGAGAAACACGGTTGTCTGGTTAAATACAGAAAGCGTTTGCAGCTACTTCAGACACAACACATGTAATCAGATTTTATACTAACTGCCAACTGCCAAAGCGTAACCACAAATTAGTCTTTGGTTTTACAGTAGAAAGGAAAAAGAAGCATTTTTAAAAAAAGGAGGGGGGGGGGGGCATTTTGTGCCCTAAGAACCCCAGATAGTTGCCTCCGGCCCTGCTGTCTGCCATGTAAAAATAGAAACAATACAAATTCTTGCTTTGCTTCTGCAGGATGCACAAGGCACCGGGTGGGTTAAGAGAACAGGATGTTTGCATCCTGAGACCCAAATCGTTGAAAAGACACGGTGTGCAACACTTGGATTCAATATATTGAAATCTTTTATTAAAATTAGGCCTGGGAGTAAATTCTGCAACAGGCAGAAAGAGGAAAACCCTGTGCTTTAAGCGTACATGACTTAGAAAATCTTTCTAATAGATAATTCTGACTTTGTCGTGATCTGCTGGTGGGACGCGAACTCAAAGCACTGAACGGCGAAAGCATTTTCACGCAACTTCCCCACGCGCATCGCTCGGGTGGGTGATCAGCAGAACCTTCCCAAAGAGCGCTTCGCCCCCGGCGACAGGAAGCGAGACGCACGGCGGCGCGAGCCCCGGGACGAGCGGAGCAAACGTCGTCGCTCACCTTGAACACGTCTCCGTAGGTGCCGCACCCAATCCGGTGGATCAGCTCGTAGTCGTCCAGAGGGTCCAGGAACGACACCCCTATCCTGTCCATGCTGAGACGCCCCGGGGCGCTGCGGCTGAGTGCGACGGGCGGTCTACAGGCGCATCCCGGCGCGTGCACGCCGCCTGCTCAGCGGAGGCGGGCGGAGGCGACGAGTTGCGACGGGACCAACGCGGGCATCCACATCCACCGAGCGACACAGGGCACAGACGCGCGACTCCGCTCTCGGCGACTCTCGACGAGCGTCTGCCGGCGGCGCATGAGCAGAACGCGTGCACTGTGAAAACGTCCGACGCGAGACTCTCACTTCCGACGCTTCGACGCGTCTGCTGCGTTCGCGCCGCGTCTTGTGTTACTATCCGTGCAACTGTTTTAATCACATGGAAAAGTATATAAAAAGAACTATACACATGATAGTGAATTGGTGTATTTAGTACCTACTTAACCTGCTAGGTTAACTTAAAATGAGCTTACAAGTAACATGTGGTTTTTGTTTTCACATCATTTATCGTGTCAGTGACGCGCTTCCAGCCAATCAGACGAGGAGAATCACTGCCTCAGAGAAATCACAGCACCACAAGTGTGTGGTTTAGACACCTCAGCGTTTAGTAACAGCCTTGTACTCGAACTCATTGATTGACCATTTTACTCTGCAGGTGTAGATCATAGATAGAATATAAATATAGATATAAATTATCATGTATTATTATGAACTGGCAACCTTTGAGCATGCATAGTTGTTGCATGCATCGGTCACACCAGCAAAACACCAACCTGCCACTGATGTGATGGTGTTCACATCCCTGCACTGCAGCATGAGCTGAACACTGGCACGGTTTTACAGTGTCCATCAAAGACACTTGTGATTTAGTGCTCTGACAGACTATCGCTAGACATCTTCACTGTTTTTTTTCAGTTTTTATTATTTGCAATATATGCAATTACAAAACAGAACCACAAAGTCATCAAGCAAATAGGATGTTGCAGGGCCACCTAATGTGGCTCTGTCTCAACAGTGCATGGTCATCCTGCTCTTCTGTAATCATCAGAAATAGGCCTAACTCCAGCTATTCTCAAAACTAAAGGCCACCTACTTTAAAAAAAGAACAAAGGAAAAGTAAGGCAACAAAGAGCTAGCAAAAAAGAAGCTGTCAATAGAGCAGAAGTGGACAATGTTACACAGTAACTATCCTAAATTAATCACTTTCAAGGCTTCAGTCATTAAAATGTTCCTAGTTGTAAATGTCAATATTTACACATCTGTTTGTTGAATTCTGGTCGTCTTCGTTACTTTGGCTTCAAACATCCAAACAGAAGTTAATGACAAGTTGATCAACAGTGTACAATTGGCTGCCAATTAAAAAAAACAAGCAGATGAGTGAAGGTTACAATCTATCACAGCAGGCAGATCACCCACAAATTAATGTCAAACTTTCTGTGAAAACAGAATGGAACGTTCTCTCCATCCCTCAAACCCGATCAGCAAACATCATCTGTGCAATTCAGACATATTGCTAGGAACTATGAGGAAACTGACTGAAAAAGGACATCAGGATAAAAACACTGGTAAAAAGGAACATAAACAAAGGTGAGGTTGCTGTTCACAGTATGTCTCAACTTCGCCATGACAATCAACATGTCTAGAGGGATTTGCGCTGGCGCTTCATGAAGGACATGGAGTAATCCCCTGCTGGTATGCTTTTCTGCCTCTTCATCTGGACCTGTGACTGAGCAGTGAGCTGTAGTTTGATGGCACTGGAGTTCACCTTGGCTGCACACAGCAGCTCCTTCATCCCCTTCATCTTCTCACTCTGAAAGACGACCACGGGACCGGCGGGGGAGGGGGACATCTGCTGCTGGGGTGAGGGTGAGGAGTCTGGGCTTGGGGACTTGGGTTTTCCTTCAGCATCTCCCACGCGCAGACCCTGGGAGGAGCGCCGGCGACCCGCTCCTTCTCCCACTTTCTTAGGCAGAGACACTGCTGCTGCTAGGGGCAAAGTGGATGGGGAGGTGGGAGCAGCAGACGGCGGAGAGTTCTGCTCATCTAGTTTGGACTCCCTTCGGGGGCCTCGCCTGCGGCCCTCCCGGGGATCATCACTAGACTGGTCATCATCGTCCTGGGATTCTGAATCTTTGGTGATAATTGACACCTTCTGCCGTACCTTTGGAATCAGACCAGAAAGGAGGTTTTAGCTGTCACCTGTGATGGGGTGTGCTGCAGACAGTGCATCGTGCTATTTTTACCTGAGCATCGAAGCGACTCAGAGACTGGACCAGATAGGTGGCCCAGCCCACGTGCAGGACTGGTGTTGGGCTGCCCTCCTCCCATTTGCAGATGCCATCATAAAAGCATAGCAGGTGGGCAAAGCACTCCGAGTCCTGCAGTGCTGAAAAGGCTGCTGCCTGCTTGGGTTGGTCCTGGAAGAGAAAAGAGGAATGAGGGTTTGAAGGCTAGAGGAAGCTTAAAATGAACATACAATATGCCAGTGAAACAGGACAAAAGATTAAATCATTGCCTATGTGTATTTTCATGAAAACAAACTATTGCTTTATATGGTTTCTAATTTTGATTGACATAGGAGTAATCCATTCCTTTTTATATTATAGTTATATAGTTATAGTTGTTTTATCAATGTTCTCTATAAAGCACTAAAAAACCTATTATGGCTGTAATGAGGGCCAGATGAGAGAAACATTCTATAGATTGAACACGTATTTGATCCTGGCTCTTTCTTATATTAAGCAAACATGTGTCAAGCCATGTGAGCCCACCCCTGGCTGGGAGCACTCACCTTGTCTTCCTCGCCCTCTTCTCCCTCCCCAGTGCTCTCTGCAGCAGCAGCGGTCTCCTTCAGCAGATTTGGAATAACATCATTTGCAATGTCAAAAAACTCTTTGTAGATCTCCTCATCCTCACGGAAATAGTTATAGCTGTGGGAGGGATAGAAGTAGGACATTTAATAAAGAAGAAATGTCACATTTTAAAAAGATTTTATTCCATGAGATAATGAGACAAAATGTCAGGCTTTGGTTTGGATTTCAGTGAAAACCTTAAATCCACTGTTATGAGCACACGTTAATATACACGCCCTGTTGTCACTGTACGCAAAAGGAAAGTCTGTGAAATTGAAAAACAATGGGGGAGCGGGAAGAGGAAGCTGAGGGATGGGGAGGGAATGTGTGATCTGGTGTGTCACTGCTGGTATTTTTATCTGTGGCTCATGAACAGTGTGTTTAAAGGGGAGGATGCAGAGCTGGATGATTCCTGGCTCAACCACCACTATACCCGCCTCAGTGACAGAGCCTCTCTGTGGTGGATGTGTCAGAACAATGTCCAATGTCCATGAGCTTCAAGCCAAATGTCACATGGCGTTATTTTAGGTTTGAGGTAAAGTGGTCACTTCTTTTATAACCCAATTTTATGTAGTAAGAGAACATAGGCCAAGAAAAAAAATCTGAGCTTTTACTGCCACCTTGTGTTCACCTACTGAAAGAACAAACCGAGGCGGCAGCTTCACCAAAACTAGATTAAAAATTGACTTTTAACCTCAAAATATTGTTCCAAAATTACAAAAAAATCCATGAAGGTCAGTCTCAATATTGTTGGACTCATTCAAGTGTTTTGGACCCAGTAGAGCAGGCTGACTAACTGATGTGTTTGTACACAGGCGTTATGTTACTGCACAGGCCTTCACACCTTTCCAACATGTTTCACATACCGTACAAACAGTTATACACTCTGGAGACAACAGTGACCAATGTAACTCCAAAGAGTAATGAATAATTCTTCTCTACTCATTGATATAGACATGAATCTGGACAAAGACGGAGATAACTATCTAATTTCTTAAACTATAAGAATTCCTCTTTTCCCTGTGTAGTGTGTGAACTTACTCCTGCATAACTTGAGCAGCTTCAGCCCAGGCCCTCAGAGCCTCCCGCACATTCCTATGCCTGTAATGGAAGCCAGCCAGGTACATGTAGGGGTAAATGTGCTCGTTGTTGTAGTGCTTCTGTGCAGAACTCACAGCCTACGAGAGAGAGGGAGAGAAGGCACAAAGCACAGGAAATATGATTTCCTATAAAACATCCTGGTATATGAAAAACTACAAAAGTCTCAACTGTTCAAAAGAAAGAACTCTATGAACCCACTCTGAGGTGTTTTCTTATCATTACATGACTGTTTGTATTAGCAGGGCGATCACAACAAACAGTTCAGACAGAACCAATTCATATTGTTGGTTCTTAAAGAAAACATTACAGAACAACAAACTAGTAATCAAGACACAAACATTTTTGGAGAGGGGAATGAAACTGATCTCAATTCAGAGTAAACAAACATGATCAAGAATTTTTAAATAACATATACATTGCAACAGTTGAGCTTTTCTGGTGATGGGGTTTGTCCATTTTATGGAACCCAAATAACACCTTTTATATCCAATCCTGCGGCGGTGTGATCTGAAGAAATACCTTAAGGTGGATTTTCAGGGGGTTCTCCTTGCCTGGAATGGGCTCCTGGTCCTCAAGGTCTGCAAGAGTGCCCATGGCCATGGGATACCTAGTACAGTGTGAAACAGGAGAATATGAAGTCTGAGAGGCAAATCATTTAAATTAATAGATTGAGACTCAATTTAATTCTTAAGAAAATTTCTTGAATAATATCTGACCTATCCAGATCTCCTCGTTCATACAGCAACCACAGAAGTTTCTGTTTGAAAAAGATTAAAGATTAATAAAACATGACTAGTATCTAGTAAAAATGTGTAAGAGAGAAGAAACTATGCTAGAGTTTCAAAAAGTGGCCAGGAGTCACCATAAATGTTCAGACCAGGCCTTTGTTTGCAGTTTCAGTTTTATAGAATTATTTAAATGTATTTCCCTTGCTATACAAGTTCTGTGTTTATGAATGCTTAGCACCAACATGACTTGAAGCATAATAACATTTCCATTTGTACAACAAGCTCGTGTTACATTCATTTCACACTGCTCTAGTCTTCTTTTCACTTAGTCCCATTTCATACTACTGGCAATGAGTCACAGGCTTAATCGAGTGCTGGTGTAAAGCTGAGGTTTATATATGAATAATTACTTGAGCTGACACGTAGTGAAACATCAGACGTTTCAATTCTCTGACATGTTGGCCACCACTTCCTCTACAGCATATAGTGAAATTGAAAACTGTGGCATGTGTGGGGAACACAGAATGACGGAGAGATAACGGTCCATCTCACATGACACGTGGTGCTGCTCACCTGCTGTAGCTGCAGCAGCTCAGAGCTGTCAGTGTGCAGGTCCAGTGAAGGGTTGATGGCACAAACCATGAAGGCAACCTCCATGCTTCGGTCACACTTCATGTAGGAGCCTTTCAGATAAAGCCAGCTCTAAGGAACATGCAATTTATTTACATGTCTTTATGTTCAGTGTTTTGTCACATCACAACAGAAAGCTGTAACAATGATGACTGTTATAACTGAAAATGTAAAAACTGCTATTTGGGCATTTTTTAAAATGGAAATAGAATAGCAGAAAAACTTAACACACTACTTTACACACTAAGTTGTACACACTCAGTACCACATGGTGTCCTCACTGACAGGGAGTATTATGCGGTTATAAAAGGCTAATTCTAAACTAAGGAAACAGCATCAACGTTAATTCTATTATTGGTACATAAAAGCCGGTCTCACTTTTTCATTTACTCCTGTTGTTACTGTTTGTCCCCGTCTGTCCTCGTTACCCTTTCCATGCCAGGTGACTTCTGCAGTCTCTTCACCATTTTTGCCAAAAATCACCCAAGCATGGTCCTCGGACAAGGCCAGGTGAACGTCCTTCAGACCTAGAACCTGGCATGCTGCCACCACTGCAAAAGCAACCCCAGAGCTGTCCAGTTTGGTGCCTAAAACAGATGGAGGAGAATTATTTCCATTAATTGGACAGTTAAACCAAATTCACAAAACTTCAACTGAATTATAATAAATCATGTCATACCAGTGATGAGACTGAAGAGGGACTGGATGTGTGCACGATCCTTGAAGTATGATCGGCTAAGACTGTTCCAAATTACATCTGATACTTTCTTCACCAGCTCCCTGCTGGACCCAGCAGCAGTTCTTCGGTATTGGGAAAGATCGACTGCACCACGAATCTGGGCAGTGAAGCGCTCATACAGTGCAGAAATCATGCCCAGCTCAACAGTAGGGAAGCAGGAGTTGGGACAGTCGGGCTCCAGCGGTTCAAAGCGTACGCCTGGAACATTTATGGGAATGACTCTGTTTACGGCCAGGAAATGTTCAACAAAACCCAGGACGAGGGAAAGGAGCGCGAGGTCAGGTTCAGGCTTGCGGAGTTCTGCATCAAACAGCTGAACCACACCATCAATCCCACGAAGGGGAAAGTGTTTCTTCTGGGATGAGTGCAAACCCATGGTATTTACTATCAGTCACAACTCAGAGGTTCTCCTCACCTGCAGGGCTGTATGACACACAGGAAACATATCACCTTAACATCAATTAAACAGACTGCACAAAATACAGACGCTGATTACAATGATGGATTTTACATTCCATTCAACTCTGCCCTGCTTTTCCTTTCTCTCTCTGAAAGACTCCTCTAGATGATGTCATGAGTTATTTTAGTTAAGATTACATCATCATGTTACCGTCATAATGGCAACTGTAGTCATGTAAGTTAAAATCCATCAGATGTAAATTCATGCTATACATGCATTTCAGTTGAAAGGTTGGGGATATATTAGTATTGTTTCAATAGCAGAAGGAAGATAAAAACACTTTACACTCAAACTTTATATTTCAATGTAACTCGAAATTCATCATGTAAACAATACATTCATACAGTTTTAAAGGCCATTAATGCTGGTATGAATTAACAGATTTACATACAAAACAGTAACAGAAACAATGCTGATATATATATATATAAAAAGTATCTGCCTCGGTTTGTTCTTCGGTGTTATCCCTATATGTAAATATTAAATACATTTTTCTTATATATTTTGTCGTTCCCAAATAGGTGTTTTTCAACCACCATCGTGCCCAGGAATAAAATAACCACCCATATTATTATCCTACGCCACGGTAAACAAACAGCCTACCGACCGGAGAGGGGCTCGTCTCGTTACATAACACGCTCACATCAGCGCCGCTAAACTGGCTATATGGCGCTTTAGTGGGCGGGGCACTTCCATTGCTATATAATGATATTTACCTTAATACAAAGCTCTGGAAAATCATAATAAATAAATAACTACATTTCACTATGGCTCGCTTTTATGTCTCTTGTGTATCTGAATATTTCCGTACACACTCCGTTGAATAAACTGAGTTGCTAGCCTCCATTCACTGACGTTAGCTAACAAGCTAACTTTAACAGCACTAAGTGCAGTTAACGTTAGCTACCCGTGTGCGATTGCTGACAATGTTTGTTTCGTGACTTGATACCAAGCCATTCTCGGTGTGTGGAATATATTAGAACAGCAAAATGAGCAAACACTGCGACAAGCGGCTTGGAAACAGCCAGCTGAATGACGACTGTTGTCAAGAGCAGCTAACGAGCTAATGAAGTGCTAGTAGCTATACTTATCACTTTTGCATAAGGCGTTTAACTGGCGTACTAGCATTAAATATGTCGCCACATTACGCTGCGCCACAGCGTTACACTAAGACCACGTTGGGATAAAATTGGAGTAGTCTATAAGAAATTACATACCCGTTTTCTCACAACCTCAGCCACATGTTTTTGTTTGTGTCTCCCTTTTTTGCCGCGCAGTACATTCTGCCGAACCTCACGCGCAGTCCGTTACTAGGCTGTAGGTTTGCGCAACAAGAGCAGATCCCGTCACAATTCGTAGCAGCGGCGAGGCCCAGTTGAACAACCCTTAGCCCATCCAGGTCGTTATAGATCTTTACTACTTTGACGCCATTTCGTCTTATGCATGATGGGAAATGAAGTTTGCTATACTGTAATCTCGAACACACCCAGTAGAGGGTAGCAATCTGTCTTTATTTGATAAATAGTATTGGCCAAAACAACAAAGGTTTACGTAATGGACGACACGCTACAGTAAAACACAATCCACGGTTGTTCTAATCTATTCTGTAGCCATAAATCAAGCGCACTTCATGTTTCAAGCCTATGTGCGTAGTACACTCTTGTTATAAACAGATCATTTGTGTATTTAGTCTAAAACTACAGCATTATGCAGATTTTTTTAGTTAAGATTTTGTTTGAAGAAAAAACGATAAAGCCATCGGAGAGAACGTGTCTAAGCGTCGAAATTATTGTTTTGGCACAGTTTAGGTTTGAGCAGGTGTAACATGGTGTCTGCCTTCAAGAATATTCCTCTAGCTGCATTCACGTACTATCGGACATTCCTTAAAATTATTAAATCGCAAATGCAGCCTGGTGCATTAATTCTTAATAATACAACAGAATTGTGGGCTTTATTTTAATTATACGTATTAAATGACGTGTGTATTAACAATTTACTGTGATGAAAAGAGCTTCATGGTTTGAAGAGATACTATATTGAGATTGGAAACGGATCAGTGAGACCGTGAACGCGCCCCACCCCGACATGTTTCCCCTCCTCCATAGTCTGCCTTGTTTCCCTCCATCTCTGCTTTCCTTTCAGTGCTCGGACATTGCGTTAAGGTGACGATCCGAGTCCCGCTCTTGGGGGGAATTCGAGGAAAGACAGGCGACCAACTACACCCTGAACGGACAGTAGACGACAGCGTGAATTCGTGCTCGTCGCATTTCGTTGCATTTGTGCAGTTGGCGTGAAACTACAGCAAAATGGATCCAGTCAATCAGTCCGCCCAGATCTCCTCGTCGGGGTTCGCCGATGGGCACAATTCTGCTGCCAAAGAGTCAAAGCTCTCCGGTAAGACAAGGAGAAGTCACAGCCTCGTTATGTTGGCAACTGTTGTTTTAACATAATGTAATATAAACAGGTATATATACGGACACATACAGATTTGATGGGTCAACGCTGTGATCCATAAGGCAGTAATTCAATAAGCTAACGCTGTTAGTTAGCTCCCATGTCGTTTAAGATCGTTTCGGCTGTTGTGGCTGACACAACAGTGAACGCAACCGGACAACGCTAATCTCGCCTCGGCGTTGTGTGGTTAGCGTTGGCCTGTCTGTTGGAGCGATAACGCCACGCCAGACGGCTCCATGGAGCTGTCGCCTCGCCAGAGAGCGGAGGCAGGTCAGGAGCCAGCGTGGAGGAGCATGATGTAATCTATTTATCAGTGTAGTATGCGCTAGCGACGCTGTGCAACGCGGAATTCACTTGGCTCCGCTCGTCCGGAGCGTTTGAGACGGGGATGGGGCGATTTGTGAGAAAACGCGTGCATCTTGGTGCGTTTGGTGTCGGCCATTTCTGTGGTTACTGTGCGATTACGTAACGCTCTGGGTGTTTTTATAGTTTACTGTATAAGTAGCTGCAACAGACGGGTTTTAGGGTGGGAGTTTGGATGACAAAGCCGTGATGGTGCTAAACGCTGGATGCTCTGCACTGCAGATGCATTGTTACTGGGCGACTGCCAATAAGGGAAGGTCCTCTTAAAGGCGCATTGCCCTGTTTTTGTACCGTCTACCTAATGGTCACATCAAGACACACGTCTGATCAGCTTGATTCCTATTATTGCTTCGTGCCTAATAGCTCATCTCATTTTATCTGCTTTGTGGTTGTATAGGTCCCACAGTCTACACGAGCCTGAATGAAACAAACCAGCAGTGTTTGCTATCAGTGCTCACCTTATTGACAGGTTGTGCGTCAGGGAGTGGCTGCCTCGTCATCAGTGTGTGTGCATGTGTTTGTGTGTCTGTTAAGCTATCTGTAGTAAAGGTCAACTGGTCATTGAGCCACTGCATGTGAGCCATGTGAAAATTCCTTCAAACGCATGTTCACTTAGTCGAATGGATTTGTAGGCTCATAGTGACAGGCGTCAGCTGGATGTGGTTGGGTGTGGCACCAAATGCCTCAGTTAAGATCTGGTCACAAAGTTCACTAATCACTAATTAGTCCACTAATGAGTCAAAGGCAAAACTCTAATTATGTTGACAAAGTGTAGTGACTTGCACAATGAGCACACTACAATTGATTTTCAAATCAAGTTGTCCTTCTTTGGACGCAATCATGTGATGGACTAAACAGAACAATGGCAACAATGTATGGGTTTCATCTACCATAATCCCCTTTTTGAGCCAGACACTTTTTACTGCTATGAGTTAATTTGGGCAATATTTGTTGTGCTAACCTTCAGTTTTAACTAAATTAAGTTTTGTTTATTAGCTCAGCTTTTAACCTATAAAATAAAAATCACTATTTACACATAGCTTCATCTGAACACTGTCAAAATGTACATTTCAGCAGATCTTTATGAAAACATTTTTAAAAATGTATTTATATATTGATAAGAGGGCATGATGAAGACTGAACAGAGCATCCAGTACTGCTGAATTGAATGGTATTTGTTTTTGTTGGTGCTTTTTACTTCAAGAAGGATTTCTGGTTACCTACTCTCAAATGCATGTGTCATTCATCTCACCTTCCACAAACGAGGATCCAAGTTATAAATGTGCTGAGTCTTCACAACTGCTGTGTTGTTATTTGGACAGGTTAAATGCTAAGGGTGCGGAGACAGAAAAAGCAAAAAAAACGTCTAAGTCTGCTAACAGTTTAACTAGTGCTAAATGCTCAGGCGCAGTTTCCACTGACTTTGCAGCCAATTCTGGCTTAGTTTAGAAGAGATTAGCCTAGAATGGCTTATGAGGTTGTTTGTGTGCGTTGCTGACTGTTTCTAGAAAATCGATTGAAACAAATTCCTAGTCATTTGTTGAGTCATTTCAGCGTGAGAGCATAAATGAGAAGATCATGAGGAGGACTCATGCTTAGTGTAACTGAAAAGATACACTATCTGATCATGTTATTAGAAAAACGTCTAACTGAATCCAATGTGCAAGCTCTGCTATTAATTCCACTGCTTTAAAGTTATAATTTCTCAGTTTTTAGGTATAGGCTGTCAGAATGGTGATAATTATGCAATATGTTTATTATTGAAGTCATGGTTGGTGCTGGAGTTGCTCTTCATGCAATATTTTTCAGGGAATATTGCTAATGTTTGGACCTCGTACTAAAAATGAGGCGGGGGGCCCAAACATGAAAAACATGTAATAATATGCTGCATGACTCACATAGTGGTAATCTATTGCAGATATGATGTGTGCTGCTAACCATAGTGCTATAAAGGTAAATGTACTATACACTGCTTTGTGCTTATGAATGTAATAGATTGTAGAAGACAGACTGTGCCTCTGAAGCTTCTTTCAGTTAATGAGCCAGTTTCACTTGTCTTGCACACGGATGAGTGACACTGGTCACAAAGGAAGTGGCACACTTCAAGAAGAGGACCTCATTTTCCAAACTACATTGCATTAGAATGGAATCCACCTACAGCATGTGTGCAGCCGACAAGCGTTTTTGTCTTTTTGGTTTATTTTTTTTTTTGAGATAGATTGTTGCTGCACAGACATGAATCATTTCCTCACTGTTGTGTTTTACAGCCGTCTCCATGTAAATATTTCCTCATAGCAGTGCTCTAATGTGAGCAAACAAACCTTTACATGACTGCAGGCCTTTTCTCTGCTTTACATTTTTTTATTTATATCCTCTTATTCCAAAGCGTTATCAAGCCTCCATTTACTTCTTCATGTGTGTATATATAATATATATACATATGTATATATATATATAAGCGTTACTCTGGAAGTATATTCACCTGCCTGCTGTCTGTATCATTTCAGCTCACGCCCACAACAGTGTCATAGATCAGTCTACACGTGTCTCATGTTTACCTCTGCACAACCATGATTTATTTTTAGGGTTTTATAATGTGATGTGAAAAACTTTTTTTTTTCTACAAAATAAGACGTGAGCCCTGGCTGTAGTTATTTTGAAATCCAGGTGTACTGGGCAGCATCTGTCCTCCCTAATGTCATTTGAATTATCAGTGTTGCTAAATCCAAATGAGTTTGATTTACTGATGAGGATAGTTATTCACTACAGAGCACAACATACAATAAAACGGTGAAACACGCCTGTGAGCTGCTCAGTATCAGTCAAGGTACCTCTTAACCCAACATAATTTTTGACTTCACGATTGCTACCAAACGTCTTCAACTGAGAATCTGTTGTGTCCGACACGTTATCAAAGATCCTGCTGTATGTTTAACGAGTGTTGGCAACAGAAAGAAACAGAAACAGAAAGCCAAAATAGCTGCTTTGTCTAGCGACTGTCTTGTTCTGTGATGTGCAGATCAAATTGCATTTCACAGTAATGCTTTTCTAGAGTTATGTCATTAAAACATGTTCTAAAACATGTTACACTGAAACAAGTAAATGTCTTCGCTAACATTATACTTAGTGAAGAAAGGTGTGGTTTTTTTCTCAGAGTAAGTCATTGTGAATCTTAGGGAAGGAATGTTGCTCCGCCAGGGCTCACCAACCCCAACCTGCTCAGCTCGTATGAATTCCAGGGGAGCTGAACTGCGGGTAGATGCCACACCTCCCCTGAATAAACAATTGGTTCCCACCAACTCTAGCCTTTACCCACGACTCAAGGCATTTCTCCTCTGGCATTTCCAGCCCATGTGATGAACAGTTGGTGGGGTGTGTAGATTTAGTGGCATCTCTTTAACTTGATGGAACCCGCTTAAGAAGGGGAACATTAGGTCCTCAATGACCGAACAGTACAGGGTGTGTGACAGGTTAAACACTTCTCCTGTTTGATACTTAAGGACAGGGCTGTGTTCACTTGGTATCAATAAACAAAATGCTATTGTGTCTTTTAGGAATAGTGTTTGTCCACTCGTAGTCACAAGTAAATCAGAGGGTGTTTTAGTCTCCTTTTTAAGTAAACTGTCTTGGTCTTGCCTGCATAGCAAATAAGTTATAGTGACTGTTGTTTGTCTGAAGTAAACGCTGAGACCATGTGCATGAGTTATCTCTGTTTACTTCAGGGTGGATATAACTGTGTATATAAATGTTCTGGTCCATATTTGAAGTTTTTGTAGAGCATGTAGATTCGTTAAGGCTGAATACGTTAACGATCGAATACGTACGGTGGACAGGAACTCTCTTTCTTTCTTCTAGGATGATCATTCTTCTGTCCTGTTTATTTTTTCAGATTCCTTTCTTTCCTCTTCGCCTGTATCTCTCATTCAGTCTCCTCAAGGCAAGTGTATGGTTCTCTTACGCTGCTCGCCTGCTCTCTCCCTCTCTCCTGTACTCTCACATACTGGCCTGCTGCTGTACTCCATCCCTCTTTTTCTAGTGCCCCTCTCCTAACAAAAATAGAATGACCCTGTAGAGGAACCGACAACATGAACCCAGCTCCTACCCTAGCTCGACTGGTCTACCCGCTCTTCCTCCTGCACACTTTTCAAAACTGCTGAACCTCAATTACTGCACTTATCTTGATGAGGTGCTTTCCTGTTTTCGTTAACAAACACATATTGTAATTTCTTTCCTGTGGAGGTAATTTATCAGATTAGTGTTTATCAACTTCAATTGTATCGGACAAATTTAAATCCAGTTTTACCACCAGGTTCTGCTCAATCTGGCTCCTCTCAAGGATATTAACACTTGCCAAGAATTAGACATACAGTTTTGCTCCTGCAGCTGCAAGCAATCTGATCTATTCTGTACCACCTCATAGTGATTATTATTTAGGTCAGCAGCACTCGCTGTAGGTTCAAGATAATCCCAAGATTGCCACCTTATTTTAAGAAAGTAGAGAAGTTCAAGTTCACATTGTGCGAGCAGGAGCAGAAACCTAAAAATGGATCCACTTGGTGTCCCGGGGGGGATGGTTCTACCTTCCTGCTGCCCTAGTATCTGAGCCACCCTAAGCCCCAGCAACTGGGTCCTGGAGGATGAGTGGCACTGGATATATCATCCACCGCCCAGTGCTCTGAGCCTGCCATTGCCTGTGGCTGCTCACCCACCCTCCACCCCACTACCTGCTTATGGCTTTGTAGGCTTTATGCATGTCTCACATCCTTGCTTAAGCATTAAAGTAGGTTTTCTTTGATCAGTTTTGCTTCTTCATTTTCCTATTCTTTTTCTAACGGTTTCTGTACCTTTTTATGACCAATAGCAGCCAGTATTATAAAAGTAGTGTTTGTTAAATCGTTGCATATCGATCGGGTTAGATGATAACATGGGAATATGTGGTATGTAATATAACAATATGCTTAGTCACACGCTACCTTTACACTCCTATTCACTAAGCAAAAATGACAGAGTGTGGCAGCACCCTGTGGTGAATTTGAACTGAGTGACCTACCTGCTTCTCTGCAAAATATTTCAGACTTGGGTGCTAGTGTTTTATCAGTCAGATTACAATTTAAAATGCCTCAATTTATTGTTGTTCTTTCATGATGTCAGCTACAGACTGCATCAACCATAGGCAATTATAGCTAATTCATAAACTTTTCTTACGTCACATCTTTACTTTAAGAAGCTGCTGCAGTTGGAGATGCATTAGTGTAAGGCCAAACATATAACTTCATAGTGAAGTGTCCATAACAAGTAGGTTTAAATACAGTGCAAATATATTTTGGTGGCTGTAATATGGTATTTACACACACAGCTTGTGTTTAAAGCACACTTCAGACCTCCTGCTCTTTTTGTGATCTAACTGCGATTAAACTGTAACTCCAGGCGTTGCGTACAGCAAGCGTCCAGTCAGGGGCTGCTGTGGGGCTATCCTAGTGCAAGGGTCATGATTGACATAACATGAGACTCACTCAATTCAATCCTTTAGGGTAACGTTTCAAAATATTTCCTATTCCTGAAAGAAAGGTCTTTCACAAAAGTGTAGAAATCCATTTGACGGCCGTCTGCCAATGATGGCAGTTCCCAGAGTTCACAGCTCAAGGGTGTTCAGACATCTGGATACAGAATGGTGGACAGTAGTGGTAATAAACCTCCCTTGGGTTGGCCTTGACAGTTGCCAGCAAAATTTCGGCCTTGATCCACAAAGGTGTACTGTGCTTTCCATGACACAATGAACCTGCTCTTCTTCTTTTCCTGCCTGGTGTAATTAATTGAATGTTTCCACAGTGTGATCACAAATACACACTGCAGTTTCAAATCCTCTCGATATGTTGGTGGAAACTTCAAGAATCCTGTCACTGTTGTTTTCTTTATTGCTGTGAGAAGGTGAAAGGCAGAAAATGTTCTTTTCAGCAGCCATTCCTTTTACTGTTGACAAACCCATTTGCAGCGTAGAATGATGACAAGTTTTAAAATGACTAGTGTATCAATTAATTTCAGATTTATTGGCCACCTTTTCACTTTCCCTTATTGAAAGCAAGAAGACCCCCAACCAAGCAGCACCCAGAAGCAGCTGTAGTCAAGGCCTGGCAAACATCTAGAGGGAGGAAACCGAGCTGCTGGCAGGATGGAAAGTCCATTCATGTGGCCTAGTTTGAACAAGGCATTGTATTGTGGCACAGTGGAGGGGGTGGTGCTGTCCAAGACAAATTAGAAAGCAAAAATGTGGAAAACACATCAAATGTAGAGTAATGGTTAGGGGTCATGGGATTATCCTTGCTAATAGCCTTGAAAGGGTTACTTAGACCTTGCATTACCTACACAACAAGTTGATACCTAAATTCCCCCTAACAGTACTATTTGAGTATATGAGCATTATAGTTGGCAGTTGTTGAGTAGAGCAACTGTGTAGATTGGCTAATAATTGTTGCCAAAATGACATGATGTTGAAAGTGGTCACGTGATTGTTGGAACCAGCTGTGTGACTGGATATGGTGTTGTTCAAATGACCTGATTCAACAGAATTTCGGGCACCTATGTTATCTAACACTGCTTTCAGGCTCGTTATGTAATTCTCATCATATCCTGGTAGACCATCAAACATCTATTATGCAGGAAGAATCTCAACACAAGTGAGAATGCAACTCCAGATCTGTGGAAAACCCTGGAATTTTGGTTTCTATTTTTCATAGAAATGGTCTGAATTGTTATTGTGTTTGAGCACAAGTCCAGCAGATCTAAGAGACAAACGAGTTATTATAAAGATAGAAAAATGTATTTACCGCAGACATTAATAAAAAAATACAGATGCAGTCACACATTGCCACCATTACTTGAATGGGTGTAAGGACTGTAAAGACTGTGTAAAGACTTTAAAAAATAAAGTCCATTGAAGCCCACAGTGTAAAGCAAGCTACAGATTACAACTGACATGTAGTTATTACAGTGTAACATGATTTTAAAAAACTATTAAGATTTTTTTATTTGCCTCATTTGATCATTGAGCAAGTTGCCACGCTAATTAAACCTTGATGACAATTTTTTAGTACGCAATGAGCATGAAAAGGTAATAATGCCACGCATTATATAATCTGCCTTAGGTTTCCATGACGCAATGCATGAATGCTTGGGCTGCAACATCAAGGCCTCGCTGAATAATATTAGACGTGCATGGAGTTGTAGTGTCTGTGATTTATATGACCTCCCCTTTTTCTTCTTCGTTGTCATTCTTCGTGCATGGTAAGCAGACAAACGAATCGTCTTGGGCTCTGACAAGTCCTGTGAAGGTGTAGCAACATCGCTTCGCTTTCCTTCTCAGTCTGGCTCATTCACACCTAGCCATTACGGGAAAGAAGCAGGGCCACCAGATGGACAACCGGATTCACCAATAAAGGCATCTCCTGTTTCAGAACGAATAAAGGCACTGGAAGCTCTCGCTGCCAAAAAGAAGGAATCTGATTTTAGAAGCGATGGCAGTTTCTCTCACTACAAAGAACGAAATTATGAGAAATCTCCCACTGAGGTTCATAAATCTCCTGTTGAGAAAATCACACCAAGTGTGCAGATAAAAAGAAGTTCTACTGACCAGTCACCGGAATCCCCTTTTGAGGTTCTTGGAGATTTAAGACAAGTGAATGAATTTGAAGAAACAGAAGAGTGGATGAAGGCTCATTTACCTCCCGTGCCCAAATTGGATGGTGTAGATTTAATTAAAGATACTCTGGCTTCAGATAATGTTTCTTCAAAAGAGAAGAACACTGATATAGTAACACCTGATGCCTTTGCTGGTGTTCCTGAGGCTTTCATGGATTTTGAAGCTCCAATAGTAAAAGATGACTGTGATGCTAAGAAACAGTCCATTGTTGAGGAAGAGTTTGACCTCAGCTTTTTGCCGACAGCCTACATGTGGGATCAGCAGGACAAATCTGGGGCCCAGGCTCAAGCAAATACAGAATCAAACCTTTCAGCTTCTCCTGCACCTCCTGCAGGCTTTGGCTCTCCATCCCCTCCATGCTCCCCTCCAGATAGCGTTGATGTTGCGCACAGAGTTTTGGGTGATGAGAAACCCACCTTGACTGGAGATCTGGAGCACCCAGAGGCAAATGAAGCAGAGAGCTCCGGAGAGTCAGATGAAACGGTCATTGAAGATGGTGTCACTGTACCAGTTTCCTCTCAGTCTTCTGAGCCAGTGGTTTCAAATGGTTCTACCCCTGCCTCTGCAACTCCTGATGTTCCCTCTGAAATAACTCCTCCACCAAAGTCTGAGAGAAAGCTGATGCAGGTTCCAACAATCAATGTTATTGAAACAGATGAGCCAAATTACAGCGAGGAGGAGATGGAAATGGAGCTTGAAGCAGATGAAGATGAAGATTCTGAGGTTATAAAGGACTCAAGCAGAGAGGCTCCGAAAACCTCAGAGACAGAACCAGACGACTGTATAAATACACCACCCAAGGCACGCCCCTTGGAGACCGAATTTGTGGAGGGCTACTCTCCTCCATCTTCTCCTGTGGACTCTGATGCAGAGTATTCTCCCAAACACAAGCTTTTCAAATGTTTGCCAGAAACAGTCAGTCAGGAAGCTATTGAAAACCCTGAGCCCCTACCGAATCCAGCTCTTTCAGAGGACTCTGCTTCTGATGTTTCACAAATACAACCTGAAAAGTCAAGTACAGTAAATGATGAACCTTCCTGTTTCATGGGAACAAATGAAGAAGTGGACTTCCCGGACAATGATAACGACTGGTCAGATGATGGGCAATGTATGGGATCTAGTAGGATCAATGTTGGGTCTAAAGAACCAATTCCTTGCATTCAGGCCAAAGTTGAAAGCACAGATGAAAAAGAGGCATATGTGGAAATGGCTTCTATTTCTAAAACAAGCTTCATGCAAGATGAAATATATGACAGACAGTCATTTGATTATGATTTTGATGCATTTTCTCCCTTGGACAACCCTGATAACAAAGGAATGAACAATGCTAAGGAGCGTTTTCTTTCTGATGCTAATGAAATCCAGACTGAAAAATTGAATGCAGGCGCTACACGCAAATTTCAGGAAGACACCAAAACTCTGGATGACTTCTCCTTACTGAATTATGATAAAGACTCGCCAAAGCAGGATGCTCAAACATCTGTAAAGGAACATTCCCAAGATCAGTTCTCCTTGTTCCAAAGTGAAACACTTACCAGTGTAAGTGAGCAAGATTTCACAAAGAAAATGACCAGTGACCACACTTCAGATAACATGACAAATGGAAACTCCTCCGCAGCACAGAAAATTGATTCAGCAGTTCAACAGGACACTCAAATGGCTCACCACAAACCTAAAATAATTACTTCAGCAAGCACAGACACGAGCAGCTTAACTTCGGGGCCTACAGACAGTTTTGTAGAGTTCATGAGAGAGTGCTTGAAATCGAAGCAGGATGACGAAGCTGACAATTTGCACCAAGATGTTCCCTCCAAGACGGCGATTTGCAAAACCAATCTGCCTCCTTCTCAGCCCACTCCAACCATGGTGATGGATCTTGAACAAGAGCAGCTTACTATTAGTGCTCTCAAAGAGCTGGGCAGCAATCAAAAGGAAGAGGATCCCACCCCAGATAATTCTAGCTCCAATGCTTCGTCTCAACAGCGGTCTGCCTTTGCTACAGTTTCTAACCCTCCATGTTCCCAAAGCAGCCGTGTATACGACGGCACATATTCCAAAGAGGTGGAAGCCATTGATGAATGGGTGGCTGAAGCCTATCATCTTGCTGAGCATGTCTTGACAGCGATACTAACTCACTTATCAGGTAATGCCTCTTTCTTTTAGGCAGTAGGCCTCTAACCTCATGCAGTCATCTCAACAGGACTTTCCCACTTGCACCCTGTAACTGCCGCCTGGTCCTTTTTTTATGAATAGGTTTTGACATGTTTTACATTGTATGTACATTTAAAGTACATCCTTTTTTGGAGTAAAGAAATTTTTGTTTGGTCATTTGACCTAGTTCTTTACAACCAACTCATCACTTTGGCCTGTGAAGTGTAGCACATAATGCTTTTACATACTTAACTGCTGTTTTAAAACTCAGTTAAAGTCACAAGCAGTGGACTCATTCTATTACATTATATATTGGAATCCCTGGTTTGTTTTGCTCAGATATGTAATAAAGTTAATTTATTAATTATTGTTTTATTTATTTATTCATTCTAACTTCCAAGCCAGTCCAGTAATTTAGACCAGAGCAAACTACGTGAAACAATAGACTTGGGGACGCCCTTGGATTAAAACATGCTGGGGGTTTTTTCCAGCAGTGGTGCAGCCTCAAAGACCTGTAATGTAATTTAAGGTGTTCGTGTGACAGAATGATTAATGAGCTAAGTAATATCAGACGTCAAATACCTCCTGAAGCCAAATAAATGACTTTGGGCCAACATGTGAAGATCACATTTGGAATTTTTAGATAATGTTTATTTTAATTTTAAGGACCGTCAACGCACAGAAGCCTTTCTCTTGAAAGCTTATACCACATCTGTGGATGTTACAGTTGTCATGTACATTATTACAGCTAAACCACCATGCTGTAGGAACACTATTGCTGCATATGATCTAGTGATTACGCCTCCTTTTGAGCCTTATGACCCTTTCTTGCCCTCTGTCCTTTAACGCTCAGCAGTTGTGGGTGGGGGTTTAAACATGGTGGCCCAGTGTTGGCTTGCAGGACCTTTGGAAGCCACAAGTTACAGTCGATCTCCCTGGATCATGTTTCTGCCTCAATGCAATTTCCACAGCACACTTTGTGAAAGCCATGACAGGGTGACGAGGCACGCTGCAAAAAACAAGTCGGTACAATATAGAACATCAAATTATTTGGGTGAAATCATGTGTTAATGTTCAAGCGAGATGCTTTTGGGAAATGTGCCTTCTGCTGTCAACCAAGCATGGCCAATGTCTCAGTGTGTTGGTAGCGCCTATCTCTGGAAACACAACCCATGTTGCACATACAGAGCCAAAGGCTATGTAAACACACAGTAATTGTTGCATGTCTGCACACTCAGTGTTGAAGCCTACAACAAATGACTCGTGTCTGCTTTGACCAGAAACTAATGGAGAAGGAGTCTATGGAAAAACTAGTTCTTTTAGTGTTGTTTCATAGGTGTAAGATTTGTTAGGTTTGTCACCATCTTTTGGGTAATTCAAAGAATGAAACCTTCTGGGGACCTCTAACATCTCTCCTCCTCTTGTTTGTAAGTGGAAGGAAGCCTCCTATTAAAGGTCTACATCTAGACCTTTCACACCACACACGTAGAGCTGTGTGTTCATTGAAGAAGCTTCTAAGTAACATACGTGCTTTCCAAAGTTGTCTTTGAATCGTGACTTGTGTGACGCGTAAGCTCTGTCTTGTGTCGTGCTCTATAGAGGAACATGACTTGCTCAGTCCTTCCCCTGCAGGCGCAGGCTTGTGCTATTTTAGTGCTTCTGGACAGCGCTGCTCCACATCTCTGTAGATATAGGAGGCAGCGTAACTCACTTGGCCCGAATCAGTTCGTTTTTGTGGTCGTTTCTGTTGTCACATTGTACATGCATCACGTTGGCTGCGCTGCTGCTGCTCCAACTATTGATGAAAACCTGCTGCAGCCATGTGTCACAGTAGGTGATACATGGATTGTTGAAGGATTGTTG